>NC_062550.1:92403514-92710695 GCF_016906955.1 Phacochoerus africanus
AGCTCACTTGGTTCCCTGAGAGAACACCCAAGTGTCCTGAAGAGAGTGTGACGAAGAAGAGAGTGTGGTAGTGGAGAGAGCAGGGATCTTTAAGAACGGTTTTAAGCCACCAAATTAGCCCTGTCCCACTGGTCTTCTTAGACTGTAATATCATAAGTGCTCCTATTATTGAACTTCTTTTACTTGGTTATTGAAATTATCCTAACCTGGTATGGAATTAAAAAAAAAATTATTATTATTTTTTCTTTTTAGGGCTGCACCTGCAGCAGATAGAAGTTCCCAGGCTAGGGGTACAATCAGAGGTGCAGCTGCCAGGCTCCGCCACAGCCACAGACACCGATCTGAGCTGTGTCTGTGACCTACACCACAGCTCACCACAACACCGGATCTTTAACCCACTGAGTAGGGCTTGGGATCGAACCCACATCTTCACGGGTATCAGTCGGGTTATTACCGCTGAACCACCATTGGGACTTCGTGATGTGGAGTCTTATCCACAGGAAATCCTATCAAAGTACAGAACAGCTCCGTTACTGACTTCTGAGTGCCTGCTGTGTTCACGAGGCAATGTGAGTCTGTGGGCCTGCGGAAAAAAAGGGAAGAAAAGAATAAGAAAGCTGATAATACGAGGCAGTAAAGGGTTTAGTGCAACCACAGGGCCTCAGAACAGCAGCAGGGGTTCTAAGGAAGCACTGATTTCTAGATCGGAGGTGATGCCTTTGTGTAGAAGAGGTTGAATCAGACGCTGAAGGAACCCCAAGGTTTTGGTAAGAAGAGAATTGGGGGTGGTATTCCAGGAAGTGTGAGGTTTTAGAAAGAACATAGGCTGTGGAATCAGACCTGAGCTCAAGCTTTGGCTCATCCCTCAGTAGTTTGTGACCTTGTCAGAGTCTTTGATTTCTTTGCTACTCAGCACGATAGGCTAAACACAACTTGTAGCATTGGCGTGGAGATTAGAGGCAGAATAGGTCAAGCGTCTGTCGTGCGGATGGGCACGTGGCAGGCGCCAAGGAGATGGGGGAGGGGGGGTGCGTGTAGTGGGGGGCCCTTGAGCAAGGGTGAGGCGAGTTAGGAGAAGTGATCTGGGCATGTTGTTCTCGATCGAGCCAGAGATCGTTTGGATCAAGCCATCTGGTCCGGGTGAGAGGATGTGTCTGCCCCTCCTCTATACAAGGCAGGTGACTGATGAGGACCTACCGCGTAGCGCAGTCTTCTCTAATAACCTGTGTGCGGAAGGAGCCTGGAAAGGACTGCGTATGTGTGTATGTAGAACTGACTCACTGCTGTATACCTGAAACTAACACAACAGTGTGAGTCAGCTCTACTCCAGTAACCTTTTTCCCTTTTTTTTTTTTTTTTTTTCTTTTGAGGGCTGCACTCTTGGCACATGGAAGATCCCAGGCTTGGGGTTGAATCAGAGCTACATCTGTCCGTCTGCGTCACAGCCACAGCAACGCAGAATCCGAGCCGCATCTGCGACCCACACCACAGCGCACGGCAACGCCGGATCCTCAACCCACTGAGCGAGGCCGGGGATGGAACCCGCAACCTCATGGTTCCTAGTCGGATTCATTTCCATTGTGCCACAATGGGAACTCCATGTTTATTTTATTTTATTTTTTTAAAGAGGGTGTGGGTACAAAGTCTGAAAAGAGGTTTGGGTCAAAACAGGGAGGACTTTGACTTTTGCTCCTTACGGAGTTTGGCCGCCCCGTGGCTGACCTGTGTTGCCTGTTGACAGGGGAAGCTTGGCCACAGTGAGATGAGGTCATTTCAGGGGTCCAGATATGCAGTATGGAGGCCTAAACCATGCAGGGTTCAGGTGTTGGCGAGAACAGCAAGAAAGAACGAGAGCCCTTAGTAAATAAAGTACGAAGCAAAAGGGAGGAAAGACTCAGCAGTGAGTCCCCCAAACTGAATGCCTGTCAGTCGTTCAGTGTGAAATTCAGAACAGACGTGTGTGCTTTCAGAAAATCATATCCTAGGTTGGGACAAGAACGTTTGGCAAGACTGATTGAAATTTTCATGAAAGATGTTATGGAAGTGGAAAATCAATGATAATGCCCAAATCTGCTTGTCATTTTAATTCTTGCCTAATTACGTCTGTCCCTTTCCCACTGTTCATATGTAAAGTTTAGTTACTTTGAAGGATACGCCCCTTAGTCAAGGAAATATACCCTTGCCTCTGATGAGATATGATTGAACACTTTGAGGCAGTCCTGTAACATGTAGTCACTAGCCATTGACTACATGTTCATCCAGGGTGAGACGCCCTTAAGCAACGTGTCTCTGACCCAGGGATTACGGTAATTGCAGATGTATGTACAGTTGCCTTACTAATAAAAAATCGGTTGAGGGAACCTCTGCGGTAATGAATGACATCCCAGACATCATCAAGGATAGAAACCCAAGAACCTTCAGCTCATCAAAGTCAGGGTGACGTTTCGTAATGTTCTCGGTGGGTGAATCTTGAACAGATGGTCCTCTGACATTGTGGAATGCCGGATGAGGTAGGTGAACTGAGTGGAATTGATTGGACTCTTAGTGTGCAGTTCGCAGCCCTTGGAGTTTTATTAAGTTTATCAACTTTCCCCATGTAAGGCAAAAGAAAACCCCATCATTCCTCTGTCTTAGGGAAGCAGACATCCGTGCAGCCTCTTAAGAAAGGCATTCTTCCATTTGGACATAGAGTTCCTGGGTTTTCCAATGGTAATTCTGCACAGGCAGTTCTGTAATAAGCTAGAAACAGGTGTCCTGTCTGAGAGTCCTGCCATCTCTTTGGGAAGTTAGGGCTCTAAGCCATTTGGCTACAGTTCCAGTAAAGAGATAAAAAGCATCTGTCGTCCAAACTTTCCCAGCCTATCTTTTATTCTTCACATGCTTCCCTCCCCTTTGCTAATCTCATTTGGATGTTTAGCTTTTTCTGACAGAATTTGAGTCATAGTAGTCCTACTGTGCTGCTTTCCTCCGCTCAGAACAATCTCAGATGATTTCTGTGACGATGGCCTAGAGGGGGAGAATATTACTGATCGGCAAAAGGCATACATTGGAGGACTTCTTATTTCAAGCCGTAAATAAAAGACAAAAGGAATTCCACACTTCAAGGAAGTCATTTTAATTCTTGCCTTTTCTTTCATTTTAGATAAAAATTTTGTCTTTTGTAATCTGGCACACCCTCTGATACAGCAACACCAGTGTGGGAGTTCCTGTTGTGGGTCAGCAGGTTACAAACCCGACTAGTATCCATGAGGATGCTGGTTCGACCCCTGGCTTCCCTCAGTGGGTTAAGTAGCCGGTGTTGCTGCCAGCTGTGGCTGTGGCATAGGTCAGGATGCAGCTGTGGCTGCAGCCCCAATTGGACCACTAGACTGGGAACTTCCATATACTACAAATGTGGCCCTAAAAAGCTAAATAAATAAATAATCAATCAATCAGTCAGTCAGTCACAGAGTGTTGTAATTAGTTTGTTGAGCATTTCAGGTCCCTTGAAAAGAGATGAGTAGAGATGGAATCACCAGTTATGTATTTCTGAGGCAAAATGCTTGATTTTCTGTCATGTCATGGATACTATTATTTTTTGGCGAGAATTCAGCCATCTATCCTTGATGATTTTTTTTAAACTGTAGATCTGGCTGCCTGATCCCTGCACCCGAGGCCCCTTCGGTGTTGGTACACAGCACGGTGTGGGTACTGGCACATAGCGAGGAAATCTCTCAAATGCAGCCATGAGTCCTCATGCGACTATGCGTAGCACATGAACCGCATTTGGAATCCTTGTGTCCGGTGTAGTCCTAGTTCGGTGTTTTTAAAAAATTAATAAGGGTCTAAGCAGCGTCTGTATATAAGGGGGGGGGGTTGTGGGTGGTTTCCCCCCCTACTCTTTTTATTATTTCAACTTTTCTATTTCTCAGTATTTTATTTTTATGATTAAAAAATTCCCCACCTACTTAAAAAACCGTGGCCTCCCCTTGGCTGCACGATACAGTGTCGTGTCTAGCATGGTTTTCTAGACCTTGCCACGGGCCGACTGCCTGTGTTCTTCAGAGTTTCATGCCCCCTCCCTGTAGAAATATCTTCCCTGTACCTCTTTTCTGACCCCAGCCTTCGATGAAGCCCTCACTCAAAATGACCCATTTTGTTGTGCTGAGTTCTGGACGCTCGAAGAAATTTTTCGTTTCCTAAATATTCTACTTTTCGCCTCTGTGGACACACCTGTGCTCCTTGCCCAGCTCTCTTGGCTGATTTTTGAGCCTCTTCTAAGTACAAGTCAAATACCGTCATCTTCGAAGGTGTCTCTGTGAAGCCATCCGATGACTTACCGCCACTTCTTTGTTTCCTAAAACTCGTTACATTTCTCTCCAGTTGCATAGTTCTCCCAGCCCCAGCAGCGGAGCTCCTAGGATAGAGTTTATCATATTCATTCCTCTGACTCCAGTGCTTTCGGCATACTGTCTGGATCACAAAAATGCCCAGGAAAACATTTTTGAAGTGGATGTTCTGTATCTTAGGGGGGCTGGTTTAGAACCTAAATTCATCAGTTCTGTTAACTGTCATAAAAACAGTTGGGTCTGAGTGAGTAAGCCCTAACTTGGTGTGCTTTTAGTTAAATCTAGCCTCTTAGAGAAACAGTGACTTTCTAAATAACTCTTAGGTAATGAACCAGGTCATTTGCAGTCTGCATCCATGTGGTATTGAGGGTTTTGCTGCATTTTGCAAAATGTGAGATTAAATGTCTTTGTGTCTAAATCCGATGTATTTAGTTATGCCGTAGATACCAGTGCCTTGCTAGCATACCATACAGGTTTCTACTCTTGTATTTCCTACATTTGTCCTTCTGTGTTCTGCTACAGAAAACAAATATTTATTAGATAGTGTCATGAAAACTTTAGCAACTTTAAACATGTTAAAGAGCTGACAAAATACCATGTGACTTGACACACCATCCAAATTAAGTTCTTTTCCTGTTGGATTTGAAGAATTCTGTGTGTTAATCAACGTGCATTTACTGAGGACCTGCAAGACTATAGGTGCTCTAAAGTAGTCATTTTGACAGCTCCTCTGTTTTCATTTTCTGTATATATATGTGTATATGTATACACATTTACGCTTTCGAGGATTAATTAGCAGGAATGTGAATGTACAGCTGGATGCTTTTTCCCTCCGTGTGCCCCTTATAACTGTCACCTGCATCAACAGTCTCAGCCCCCAGACTCCCTTGCGCCACCTTCTGGCAGATCATTCTCCCTACTCCTGCTTCCTCACTGTTCTGACCTCCTCTCCCTGGCATCCTAGACCACGTCCTTTTCTGTATGTGGTTTCGTTCATTAAGTATGACATTGTGAGATTCAGCTATGTTGTGTGCTAATAATTATTCATTCTTTTTACTTACGGTGTATTATTTTTAGCTACTTTTTGCTTAATTTCCCTTTTGGTGAGCAAGATGGCTACATGGAAGGGTAAATGGTCACTGTGTGTTGACTGGCATGTCGAGAGGGCTGCCAGCTCCATCAGACCCATCGTAACAGAATTGTCAAGAAGGAGAGCTGCAAAGGCTTAGGGGTGGCAGGGTTCCTTCACTTCGCTTTCTCAACGAGGAACTGAAGCATCAACCGGATCCCAGGCCCTGCATTGATCTAGTCCAGGTTTCTTCCTGAGGTCAAGATACCGTGTCACCATTTCAGCTTGATCATGCGAGCGATCCCAGGCAACAGGAAAGCAGGACTGCGAGTGGAGTCGTTTGGAAAAATCCATAATCAGTGAGATTTCCTATGTTGCCCCATAAATGGTGAGAATTTCAGTTATCGGGAAACTTCTTTCACTCATCTATAATACGTCCTTCTCTGTGTCAGTTGAATCAAGGCATCGCTGACTGTTGGAAAGTATTCTTTCATCAGAACCGATGCTTGGAGGAGACGGGAGGGGCGCATTTTAGCCTGTGCGCGTGTTTATTATGACAGGTTCCGTTTCAATGCATTGTCTTGAGCTTTTGCCCTTCCCAGATGTTGTTCTTTTAAAGCCTTGATGAAACCACAAAGATTATTCTTAGGGTGAGAAGTCCTGGAGCAAATTCAAATTCTATGATCCCCGCAAGTAAAAAACAAGTCCTTCATTTTATACCTTCCTGCTAAAGTAGTAGTGATTCGTAGCAAGTTCCATAGAAAGAATTTTTTTTCATAGAAAAGATTTCAAAGGAGAGATTAATAGACTCATAGTAATGGTAGATTGAATCCCTTATTGTCCTAATTGCCAGGAAGTAACCGCAGAAACATTCCTCAGTATGTTAGAGCCCCCTTAAATACAATCAGTAAGCATAGAAACAAGTGGCTTATCTTTTTCTTAATTAAAAAACACTTTTTTCAAACAGGATTAAAACTCCTTAGTTGGTTTTAAAGTATTTTGAGTGGATAGAAACTATCATTTTATATTTTTAGATGAAAAAAGCCTACTCACTGTGTTACACAGATTCAGGCATTAAACATGTCACATTTGCTTTGTGTCTGCAGGTACGTATGTAATCATTTTCAAAGTAAGTTACGTAGAGACACCAGGGTACGTTGTTTCTGATATGTTTCTAAAAACAAGAACTTTTTCTGTATAATAAAATTAACATACCTGGAGTTCTCATTGTGGCACAGCGTCTTGGGATCAGCGGTGTCTTGGGCACACTGAGATGCAGGTTCGATGCCCAGCCTGGTACAGTGGGTTAAGGATCCGGTGTTGCCACAGTTGGAGCATAGGGCACAACTGCAGCCCAGATCTGATCCCTGGCCTGAGAACTCCGTATGCCATGGGGTGGCCAAAAAAGAAAAAAAAAATTAACATACCTAGCAAAATTTAATTTCCTAATATTCAGATCTCTAAAAAAGGGGCCAACCATGTTTATTAAAATACAGTTGCATGTATTAAGATGAGTATTTCATAAAAGTTGTGTGTCACTTATGTGTGTGTCTGTATGCACACCTATATATGTAGTGGTACTTATGTATTTCTCACTGTGGGTGTCATTCAGAATTGGGAACACACTGCTTTATAGCACAGGGCAGATGGCTATAAATAAGTATTTGCTACCAGCAATACTGTTGTTCTGTGCTGAACATTGTATGGCATCTAAAAAGTATGGAGTTCTCATCATGGCACAGTGGAAACCAATCTGACTAGTATCCATGAGGATGCAGGTTCGATCCCTGGCCTCGCTCAGTGGGTTAAGGATCTGAAGTTGCGGGGGAGCTGTGGTGTAGGTCGCAGATGTGGCTCAGATGTGGCGTTGCTGTGGCTGTGGTGTAGGCCAGTGGCTCCAGCTCCGATTAGAACCCTAGCCTGGCAACCTCCATATGCTGCAGGCGCAGCCCTATAAAGACCAAAAACATAATAAATAAATAAAAGTGAACCTCATAGTCCCCTAAAAATCAAAGAAGGAAGATAAAAATGTATGGAGACCACTTACCAGTATAAATAAGAGCCAAAATGGATCAGGAAGGATAGGAAGTGACATGGGCCTCATGCAAGAGCGACAATGATGGTTTTGTTGTGGTTTAAAAAAAAAAAGTACAGAAATGTGTTCTGTGTACTATGGCTGGGCTCTGTCTGGTGGGTGGTTGGGAGAAAGGAGGAGGGATCGGAGAGTGGGAACGGGAAAAAGTACTCGGGTGCAGTACCAGCAGGAGGAAGAACCACTGTACATCTTGAGCAGCTCGTTGTCAGGTGATGAAAACAGAAGTTGAGAAAATCAGCGTAATGACTCTCTAGGGACTGGATTGAAGGAGTTCAGTGCAACCCGGTTAAACCATCGTCCTTTGTCCAGGTGAGGTCGGGAGTGAGGGGCTGGATTCAGCTAGATGGACTTGGACGTGGCAAGGAAGTGTCAATCTAGAGAGAAATTGCTAGACGAAGAAATAACAGAATTTGGTGGCAGTTCGAATAAGGGATGAAGGAAAGAGAACCTGGGTAAAAATTAGAGAATGAAGCCAGTGATAGATAACATTATGGAATTAACTACAGCCCGATTGAAAAAAAAAAAAAAAAATCCCACGCTTTATCTCTAAAGACAACCTTCCATGATACAATACATTCAAGAAGCTACTTAGGAGCCTTTTTAGAGAGAGTAGCGAGTTACAGTCATTGGATAACCTTTTTTTAATACAGTTTCCCCTTGTTTTGCTTAAAGACTTAAAGATGAGAAATGTTAGACATCTGTCTTTAGGGTCTTAATTTAGACTTCTGGTTTTACTGAAAATAGCAACATAGATGACTCATGACACGTATTAAAAAATGAAGGACCGGATATTGAGATTTAGCATTTCAGGCATTTGAGGGTACTGAACCTTTTTAAAAGTCAGATGAGGAGTTCCCGTCATGGCACAGTGGTAACGAATCCAACTAGGAACCATGAGGTTGCGGGTTCGGTCCCTGCCCTTGCTCAGTGAGTTAACAATCTGGCGTTGCCGTGAGCTGTGGTGTAGGTTGCAGATACGGCTCGGATCCCGCATTGCTGTGGCTCTGGCGTAGGCCGGTGGCTACGGCTCCGATTCAACCCCTAGCCTGGGAACCTCCATATGCCGCGGGAGCGGCCCAAGGAATGGCAAAAAGACCAAAAAAAAAAAAAAAAGTCAGATGAAACCATTCAAATACCAGGTCATCTGCTTTTGGGTTGACAGGCATCTTTTTTTCAAGTGTCAGCTTCACTGTTCAGGGGCACTGAAACTTGTTCCTTAAGGCACCTCCTGGTGTGAGAGTGAGAGTGAGACCTCTTCTCACTCTCAGATGAGGCCAGATGCATGTGCAACACAAGCAGATTCTGTATGGGGAGGGGGCGGCGGGCAGCATCTACTGGAAGAGCTTGGTCATGGCAACAGCAGCACCATTGTTCTGGGCTCTGGACTTTTCTGAAGTTTCCACCTGTTGTGGGGTGTGTTGTGGATAATGCACGGTAGCTTACACCTAGAGCACTTACTCTGTATGCGCCCCTCTTCCAAGCACTTCGTAAATGTTAATGCATTTAATCCTCAAGGTCATCCTGTGAAGCCAATGCCTGCCCCCACTTTGAAGATGAGGAAACTGAGGCATAGAGAGAGAGTAACTACTTGCCCAAGGTGATGGGATGGATGTTACAGAGCTGGGATTTGAACCTGCATAGTCTGGCTCTGAATCTGTGCTTCTAGACCACTCACTCACGCTACCCCTGTGACATGGGTAACGTTTGTTTGGAATTGGGGCTTTCCTGTGAATCCGAGCTGACTGGTTGCTAAAAGTGTTGTGAGTGGCCCTCGAAGGCTATGCTCTCGGTTTGGAAATACAGTCAGCCCAAATATAGACTTGGATTCGAAGAAGGGTCGTGGTATGGTGTTTATCTTAAAAACCACAATCCACAGTGCAGTTCATTTCTTTGCAGTTTCCTTCCTTCCAGATTACAAAACAATGAGTTCCTAGAGGACTGTTGTCCATCGGAAACATGACTCTCTGTGCATGTGAGCTGCTGTGCTGCGGGAGAGGGAAGCCTTCTCTCATCTGCATCTTGGCCGTCGAGCCTTTAATGACGGGTATCCACAAGGGCCTTGGCCAGAAGAGGGAGTTGATGTAGGAGCTGGCATGGCTCCCTGACACAGAGAATCATCTTTAGTGGTTAAATCAGAGGCAACCTAGATTTTTTTTATGACACAAGGTATTTGGGGATTTAGGTTGGTTTGTTGTCTTATTAAATGTCAAGTCGGGAACATCGCCAGTAATTGCCTTGTGGCACCAAGAACTGGCTAAAGCCGTCGGTTGGTGTTCCCTCTCCTGGTTTCTCTGCCATACGTATTTTTACTCTGAATATTTAGTGGTAACACAGTGATGTAAGTGAACTCAATTTTAGGGGTTCTAGGGGTCATGGGAAGCATAGTCCCGTCAGGAAAGGGGCTGGTACGTGCAGCAGGCTTGGCTCTCAGGAAAAGGCGGAGATGTTACCAGAGCCCAGACCTTGGCGCCGGCGAGACTCACAGGCCTGCTACCGGCTCGCTTTATGACTTCACAGAAATCACGGATGTTTCTCACCTGTGGTATGGGACTAATTGTTCTCATCTCAGAGTCTGTTTGGTTTCTTTCTTTCTTTCTTTCTTTTTTTTTTTATTTTATGGCCTCGCCCATGACATATGGACGTTCCCAGACCAGGGTTTGAATCTGAGCTATAGCCTATGCCTCATTTGCTGCAACACCGGATCTTTTTAACCCACTGCGCAAGGCCGGGGATTGAACCCTCACCTCCACAGGAACCCCGAGCCACTGCAGTCAGATTCTTAACCCACTATGCCATGATGGGAACTCCCTAATCTCAGATTCTTAAAAGGAAAAAATAACGTATGGGAAGCACTTAGGAAATGGTATGATGTGTGATGAGTCCTTAGTAACTAACAGTTTCTGCTTTGAAGATAAATTTGAACTATGTCCTGGACCATTCTGCTTGAGGCCTGCTTTTGACCTTTAAACAAGTCATTGCTTTCTTCGGCTTTGGAAGATAAAAGGACTTCTTTATGTTTGTGTTCCTGTTCTATGGAATGGTGGTTTCCTAAGGGACAGAGAACTACAGTCAGCCCTTGGTATCCGTGGGGCACTGGTTCCAGGACCTGCCTTGGATACCAGTCACCACCCCCTTCCACACCCACAGATTCAGCCAGCCCTGGATTGTGTAGTACTGTAGTATGGATTGAAAAAAAAAAATCTGTGTCTGTGGACCTGCATGGTTGAAACCCATGTTGTTCAGGGGTCTCCTGTACCCTGGATAATTGTGCTGGTGCATTGGATAATTGTTCTTGGAAAGTTTTTAATTTAATGCAGTACAAGACTGCTTCCTTATATGCTGTCACTAATAATGATGGAGTTAAAACACGGATATGTTCGAAGGAGCAGGCACCTAGCTCTCTGCAATTGTTAGGACGGTATCCGCAGGGGAAGGGTCCCTTAGGGACGAAGAGGGTGCACCTGCATATTCTGTACCTTGTGGGTCTTGGTGTATCTAGCATTTGATAATTGGTCACCTGTATTCTACCTGGAGCAGCAAAGAGCCATGAGACACATGAGTCTCCTGAGTATTTGATCTCTTTCATGACTCAAAAGCCATTAACAGCCACAGACCAGCATGTCTTGAAGGGAATCCAGCACCACCTCCGCTGCAGGTTCTTCTGGATCTCCTTGCAAACAGCCGAGAGGCTGTAAACATGTGAGACAACTGGCTGCTCCAGTTGGCTGTTTGCCCACCGTTGATTCATGCAGCAGATAACGAGGTCCCATTGAAGAAGGAATGTAGGGCAGGACACAGGTGGCTTAGGAGACCTTCCCTCCCCTGCAGGCCCCAAGACAGTGGGGAACAAATGTAACACAGATGCTTACCATACCTGGAGAAGAAGTGCTCGCAAAGAGAAACATGCGCCTTTGGAGCAGAGCACGGAGCAAGCCGGGCATGGGAATGGGGAGGCTTTGTGGAAGACACAGTGTTTGGATGGGCCCTTGCAGGTAGATGGGGATGGTGCTATGGGAGGCCGTGCCGGGGTGAGAACTAGCAGGTACTTCACACGGAGAGGCAGGGAAGTGTGTGAAGCCTTCGGGGGATTGTTGGACTAATGGAATGAGTGCAGCAAAGCTTGGAAGCTGTAGACCTCCATACAGATCTTGTTTCTGTGTCTGATTAGCTGTAACCACAATTTATTTGATGGCTCCTCACTTCCAAATCTCTGAAGTGTAGCTAATGGCACCTGCTTCATGGAGCTGCGGGGATTAAATGAGAGGCATATCCAGCTCCCGCCTTACTCTACCGCTTGTGTGTAGATGTGCTGACAGCAGCATTACGGGTGCGTCTGCTGGTACAGGCTAAGATAGGACCTGGTCAAGAGAATTTTAAATTCTTTGCTAAAAAGTTCACCCTTTAGGGGAACTTTAAAGGTTTTTGAGCAATATCCTGTCATCAACCATAATGGAAAAGAAAATAATTGCATCTCTTTGCTATACAGCAGAAATTAACCCAACATTGTAAATCAACTACAATAAAATAAATGTTCTAAAAAAGGTTTCTGAGAAGGAACAAGACATGATTTGTTTTATCTTTTTAAAAGATAATTTTATTCAGCCCAAGGAAGTCAGTTTTTATATTGCTTGTCATCATTTGAAGGTCCAACACAGCTCCAAAGCAAGATTGTTTTTCCATACTAAATAAATGCCAAAATGTTAATTGCATGCACTTTTCATGGACATTAAAGCTTTTTTTTTCTCTGTAAATGTAATGCTGTTTATAATTTTGGCAGAACTAAAAGCAGCTTTTATTTTGAATTGCTCTTTGGTGATAATACTGCTGGCTTACATTTGAAACAATAAAATTACCCTAAGAAAATGACTTCAGTATTGCAAAGGGGGAAAAAACTAATCTAGATCACTTTTCCTTTACTCTCTCAAAACTTAGGTTATTTCTAGGCCCAGTCTGAACGCTAGTAATATTCTCAATCGTTTGTAATAGAACTCTCTACCAAAAATCATCTAGTGTGTCTTCCTAGCCCCCATTATTTGTTATGGTACCCAAACCAAATTAAACCTGTGGCCTGCAGAGAATAATTTAGCTATGAGGCTTAGACTGGCTTTCAGAATGCGCTTTAGGGCCTGAGTACCAAATGCTGTTTCCTGGCGCCGTCTTACAGAGCTACATAGCATCCTTTCAAAGGATGCCGACCAAGTCATGACCCCAGCGTGGCTTTCCCTGGGTGCCTTGGGAAAGGGGAGTAGAAGTAGGTGTGCCCACTTAGGAGGTTGGTGTGTTTGCCCACATTCGCCCAGTCACATGTGGGAGTGAGCAGCTGGTGGTCATCTCCTGGCAGGATGGCACACTCAGCTTCTCTAAAGTGCACTTACCTCTTTCCATGAAGAGTCGGCTTGTGATGGGCACACGGAAAATAGAGGAGTAGCAGTAATATCCACATGTTCACAAAAAGGAAAAAAGCAAGTAGGCTTATCGCCACGTCTCACCGTTGCTCTCAGTTTGGTTCTGACTTCCTAGTGTTCACGGCAAAAAGAGAAACATATCACTGGTATCTGGTAGACGCCACTGTCTTACTCCCTTCTGTATCCACTCTGTGTACTGACCCGAGAAGCTATGCTCTAATAGACAAGTTGCTTTCCCTTTTAGGTGGGGCACGGACTGAACTGAAAAGTTACTTGGGTACATATTTAGGCTGCTCCTTTAAAAACAGGCATTAGGAGTTCCCGCTGTGGCATGACGGCATCGGTGATGGCTTGAGAGTGCTGGGATGCAGGTTCGATCCGTAGCCTGGCACGGTGGGTTGAGGATCCGCCGTTGCTACAGCTTCGGCCTAGGTGGCACCTGCAGCTCAGATCTGATCCCTGGCCCAGGGAACTCCATATGCTATGGGACAGCACAAAAAAGAAAACAAACAAACAGGCATTAGGCCAAGTGAGATCTTCAAGGATTCTTCCACCTCCGAAAGCCTAACTCCCATTGCAGGTCAGCATCCCCAGTCATCTGTTGGTGTGTGTCTAAGGGGGCGCGATTTCCGGGTACCATCCCAGACCGTGTTCCCATCGGAGATGCCGAAGCACTGCAGGATAGCAAGCGCCGGATCTGTTTGTTATCGTTCAGAAGCTTAGCTTAAGCACACGTCCCTCCCAAGAACTCCCCCTCTCCGTGTTGGGGGGACAGGGGAGGCAGTGACTAAATGCTGTAGGACAAGGAGAAGGCTGGGCTCCAGCCCTGGGCAGAGGCCGACTTTCCCCCCAGGCTGCCTCTGTGGCCAGATTGCCTGCCAGCCGTCCTTCTCTGCCCTTGGGCTCAGGGCCTTGGGACCCGTTTCCCTCCTTGAGAGCTGCCTCTGGCCCTCTGGTTCTGCTGGGGCAGATCGTGGCCCCCCACCTCCCACATCTCCCTTAGCTCCCAAGGCCAGGGCTCAGGGCCCTTTGCTGGGAAGGTTTTGCTGACAGACGCTTCACCTTTGAGGAAGGACCATGGGTGGGGGGATTCCAGCACCCTCACCAGTTGTTAGGTCAGTGCCCAGGGGCTCTCACCCGCCCCTTCCCTCGGTTCTGAATATAGGAACTAAAAGCCTCAATGACGTCTATTCTGTGTTTAGTCCCCAAATTGGGGCTTCCTGTTTCCCCTTCGGCAAAGCTCACCATCCACGTCTCCCCACAAGAAGGAACTGGGAACCCTCCTTCCAGAAGGCAGGGATGGCGGTGGAGGTGAAGAGCAGCAGTTGGGGGCTCACTTCCCTTTCCTCAACTTGCCGGTCTTCCCTGTGCGCGGGGTCCCCAGAGACGCCCTCCTCTTCTCAGCAGCGCCCCCTCTGGGCATTGCCTTCCTTTGGGCGGCAGGTGGTCCTCAGTGCCCCCCGCTGTCATCACCGCAGCCTTCTGCTCTTGAAGGCGCAGTCTTTTAAAATCTGGCCTTTCCTCCTCCCCTTTAATTTAATTCTTACATAAATTATAAGGTATTCAGTGAATCTTTACCAGGTCAGCCTAACTTCATGAGGGATCAGTTTGCTTTAATTGAGAGCTATTTTGACAACGTGTGTTTTCCTAATGTATGTAACTCAAAGTAGGTTACCTACCCCCGTTGCCTGGTAGAGGCTTAATGAGAAGATGATTATTTCTAATTACAGTATCAAGTGTTTGTTAAGTGCTTGAAGACATTTGAAGAATTTGTTTTTGAGAGCCTCGAACACTGTGCCTCATCTCCCTTACGCTACTAATTAGCAGTATCTGTGGATGAAGGATTGGACTCTCAAAAGTATGTGTATTCGAGCCTCAGTTCCAAATGATCCTTAACTCCAGATTTACTTGACCTGCAGTCAAGAAATAGAGCTTTTTTAAACAAAAATTGTATTGGAGTATAGCTGACTTATAATATTGTGTTGGTTTCAGAAATACAGCACACCGAATCAGGTATACATACAGATCTATCCTTTTTCAAAGTCTTTTCCTATATAGGTTATTACAGAATATTGAGTAGATTTCCCTGTGCTACCCGGTCGGTCCTGGGTAGTTGTCTGTTTTCTGTATAGTCACGTGTCTACGTTAATCCCAGCCTCCTAACTTGCCCCTCCTCCACCACGTCTCCCCTTTGTTAACCACAAGTAAGAATTCGAACTTTTGGCGCTACAGATTCTTTTGTCAGTGATACTGAGAGGAAGAGGTGGGGAGAAATAAGCCTTTATGATAAAACTTAGTGACTCAGTTCCCGTTCTGTACACCGTGGCCTTATTTGAAGTCCAGAATGTACCATTGTCAGACCTGAACTACGAAAGGAAGTGTCCTTTGTCTAAACAAATGAGAACAAACATTGTACCGAGACGCTTTGCTAATACCGTATCCTCTTGAAGACCACGTGACGATCTTTCCGCTTTTTCATTTCTAGCGTGTAGTGGGGGAAAGTGGCTTTCTTCTTGTACACAGATCTTGAATGTTGTGTGTGGGTATCCGCCTGAGATGGAGTAATTACATCTTGATAAGGACAAGTATCGAGCCTTCAGAGTTGCTGTGCTGGGACAGATTGGCTCCATCCACAAGAAGGCCGAGTATTTGATGCCGGGGTCCAGCGACTGGGTTAGCGTCCTGGGGTTCCATATTCACTGAGTGGCTAGACGTTTTGCAAGTGTGTATCAAGTGACCCCAGGGTAGCGAGAGGGAAGCTGGGTTGGTAATATCATATGTATGACCAGCCGGAAAGTGACAGAACGCTTCTGATGGAACATACAAAGGTCCCCCCATCAGGGCCTGCTTTCCCAGCTCTGTCCCCAGCCGAGGGAAGCGTGCCTCCCCTTCTCACCAGGCAGATCCGTGGCTTACCTGCTGAGTGCCTGCTCCCATCTGTGCCCAGATATCAACCCCTGACGTGGGTGGCCCCCGCATCTTCCCTGCTTTCCTGACTTCTCCCCTTTCTCTCTGTCTCCTCCTCTTTATGATTGTAAATACATGGGCCTGATTCTGATAAAAGCAGTGCCGTTTTTAATCCTCATAAAATCATTTTGCCTCCATCTCTGTGTCTCTTGCGGTAGGAAGTCACATGGGTGACGATTTCAGGCTCCGCCCACTGGAGAGTTTCGTGACAGGGCTGGCTGTTCTAAACCAGACCAGAGTGTCCCCACCCATCGGGATGACCATGGGCGGGACCCTGCAGGACGCGCACATCTCACGGGGTCACGCATGTTTGGTATAATTGAGCTGAGCCCCGGTTAAGCTGTTTATTTTCTGTGGATTTCAAAAAACATATATGTTCTTTATAAGCTTGGTTTTCCCGTAAAATAGGGTTGCCGTGAGGACTCTCTGAATACACGTGACTCTGGCGTGACGCCTGACTCACAGTAGCAGCGCTCGGTCATGATTGTCAGGGAAGCAGCCTCTGGAGGCGGGTGGCCTGACTTTCAGACTCGTCTCTTCTGTTTGCTGGGCAATCGGCTTAGCTTCTCTTTGCCTAGTTTTCTCATCTGTACTCTGCTCATAGTAGTAAAACTTATCTCTGCATTTTTGGCCAGTAGGATGTGGCCCATGCCACTCACACGGTGTTTCTCCTCCTGGGCCTGTGGCAGGATGGCACTTAGGTAGAGCTGCTGGGATGAGCACAGGAAGCCCAGGTGTCTCTCCTGCTGGACGCCTTTAGGAGGCAGCCAATGATTCACCCAGTTCCCTGCCCCTCCTCGGCCGCCAGCACATCCCTGGTGGCGGAGGCACCATCGCAGCCTGGGCCCCTCCGCCTGCTCGCTGGTTGGCAGGCTGGTTAGCATGAGCACGAACTACACCCAGCCCCCCCGCTTTGTGCTGCTCCTGGGGTTTTGACATCGATTGTGAGCCCAGCAAAGCCCAGCACATTGGGACTGCCACTCCTCGAGGTAGATTTCCGCTAACACGAGTCATGATGCACCGAGGCTGCAAAACGTGAGGAGGCCCTTGGATCCCGAGCCCGCAGCTCCTTCGCGGCCTGTCCATGAAACTGCCCACTCGCCCGCGCATGGGCTCTGCCACACCTGTGCCCGGCAGGGCCTGCCAGTTTGGAGGATCCGACCCTTCCCTTAGAGGACCGGATTCTAGCAGCTTTTTGTAAAGCAGAAGTTCATCCTCTGGCCACGGGACCAGGCAGGCAGTTGATATCCGTGCCCTGGCTCCGATCTCCCTGCCTTGGCACCTTCTGGCCGCTCCGGGACCCCAGGGCCCCAGGCTCTCTGGCCTGAGTCCACGCCCTCCTTTCCGGTTCTCTGGGTTTGGGCGGTGTATGGTGCCTTGCCTGCCCTTCCCTTCTTGTCCTGTCTCTCTGGAGCTCTGGGGGGCGGGGGACAGTCCTTTTCTGAAGCCTGACGGTGTGTTCCGGCAGCCCTGGGAGTGACCGCGTCGGGCCCCGCATCCCAGTGAGTGAGGTGAGCTCCCAGGGGCGTTGTGCTGGAGGCCTGGACTGGAGCACAGATGACTCAGTGTCCGTTTTGACATCTGTCCCGGGTTTAAAGCTTTTCCTTAGCCCTTGTTCCAAAACGTTGAGATGACGGTGGAACTGTTTCTGCTGCCGGAAGGAAAACATTATTAAGAGTGGCTTTTCACTAGGATGCTCCTGGTCTGCTTTTCACGTAAGGTAATAACAGACAAGTCATTTGGAGAGAACTGAAGGGGGTTAGCAGTCATTTTAAAAAAAGCATCGTTTCTGCCAAAATAGTCATTCTGGTTCCTTGGGGTTTTTTTACTTGGGAAATACAAAAGCATAACAAAAAGAATGACTCCTCATAACCCCACAGTGCAAAGAGAACCATTGTTAACACTTGAGAGCTCGTTTTCCTTTTAGTTTTTACATACAGGTGCATTTTTCATAAAATCAAGATAATAAATGCAAAGCTTGATTGAAACCATTTTCTGTGCCAGGAAGTCTTTAACTACTTTATACGCATTATCTCATTTATTCCTCATGACTCTTCAAAGAATTGTTATCACCCCTTTAACAAGGAGGAGACAACTGAAGCACAGAGAGGCTAAGTCATTTTTCCACAGTCACACAGTTTGAAAGGGTGGTGCCAAGACGGAAACCAAAGCAGTCCCTGTCTCCAGAGCCCAGGGTTTTGACTGTCCTGTGACACTGTCTCACAGCAAAGTTAGCTCGCATTGCATTTCATGGAATTTTGCAGCGTTAGCTCTGAGTTGTCTGGTTCCATCTGCTCAGTTTATAGGTTAGGAAGTCAGAGACCATAGATGTGATTAGACTGACGTGAGAACACGCAGCTAGTATCCGTGTCGTCGCTGGAACACACGGGCCGCGTGCTGGCCGACTCCGGGCCATCTCTGGGCCGTTGTCCTCCTCCCGGGGCCCCAGCCCTGAAACGGCTGCCTTGCACCGCTGACCTCAGGCCGAGTCCAGGTGGGGTGGAGGACGGAGGCCTCGGACGCTTTCTGCCCGGCGTGTCCCTGAACCCTCACTTTGGGTTGGGGAATGTATGGGTGTCTCAGGATGCGTGTTAGCTGCCTCGTAATTCTCCAGGTTGAGCTAGGGCTGCAAAAGGCCGGACCGTGCAGCCCAGCAGTAGTTCCAGCCTTCCCCCCCTCATCAGAGGTGTCTAACTGAGATTTGCCCACGAGCAGTGAGATTGATTGGGCTTTAAACGCTGTTGCCTTCCTCCACCTGGGCTCTCGAGGACCTGCCAGGCATTGTTGAGACTTTCCAGTGAGCCAGATGTCAGCCAGCCACCTGCGTGTAAACATTCCTGCATCCGCGGGTGGCCGCCGCAGTGGGGCTGCGGGTTAAAGGAAGAGGAGCGGGTGATGACGTCTCGCTGTGTCCAGTAAGGTGTGATTTAGACACCTGTGTCTTCAAAGGTGTGGTGGGCTTCTTAACAGGCAATGTCAAGCAGGTTGTCTGGGTTTTGATGACTTTATCAGACCTTAGCTCCAGGTGGGCAAGAGCGCTCCCTCTTACCACTCTCACAAACAATGTGGAATGAAAACAGACAAAAAAAGTCCCTGATGTATTAGTCAGAACTCACGTGTGCCGTTACGAGTCAGGTTCGAGGTTCCTTCTAGAGGTGCAGGTGCTGTAGTTGTGATTGAAGGGGGCACGAGGGCAGCGTCTGTTTTTTTTAACTGGCTTCTGGTTACAGTGGGTTCACAGTTTGTGAAAATTTTAGTTTTATTATTATTGGATGTGCACGTCTCTGCATGTGAATTATACATCAATTAAAGTTTAAAAGTCCGTGTTTAATTTTTACTTGTGTATCATGTTGCACGTTGATATTCAGACATCGCTGTTTAGTTGAATCCATTTGAAATGAGGTAGAACTTCTGACCTGAGTATAAAGAAAACACCTTCACCTGGAATTGTCAGGTCTATCTGGGCAGAGCCTCCAAGGTCTTTTTTTTTTTTTTAATTACTTAATGAAATTTTTTTTCTTTTTTTTCTTTTTTTTTTTTTTTGGTCTTTTTGCCTTTTCTTGAGCCGCTCCCCCGGCATATGGAGGTTCCCAGGCTAGGGGTCTAATCGGAGCTGCAGCCACCGGCCTATGCCAGAGCCACAGTAGCGCCAGATCCGAGCCGCGTCTGTGACCCACACCACAGCTCACGGCAACGCCAGATCCTTAACCCACTGAGCCAGGCCAGGGATCGAACCCGCAACCTCATGGCTCCTAGTCGGATTTGTTAACCACTGAGCCACAATGGGGACTCCTACTTAATGAATTTTATTACATTTATAGGTGTACAACAATCATCACAACCAAATTTTAAAGCATGTCCATCCCAGGCCCTCAGTGCATCCCCCCACCCCTCAACCTGTCTCCTTTGGAAACCATAAGTTTTTTCAAAGTCTGTGAGTCAGTATCTGTTCTGCGCAGGAGTTCATTGTGTCCTTCTTTAGATCCCACATGTCAGTGGAAGCGTGTGATGTTGGCGTCTCACTGTCTGACTTCACGTAGCATGATCATTTCTAGGGCCATCCATGTTGCTGCAATGCCGTTATTTCTTTCTCTAAGGTCATTTTTTGGATTCTACTCAAATCTGTGTTACAGGACTTCTCTGTAGATTCTCCTGGAATGAAGAATGATGTCAGGTTAGCTCAGGAAACATTTAATTGACAGCTTCCTGTGAATAAGAGCGGGTGTCAGCTCTACACACTGGGTACAGGTGTGACACCACGTTGCCTCTGAAGGATCGAAGTGATAAAAGGAGGAGTAAAGTGCCACCAGAGCACTGCGGAGGGTCACATAAAGGAAAGGCAGCTTTCTGACGGGACTGGGCAAAGCTCTACGGCAAGGGTGGCATTTGAAATGGATCCTGAAGAACAGGTGGGATTTTGATAAGCACTCAGCATTGTGAATATCACGGGTATGAGGAAATCCATAGGAAATTCACACACGTTCTGGGGACTTTGGGTCGTGTGGTTCACTCAAGATGATTGGCATCTATCGGGTACAGGGTGAGGCCTGAAAGGTAAGCGGGACCTTATGGTCGGCAGGTTGTGTGATATAATTTGGGAGGCATTAGGGAGCCAAAGAGCATTTCTGAGGAGTAGCATGAACAGATTGGATATCTTCAGTGAAATCGAATGTCCAGCCTTGTGCTTGTACCGTTACTGTGAGTTACTCTGCCCCAAATAAGCCTTTCCTGGGTTGGTGCGTTCTTTGTGACTGCAGTTGGAGCCAGGTCCTCTGGGGTCCGCCAGCGAGCCGGGTGCTTGGTTTCCTTGCGCTTCCCGTGCTCATCTCCCCAGGACTTGGAGGTGATCATTTCGTACCTTCTTTAGTCCCTACGCCCATCTTTCCCGCTTGACCAGATAAAGTCACACCTCCTTCATCCTTTTGTTCTTCTAGTTTTAGAGGGACTTGGCATTTATTTGCTTCTAGTCTTTCGCATGTGATGCTCTTCTTGGAGATAAATGAGCCAGGGGCTCTTAGCCCTGGCAGAGTTGTGTGAGGGAAGAGAGAGGTTGAGAAGTAACGTTGAGTTGTGAAGGAGGCCTGCCCCATGGACCTGGGGTGGTACCCTACTGTGCTGTTGGGCTCCCTCTTTTGGGAAGAAGCACTAGGTAGGCTTTTTCATCGGGCAAAATGTTATACATCTTTTTTTTTTTTTTTTGGCCACTCTGCAGCATATGGAGTTCTGGACCAGGGATCAGATCTGAGCCACAGTTGCTGCTGCAGCACTGCCAGATCCTTAACCTCCTGTGCCAGGCTGGGATTGAACCTGCATCCCAGGGTTCCAGAGATGCCACCCATCCTGTTGCACCACAGTGGGAACTCCATATGGCAAAGTGTTAAGTGCCCATTATTGAAAATGGACCACAGTTGACCCTGGGTCATTTGGGCAGCATGAGGTCAGTTAAGTTATTACCTTAGCAGTTTGTTGCTAAGTTAGTGCATTCCCCCCTTTAAAAAACAAAAAACAAAAAACCTCACTTGAGCTGAATGCTGTCTTGCCTCTCACTCAGTTTCTGGCAAGACTCTGTATCGAGGCATTATTCTAATCAAAGGGTTGTTAACTTGACAGAGAAGAGGCTTCCGTTTAGATCTTATGAGTCTGTGTTTAGAGATTGTATTCAGACCTTAGAAAGACCTGCTTTTAGTCCTCTAGGGATATGAGTTGTAGGTCCTGACGTGGAAAGAGGACCAGCGTAAGGTGACCTGGATTCAAATCCTGACTCTTTAAGCCTCTGTTTCTATGTGTTACATGGAAATAACACATCCTTTGGCTGGCATGGTGGTGAGGCTGTGACAAACCCCTGTGATCATCCAGTGCCTGGCACGCAGACCATGTGCCCCCCCCCCATTGCCAAGATGCCCAGGGATGCTTTGCAGGTCTTTCCCCAGGTGGCCCTTGAGTGGGAAAGTCATTTCGCATGGTCTTAGTATGGTCTGCTGTTGTTGGTTTTAATCACCGTGGTTGTGGTTTGGGCTCTTTGTTTCCACATCTAAATACTGCTGTTGTGTTACTCAATTATTAAAATTAATCTTGTGCCTTATTATTCCATCATGTCTGTTTGGCGATTCCATTAAGGAAATAATTTCTTGTGTTGACAGATGTAGCGACTGGAACTTTGTTTTCTTTTTACGTTTTTGTTTGTTTTCACTCCTCCTGGGTGGGGTGCATTTCCCCCAGTGGTGGAGTCCGCTGTGAATGCAGCACGGCGGGCATTCCCGTGACCTGGGTGCTTTGGGAAACCAGGGCGGCCTGCGCACCGCACTGCATTAGGCATGTTCCACCCCAGCAACCGACAGTTACCGGGTAATCAGACAGAAACGTGGATGCCCAGGGAGAGCTGAATCCCATCCTTGGTCTACAGGGGCGCAGGAAGGAGTTGGGTTGTCCTGGATGCGGCTGGAGCAGAGACTAGGCCTTTTGATCTTGGGAGTGTGGCAGCTGCAAAGGCGGGCTGTACTGCGTGTCTGCCGGGTGGGCACAGCTTCTCTCGCGGCGCCCTCCTTCCAGCTTCCAGGCCTAACGTGCTCTTGCCTGTCTCCCTCAGGTGGGACGGCATGACATGAACACCCTCAGCCTGCCCCTGAGCATCCGCCGCGGGGGCTCAGACACCAACCTCAACTTCGATGTCCCAGATGGCATCCTGGACTTCCACAAGGTCAGACTCAGCGCGGACAGCCTGAGGCAGAAAATCCTGAAGGTCACCGAGCAGATAAAAATCGAGCAGACGTCCCGGGAGGGGGACGTGGCCGAGTACCTGAAGCTGGTCAGCAGCGCCGACAAGCAGCAGGCGGGCCGCATCAAGCAGGTGTTCGAGAAGAAGAACCAGAAGTCGGCGCACGCCATCGCCCAGCTGCAGAAGAAGCTGGAGCAGTACCGCCGAAAGCTCCGCGAGCTCGAGCAGAACGGTGCCCCCCGCAGCGCCAAGGACCTGGCCAAGGAGCCCCCGAAGGACGCCCAGGCCGCTCTGAAGGAGGCGCCGACCAAGGCCCGCGCCGGCCCGGCCGGCCTGGAGGCGGCCAGGTCGGGCCTGCCGGGGGTGTCGCTCACCCCTCCCGTGTTCGTCTTCAGCAAGTCCAGAGAGTTCGCCAACCTGATCCGCAATAAGTTCGGCAGCGCGGACAACATCGCGCACCTCAAAACCTCCTTGGAGGAGTTCCGGCCCGAGGCCAGCGCCCGGGCCTACGGGGGCAGCGCCACCATCGTGACCAAGGCCAAGTACGGCAGCGATGACGAGTGCTCGAGCGGCACGTCGGGCTCGGCCGACAGCAACGGGAACCAGTCGTTCGGGGCCGGGGGTGGCCCGGGCAAGCTCGCAGCCATCCTGGAGGAGCTGCGCGAGATCAAGGACACCCAGGCGCAGCTGGCCGAGGACATCGAGGCGCTGAAAGTGCAGTTCAAGCAGGAGTACGGCTTCATCTCCCAGACCCTGCAGGAGGAGAGATACAGGTATCCCGGGCCAGAGTTACTCGCTGCAGCGCTGGCTCCAAAGTCAGGCGCTCGTGGTTGTATCTCCAAGGAATATGCATCTGGGTCAGAGGCATTTAGGAATCGATCGATCTTTGTGATTCTGAGTTATGCTCTGTGACTCGAAGCCTGAGAGCTTAGAGAAAGACGTCACGGTGCGGGGGGCGGGGGGTGTCTGTTAAAATATCCCTGCAGAGGGCGCAGCTCGGGCATATGGAGCTCCTAATTCCCTAGACTCCTGTTAGGACGTCTCAGGACCCTCATTCAGAGCTCTGTATTCCATTTCCCTCCATAACAGCTGTCAAGTAAAAACAGATGCCTTCTTCTTATTTGGTATGTAAGGCTTTATCTGGTGTGATTTCGGGTGGGGTTTTTTTGGCCCCTCTGACGACACCTAGAAGCTCCCAGGCCAGGGATTGAACCCACGCCACAGCTGTAACCAGAGCCACAGCAGGGACAATGCCACGAGATAACTCCTAGGGTGTTTTTTTTTGTCTTTTTTTTTTTTAATGATACTATGCTGTACTCATTAAACCTTTCACCTCAAATGAAGAATTTTCACAAGGAATCTTAAGATTGAAGTATCCATTAAAATCTTGTGGCTTATATTGGCTAATTTTCTAAGTCGGGTGTTGTGTGGGCTGGTTTTTGGTGATTGTAGCATAAAAAGTGTGTGTGCCCACCATCCCCTTCTCCACCGTTTTCCCAGGAAAAATAGCCCCTGCCCCGCGTTATTTTTGTCAAATGAATATGTTAACTTCTAAAACTGTAGATAAAAAAATGAATGCCTATTACATATTGTAAGATTTCAATTTTAAATTTAGTTTACAAGTTGTTTTATATCTGATATGTGATTTTACATATGTGTTAATTTAGAGACATGAATTTTTTCAGCTCGCCTATTTTTAGGAAATGATTTTTTCAAATTTTCTGCATGCATCTTTGACTTGGGATTCTTTGTCACATAAGAACGACTTTTGAGTCACAACTTTTCCAGATAATATTAACTTTAATGCCATTCAGATATTTTGGGATACCGCACCCTTTGGATCCAGATTTTATTTCGACTCACAAATAGCCATTTGCTTAAGTTCAGAACAGTTTGGATGGTGCTCGTGTGTTATCTCGTTATGTTTGTGATCTTCATGGTTGTCACTCACTACACGGCTTACTTTAAGAGGTGGGGTTTTTTTGGATTTTTTTTTTTTTAGGGCTGCACCCACGGCATATGTAAGTTCCCAGGCTAGGGGTCAAATCAGAGCTGCAGCCCCTGGGATGTGGGATCTGAGCCATGTCTGCAATCTACAGCACAGCTCATGCCAACACTGGATCTTTAACCCACTGAGCCAGGCCAGGGATCAAATCTGTAGCCTCAAGGATACTAATCGGATTCTTAACTCACTGAGCCACAACGGGAACTTCCAAGAGATCTTTAAAAGGCTTGTTTATAACACCAACATCGGGCACCTATGAAGTCCTACCTGAGAATAATCCTTAAGTCTGTATTAAGGTATTTTTTTAAAATGATTCTATCAAGTGGCCTATAAAAGCATCTCAAATTGGTATTGATTGAAGTCATTCCAGGCTAATGCATCGTCCCTAAATAGTGCTTCCTGTTTCAGAATAAACATTATAAGGTTTCAAATACAAGACAAACTTCTTCTCTGAGGGGAGTGAAGGGTGGGAAGGGGAATCTTTATGTTTCTATTAGACTTGGACTCTTTAGATTTAAATTTGGGCTTTTGGAAATGCTCCCCACTAAGCCATCTTTAATATTTAACAGGCATACTTTTTTTTTTTAATTGGCACTTAAGTGCTAAGAGTGAAACATGTGTTCAGAATCCCCTTGTGCACTGGGAAATAAGGGGAACTGGCTCCAGTGGAGCAACTGGTCCTTTCCTGTCGGCCTGTGACCATCAACCACTGGGCACTGTGTGAGCGGAAGAGGGAAAAGCACCAGGATGCCGGCGGGTCCTGTCTCAGGCGGCATCCGGGACAGCCCTGTCCCCTCCCCAGTCCTGGCGCTTGCGCCAGCTGACGAGGTCTGTCCCATGGTCCCCACCGCCCATCTGCCGTGGGCGGGAAAGCCAGGTTCGGTTTGCGGGGACTCCCAGCCGTGAGCACAGGGTTGCGACTGCAGAGACCAGCCCTTCCTGGCGCGGGCGTTCGGTGTCATTCGAAAGCACGGGCGCCACAGCTCCACTTGTGGGAGCGCCGGCTGCGAACACGCCGCAGGGCCCTGGCCGCAGAGAGACACGAAGGACGGCGCTCTCCATGCGCCGGGAGGCTCTGAGATGTCCCGCTCAGAATCTGCGCCTCTCTTTGCGCAGGTATGAGCGGCTGGAAGATCAGCTCCACGACCTCACAGACCTGCATCAGCACGAGACGGCCAACCTGAAGCAGGAGCTGGCCAGCATCGAGGAGAAGGTGGCCTACCAGGCCCACGAGCGGTCGCGGGACATCCAGGTACCTTGCCTCTCGTCGTCAGGTGCACGCGTGGCCTCTCCCCGGCCCTTCCTGCATGGAGCAAACTAAGTGCATTACTCCCAAGCCCGAAAGGAATTCGAGCCTGTGGAGCAAACTTTATTCTTCACCTTATTGACCCCGTTAGCTTATGTTAGAGACATTAAGCTGTGTTCTGTTCACTTTCTGCCTGAATTAGTTCATAAATATTTATTACCTACTCCAGGCCTATTATCTGTAGTCTGTTTTCTCCATCGTCACCACAAGCGTTAAAACAGCAGACAAACCTTTCCTTCGACACGCTTGCCGAGGTGGAGGTCGGGAGCCATGCTCTCAAAGCCACAGAAATTCAGGCGTGTGGTGCCCAGCAAGCTGTGGACTAGTGGGGCCGGCGGTCCCTTCGCAGTCAGACACTGGGTTTGGTCCCAGCCTTTCACCGGCTTTGTGGTCCTGAGCAGATCTTAAGTCTGTTTATTCACCTGCAAAATAACAGCTTTCATATTTGTGAGGATTTCAGGCACCCGAATGCACACCAGGTGCCAAGACCAGCAAAGAGACTCCATGTCGCTGGTCCAGCGACCCTTTCAGGTGATTCCTGTCATTCTCTCCATTTCTCAGAGGTGGGGACCAAGATGCAGAGAGGTTAAGTGACTTGAACACAGTCTTGCAAATAGTCCTTGAGTAGTGAATGTGAGGGAATGGCCTGGAGAAGGTGGGATTTGAAGGGGGCGGGCGGGATCCCCATGGATCGAGGGTGCTAGTAACCAGATCAGTATAAACAGAACGTTCCAGAATTCATGTGATAGTAATGCTGTAGTGGAGCAACCCTAGGCTTCTTGGGCTCCTTTTTTTTGGGGGGGGGTGCCGTGTTACCAGAAAGTCTTTTCTCCCCCCCCATTTTTATTCAGATATAATTGACATACAATTGTGTAATAGTTTTAAAGGATGTAACAGAATGACTTCATCGATGTATATACTGATGTATTAGGAAATGATCATACAGTAAGTCACCGTTCATCTCCTCACAGAGTTACAAATTTGTTTTCTTGTGATGAGAGGTTTTAAGGTGGGCCCTCTTGGCAGCTTTCGAATGTCCGATACAGTTATTGTCAGCTACAGTCACCAGGCGGTACCTTGCATCCCCAGGGTTTGCTCACCTGGCAGGGTTTTTGCCTTTTGACCCCCCTTCTCCATTTCACTTCCCTTTGAGATTCTGCATATAAGCGAGATCACACACCGTGTTTCTCTGACTCATTTTACTTAGCATAGTACCCTCTTGATCCGTGCACGTTATTGTCCATGGCAGTAGTTCCCCGTTTCTCATGGCTGTGTAATATGCCTCTGTGTGTGTGTGTGTGTGTGTGTGTATGTATGTGTGCGCGTGTGCGCGCCACATTTTCTGTAGTCACCCATCAGTGAACACGCAGGTTGTTTCCATGTCTTAACTCGTGTCAAGGATGCTGTAATGAATACAGGGATGCAGGTAGCTCTTCAGATGCTGATTTCATTTCTTTCATGCATATGCCCAGAAGTGGAATGGCTGGGTCGCATAGGACTTCTGTTTTTAATTTTTTGAAGAACCTCTGCACTATTTTCCATAGCTGCACCAACTTATATTCCCGTTGATCACCTTAAAAAAAAAAGGACACGGATACGCTTCAGGTCAGCTCAGCTTCGTTTTTACAAATTTTCTGCATAGGCTGTAGTTATTTTCTCCAGCCCCACTTCGCAGGGGAGAAAACTGAACCATAAAGAGGAATTTCTTCCACGATGTGTGAGCCGGTTTCAGCTTGCCCACATTCTGTTCCTTCCGCGTCGGGGGCCGAGCCCGTGCTCATCCCAGACGTCTGTCTGCTCGGACGGTTCTGGGGGCCAGAGCATCAGACTTGTTTGCCTTTGCAGACCCGGCGCAGAGGACCCGTGGGGGGTTTCTGCCCCTGCTCTGGATGAAGAGACTTCACTTCACTGCTGACTGGTTTAAAAATGTGAACCGGTTTAAATGTGAAGTGTTGCTAGGCGAACAGTGCAGTCATTTTATTGGAACATTCTCTTTTAGGACAGGTCTGGGATCCCTGGCTTGTGTCTAAAGATAGGGTTTTCTTATTTAGGGGATTGTTTGGGTGAATATTGTTATTCCATCTCTGAAGAAACATACTCTGGAGATGGAGGGATAAGATAAAGGGGGGGACTTCACAGAAGGAGCTTAACAATTCAGGGAGTTCCCATCACGGCTCAGCAGTAATGAACCCGATGTATTTGTGAGGATGCAAGTTCCATCTCTGGCCTCGCTCAGTGGGTTAAGGATCTAGTGTGGCTATGGTGTAGGCCAGCAGCTACCTCTAGCCTGGGAAGTACTATATGCTGCATCTGCAGCCCAAAAAAGAAAAAAAAGAAAGAAAGAAAAAAATTCAGAAGAGTTTATTTCAACATTTTCTGGTTTCATCGGTAGCTCAGAAATTGCAAAGAGGACGTCTCTGTGAGTGACTGGAGGGCCTTTCTCGTTAGGATGGTTAGAATCCTGGCTCTACCTCCTACTGAGACTGCACCCATTGGCTCTGTGCCTCGGCCTCCTCGTCTGTAAAATGGAAATAGTGGGAGTTCCCATCATGGCTCAGTGGTAATGAACCCGACCGACTAGGCTCCATGAGGGGGCAGATTCAATCCCTGGCCTCACTCAGCGGGTTAAGGATCCGACATCTCTGTGAGCTGTGGTGTAGGTCGAAGAGGTGGCTTGGATCCCATGTGGCTGAGGCTGAGGCATAGGCTGGCAGCTGCAGCTCCAATTCGACCCCTAGCCTGAGAACTTCCATATGCAGTAGGTGTGACCATAAAAAGACAACACAGGAGTTCCCGTCGTGGCACAGCAGAAACGAATCTAACTAGAAACTATGAGGTTGTGGGTTCAACCCCTGGCCTCGCTTATTGGGTTAAGGATCTGGTGTTGCTGCGAGCTGTGGTGTAGGTCGCAGACGTGGCTCGGATCTAGTGTTACTGTGGCTGTGGTGTAGGCTGGCAGCTGCAGCTCCAATTAGATCCCTAGCCTGGGAACCTCTATATGCCGAGGGTGCGGTCCTAAAAACCAACCAAAAAAAGACTAAATAAATAAGTAAAATAAAATGGAACTATCAATGAGCTGTCCAAAGGCTGTCGGGAGGATTAAATAAGACAAGACATGCCAAGTACTTAAATCTTTAGCTGACAGTAATAAACAGACAAAAAAACCAAATGCTGGCTGATTTCTTTCTTTATTATATATGAGTAGCCGTTATTTCTTGGGGGTTTTTGGCTTCATCTTTATTTCCTGTTTCTTTTGTTTTCACAGGTGGAGTTGTACAAGGGGTGGGGGTGGTAGGAGAAGGATATAGCCATTGTCTCTAGGACGCAAGGGTTTTGTTTAAAGATTGACAATTAAAATTGGCAATTAAAAGAATTTAAGGAGAATCCTGTCCTCTGTCCTTATCCTCAATAAGTTAAATACTGGACCCAAGGAAGTACTAAAAATTGTGGAGCTGAGTATGTCTTAGTGGGTGCTGTGATCAAAATTCCATACCATTCACTGCTTAATTTTCTTGGATTTTTCTTTTGGTAGAAAATTCGACAGAAGTTCTAAGGCAACTCTAAGATCAGTCAATTATATGTGGCATTCATCCACTCAATCACAGATGAGTGAATGTGCCTAAAATGTTGATCTTTGGA
Source organism: Phacochoerus africanus (assembly GCF_016906955.1). Taxonomy (NCBI): domain Eukaryota; kingdom Metazoa; phylum Chordata; class Mammalia; order Artiodactyla; family Suidae; genus Phacochoerus; species Phacochoerus africanus. Next base: position 92,433,044 of record NC_062550.1, read on the forward strand.
GTTCCCACTGTGGCACAGTGAGTTAAGGATCTGGCATTGTCTCTGCAGTGGCACAGGTTTGATCCTCAGCCTGGGGCAGGTGGTTAAGGATCTGGTGTTGCAGCGGCTGTGACAGAGGTTGTAGCTGCAGCTCAGATTCTATCCGAACTTCCAAAAAAAAAAAAAGGTTGATCCTTTTCCTGTTCTGTCACCTCTTCTGTGCCATACCTGAAGTGGAGGAAACCCTGGGCCCAAGTGTTTGAAGAGAAGCCATGATTTGGGGGGGAGCATTTGCCGATTGCCGTAGAAAGCTAGCACTTTTTAGAATGTGAAGGTCTGAAGCTTTACCTTTTTGGTTGACAGCCTGTGTGATGCGGTTGCTATGGTAACAGAGAACCCTCTTCTTTGGCCCGTAGAGTAGGTTTAGCGGAAGAAAAGCAAATCCATGTTGGAGCCATGGTGCTTGCTGAAACTCTGAAAAGACGACTGTATGTTAATTGAGCAAATGTCCTGGTGAATGAGTTAGAAAATAGGCCGGTAAACTAAAAGAGGCTCATTTTCCTGCCTCTCCTTGGGTCCTTTTCTCCGGAGAGGTGGAAGGCTCCTATCCTGTTGCTGACATCCGGTCTCTGGAGCCAGTGTAGCACCTGCTGTGAGCCTGGCACCGGCTCCACGCGGGCGGCCCTGTCCTCGTGCAAGTGTGGTCCCTTGGTGAGGGAGGAAGGCCAGTGGGAGGCTTGACAGAGTCTGGTGGGTCCAGGAAGGCCTCCCTCAGGACGTGACCATTTACGTGGGACCTGAAGGTGGAGGGGCTGGTGCCCGAAGGCCAGCCTCTTAGGCACAGCAAGTGCCTGTGCCAAGGCCCCGAACACGGTCCTTTTCTGAACTTTAAGAAGCCAGTGTTGCCAGAACACAGTGAGGGCGGCAGGGGGCTCGTATTAAGTGGGGCAGGGGGTCGGGGTCGGGGCTGCTAAAGATGTCAGAGCTGCTGCGACAGGAGCCACATCAGCTGTGCGTCTTCCCAAGATCACTTGGGCTGCCGTGTGGAAAGTAGATTCATGAGGTTGAGAACTAAGAGTGGGAGTTCCTGTTGTGACGCAGTGGAAATGAATCCGACTGGGAACCGTGAGGTTGCGGGTTCGATCCCTGGCCTCACTCAGTGGGTTAAGAATCCGGCGTTGGCAGTGAGCTGTGGTGTAGGTCGCAGACGCGGTTTCGATCTGGCGTTGCTGTGGCTGTGATGTAGGCTGGCAGCTGTAGCTCTGATTAGACCCCTAGCCTGGGAAGTTCCATATGCTGTGAATGCGGCCCTAAAAGGACAAAAAGAAAAACAAAACAAAAAAAGAAGAAAGAAAAGGCAACCTGTAGAATGGGAGAAATTTAAAAAACAAGCAAAAACTAAGTGGTGTGTAGAGAAATTATGAGAAAAGGTTTTTTTTTTTAATCTTTTTTCTCTTTATTGTTAGACACTATGCATAAACATATAAACCAAAAATAGCAGAGATCCTCTTGGGCCTCAGTAAGAGCAGGGGGGGAAGAGGTCCCAGAAACTTTTTTTAAAGTTCAAGACATGTTAGTGCCTGGACCAAGGGTGTGGAAGGCAGGCCAGGGCCAGCAGAGCCGAAGGCTCCTTCCCTCTCCCCAGAGCCAGGACAACCCAGGGAGCCCCCCGCCAGCAGCCGGTCCCTTTGTGGGGGGGTGCCACAGAGGGAACACGCAACACAGGAGAGTCTTCCGCTCTCGGAGAGCAGCACGTAGGATAACTCAAAGCTCCCTCCCTCCATCCGTGTGCTCTTCAGAGCTCCAACTGAGGAAAAGCAGAGTCCAGTGCACCCTGACCCCTGCCCAGCTGCCCAGGGCCCAGATGCCCCCAAACTTGGCACTTACCAAAGCCTGTCCCAGCTCAGACTCACCATTACGAGAACTTGACACTCGTAATGTCACTGCAGGCAGGGACCCTGGTGACGTGGATGCGGGTTCCTGAGCGGGGGGAAATGACCGATTAAGTGAAGTGTACCCATGTTGCATCGATGGGGCTGGGCGACGGGTAGATGGGAGGGCTGTCAGGGAACACGTCTGCTCTGAGAGCTTGGTGCATCGGGTGCTGTTTTCTGAGAAAAAGAACCAGAAGGGAAACGGAGGTGACGGCAGGAATGGGAAAGGTGCCGACTTGAGTCCACCCCTGGACGTGTCGCTTTTGAGGTGCTTTTCAGAAGCCCATGGGGCAAAGTCAAAGACACAGGTGGACATGTGAGTCAACCTCCGAAGAGACAGCTGCCCAGAGATTTACCTGGCGTCATTCGTATCTAGTAACCAGAGCCTCGGCAGGAACGAGATGTAGGAGAGCGTGTAGCCTCAGGTCGTGTCCTGGCCCCGCAGCCAGCCTGCCCCAGCCCTCTCGCCCCCGGCCTCCTCTGGGGTCCGCGAGGGATGCACGCGGACGCTGAGCGCTGGAGATAAGGACTAGCAATCGGAGATGCCACCTGCCCCATGGCTGGAGGAGTCACCTGTCACTAAACAGAACCCCCCCCCCAGTTGGTTCCTGATGGGACCACCAGATGCCATGATTGTATGCATTTTATTTTAAATGCCAGTGGAGTCGAAATCCTTGGCCGTGATTCCTTCTCCGTGGTGGTTTACGGTTGTCGAGGCACGCTCGTTCCCTCTGCGAGTAGCAGGATAAAGGGAGCCTCGCGAGTCTTGCCGTCCTTCTCTGTCCTCACCGTTCCCAGTGGGTGGGCTGCTCACAGCTGCCCGGGCCGTGGGCGTCCTGAGCGGGGGGGTCTCGTGCCCGGCCCAGCTCGCGTGCACGTGCCGCCCGGGGTCTCAGCAGCGTTTGATGCCCGCTCTCCCTCTCGCCCACAGGAAGCCCTGGAGTCCTGCCAGACTCGCATCGCGAAGCTCGAGCTCCACCAGCAGGAGCAGCAGGCGCTGCAGACGGACTCGGTGAACGCCAAGGTCCTGCTGGGGAAGTGCATCAACGTGGTGCTGGCCCTCATGGCCGTCCTCTTGGTGTGCGTGTCCACCATGGCCAAGTTCATCGCGCCCATGATGAAGAGCCGCTTGCACATTCTCGGCACCTTCTTCGCCGTGACTCTCCTTGCGATATTTTGTAAAAACTGGGACCACATTCTGTGCGCCATCGAAAGGGTAATAATACCCAGATGAAGCCGCCGCCTTCCGTCCTCAGTCCTTTGAGTTGTTATTTCAAAGAAAACTGTGCAGACGACCACATCCTAAAACGAACGGCTGTGCCGACGCAGGAGTACGAGGACCAGGGCTGTAGCACGGTAGCGCGGTCCAGCTCGGGCCCTCGTCCTTGGCTCGTGAGAATCTCTTTCCAGACGGTCCCCGCCTTGCGCACTGCCTTAGTCAGGCCAGGTCTCCAGCCCACCTGCCTACCCAGCTTGGCCAACCTCTGGTTGGTGAGTGCTTGGCCTAATTAGTGACCCAGCAGAAAAGGGACGTAAGACGCTCACTCCCTCTCTCTTGGGTCTCTGTCAAAATCACCCTTTCCTGAGTTGCGTTTTCCGCGGGTCCCGTAAGCAGCAGGGGTGACGGGAGGGGGCGAAGCACAGGTGTTGCCCCTGTGAACACGTGTGGTCCATGGGGTTACAGTAAGCCCTGTGTCATCCATCCCACCGTCCACTGATGACCATAGGTCCCACGTGTGCCCAGTGTCCACAGTGGCCAACTGTGTGTGACTCTCCGTCCCATGGAAGTCTTGTAACACCCCTGTCTGTCCAGCCGATGTCCAGCTTCCGTGTCCGGTTGCGCTGTAAATGGTAACACGTGAGCACTGATGAACAGGCTTTGGCTTCCTGTGTCCAGGGAGCTGCACACTGGGTTTCACCCGGCTGTCAAATGCACCATCTTCCGGGCACGCAGACACGCTTCCCAATCCCTCTTCAAACTGTGGCTCTCACTTCTAATTGCGGTCCGACCCGCACCACCCCGGGCTTTGTGTTCAGCACACCTTCGTCGCTCTAGGCCCCTCTGAGGACCTGGTTCCCTTCCTGTGATCGGCCGTATTCACCGTCCTCGAGGGATGGCAACGCTTGCTCAGTAAATGAGAACCAAGGATGCTGCTGTCGCAGGGTTTTTCCTCTTCAAGCAGGACAACAGGATCCGAGTTTCTAAAGCTCAAGTGCCCTGAGGAAGGCACCCCGAAAGGGGGAGGGAAATGCGACGTGTGATCTGAGCGGGTGGCAGCCGGATCAGCGGGCGCGGCTCACCAGGACGAAGCTGGAGAGGCTCCTCCTCGGACCCCGAGAGACCAGCGAGAAGAGGGTCCGTTAGATCTGGGGTCTGAGCCAAGGGTGCCATCTGTCTCCTAGGATCTTGCTGACCATACGTCCTAAGGTCATGAGTGGCGTGGCCACACTCCCACCGAGGGGAAGGCCTTCAGAAATCAACGTCTTTGGCCCCTTTGGGGGCGCCCTTCACTCTCTTGAGCCCAGATAATGTTTTCCGTTAAATCTCTCTGTGTAGATAACACAAAGGAAGACCGAGACGATTTTCGTGGACACCCTGGATCGGCCTCTCTTCCCACCAGCTGTCCTCTCAGCTGAGGCGTAAAGATCCATGTCCGTGTACATTTTCCTCCAGGAAACATCGGAGCGTCGGGATTTCAATTAAGTGCAATATTTGGCAAACAGCTGCTCTGAGGGAAATCTCCTGAAAAAAATGTGACGTGTGCCGTGATTTGAGGGAACAGCGGGGTAGTGGAGTGTGTGGTTCAAGTCCAGTGTGGGTCAGACTCATACAACTCAAGCTTGCTTGCTTTTCTTTGCTTTTTTTAAAGTTTACAAATCAGTGGTTTTAGTCAGCGTACACTTATGTAACAGTCTCTACCATCTCATTCCAGACTTGAGCTTTTTAAAACAATAAACATCATTTCATGAAAGTTTTGGATTCAGGGAAGAGGGAGTCCCAGTCTCACCCCATCTCGTGGCGGGGGCCCCTTTCACTGCCAGACTCTCGTCTGGTCCCCCAAGTCGGCTGGAAATGCACTGTGGTCCGTCCAACCCAGGGGCTGGAACCAGGTTGCAGATGCCGGGAAGGAAGGGGCAAGAGTGCTGTGCGGGTCTGTTTCCATGGCCAGCGTTCCCTGTTCGCCGTGGGCCTCCGTCTCCGTGTGCGCCGAGGGCTGGATGTAACTTAGGGCGGTGAATCGAGCTGGGGCCTGGCCTATTCATGTCTCTGCATCTTTCTGAGGCACTTTGGACAAAGCAGGGAGTGGGGTGGACGCAGATGCTGCTGGTAGCTTAGAGGGAAGAAGGGAGACCCCTCGCCCTCGAGGTCAGGGCTCTGGGAGGTTCCAAGAAGATGTGGGCCATCGTCCCACGGCCCCACCCTCCCTCCGCCACCCACCCTGGCACATGTGTCCGGATGCTTCCCGACTTGTCATCCGTGTGTTCCTCTCCCTGGTGAGAGAAGCGGGGGAGAAAACAGCAGCCCGGTCCCCCCCCCCCCAACAGCCGGGAGCCCCTACCAGGAGCTGCTCAGAGCTGGCTCTCTTCTGAAACGCTGGAGTGTCCACCTGCTCACCAAGTTTTTTAAAGAATTCAATTTCCGGTGATTCTCATTCGATTTGAAAAACCTTTTTTTCGCTTGGATATGTTCAGGCTACACAGTGTATTTATTTTAGAGTCTTGTGGAAAGTTCATGAAGCTTTTCAATAAATGATACACTCCAAGGAGACTTTGTCGGTAGTTTATTAGTCTCAGTAAACTCTCCCGCTGATGCTTTTTTTTCACTGCCAAGGATACTAAATGTTGTAAATATACAACAGAAAGAGTGATCTAGCTATGGCAAATCCTGGCATTGGATACCCATGTACATTTAAGTTGAGTCTTCCCCCCACTGTTCACTGGCAGGCAGGCGGCGTGCCGTGTATGCCCGGAGAGGAAAGCTGGTCGTGGGCTGATGGGTAAACACCTGCTCCCTCAGCGAACTTACACCGCGTGATCGGAGATGCTGGACGTTGGGTCCTAGCACTAGGGTTTTTGGTGGTGCATTATTTTCATGATCACCAGGATAACGATGGTTTGCTCAGGGCAAAACCAAAACCTAAAACTACTCTTTTGTGGGTTTCATTTGAATTGGCTATTCCAGCTTGTATTTTGAGTATGATTAAGTCAGAGCAAAACACCGCCCCCCCCCCCAACTCACCCCACCATCAATAAAAGTTTAAAGCCACAATGAAGCAATAACTAAAAATATTCCATTGCCAATTCTGGACGGTGAAAGTAGGGTGAGTCCCACGTTTCTTGCGTGTACAGTTAGTTGCGTTGCTTATACAGTTGCTGTGATCTGAAGATAAACTGAAATTTTCTGAAACTCCTCCCCTTTCCATTCCTGGCCGTGATGCTGTTACCCTTCCCCGTCAGTGAGCATCCTGGTGATGTTGGCCCTTCTCCTGCTTTGTCGCTCTTTTTTTCATTTAAATATTTCCCCATCATGCTTCTTGCCTTTGTCTTTTTTTTCTGGTGGAGCAGGTTTAATTATGGGCTCAATAGTAGGGAACTAGCTTCCCTTGGGCTTCCCTTGGGCAACTAATTACTTAGGTCTTTGGAGTTTAAATACCAAATTATTTTGCATCAAATGGGAACACTTTTTCCAAATATAGTGTATGCACTTGGAAAAAACATTTAAATATGCTTGTTAATAGGAACATATATGATTAAACAACCTATTTTGCATATTTCTATAACCGCAAGGAACCAGGAGTGGGATGAAATGGCATTCCTTTAAATTCAGGACTTTATCTGGAGAAAGGTGTTTTAAGAAGTTCAGCACATGTGCTAAGGAAAGAGTTGGTCTAAAAGATAAGCCACTGAAGAGAATGAAATTGACCTATTCATAGTAAAAGTAAAGGAGTTTTTTTTTTTTTTTTAAGGATACATGTAACAAGAGGGAAAACCAGAGGATTTAAAGCAGAACGAATCTATAATTTTCTAAAGTGAATACAATTCTCTGTTTATAAGAAGCTGGAAAGTCATGTACCTTGATTGCAGTAGGAATGATTTATGTGTTGCAACTTTAATTTATTTAAAGCGTTTTGACTCTATTTGTCCTCAAATGTTTCAACAAAAGTGTGCTCTCTGTTTAAGGTATGTTTAGGCAGTAGTGAGCGGCTCTAAGCGTAGAAACTGGAAATGTTTATTATGAGGTCTGTTGGAAATTTCTGTTTTGTGGGATATCCTATAGTTTCTTGTCAGCCTAAAATTGTCAGTTCTCTGTAGCTCTTCACCCCATTCAAAGCAGGTGCCATTATTTTTTAAAAGAAACACTTCATGTTGCTTCGATGTTAAATAAAGAGCTAGATTTCTTAAATTTTCCCATTTGTCGGAGACCCTCTCAGTAGTAGATGCGCGTGTGGGTGTGTGTTGAGCGTGATCGTTTTTAAAAACAGACTGTCGTCGTGCAGGTTTGGGTTCGTGACAGACGATTCGACGGTGTAAAGGTTTCCACACACTTGCTGTCTCCACACGTGCACAGCCTCCCCTACTGTCAACATCCCTCACCGGGGGGACATCTGTGACACTGAACAAGCCTGCATCGACCTGTCATTATCACCCAAAGTCCCTAGTTTATGTTAGGGTTCACTCTTAGTTTGTATTCTGTGGCTTCAGACAAGCCAGTAATGCCATTTGTCCACCTCTACTGTGCCATACAGCATAGTTTCGCTGCCCCAGAACCCTCTGTGTCTGCCTGTTCGTTCGTCCCTCTCCCTCCCGATCAGTTTTTAAGCTAATTTCAAGTCTACTCTAGAAAATTCCCCAGATGCCCATTCTTGAGCCTGGGGAAAGGGAGACGGACGGATGATTGGTCACAGTTCCGGGAACTCTAGGAGACGTGTCCTGGTGCCGTGGGAAGAGCTGTGCTAGGATGATGAGGGCAAGGCAGAGCCATCCTGAGCCGGAGCAAGAAAGACAACTCCTCTGCCAGAAGTAGCCTTTTTGGCGGCGGCTCTATTGTATGGTACTTTGGTGCCAATGAAACGCTTTATTTTCCGAGAGCTGCAGCTCCTCGGAGCCAGTCCTCTGCCGTAGGCAATATTGATCTCAGGTATTTGGATGGAATTTTCCTCAGGTCATAGCTAGTGAAGCGGGGAGCCAGGGCTCTCTGCCTTTGCCTTATCCTGCCTTTTTATCTACTTCCGCTCAACTCGGTGTCCTGAGCCAATTCTCCTGGGGTCACCCAGCACCCACCCACTGTGTACAAACAAAATAACTAGACCTCTTAGGTGACAGAAACATTTGTAAATACATCAGCTCATTCCCTGACCTGGCTACTTGCATCCTTGGAAATTTTGTGGGCCCCCGCTGTTATTTTGTACACCCTTTGATATTTGATATCTCAAGATGGGTCTACAGAAAAAATAGATGTGATTGCATTAAATGTTTGACCAGCCCAGCGTCGTCCCAAGTGTTGCTTTCTGGGAATCACCAAGTTTGTACTTCCTTAAAAAGAGATGGAGAGGAGTTTCCATTGCGGCTTAGCAGGTTCAGAACCCAACATAGCGCCTGTGAGGATGCAGGTTCGATCCCTGGCCTTGCTTAGGGGGTTAAGGATCTGGTGTTGCCGCCAGCTGCAGTGTGGGTCACAGATGTAGCTCCGATCTGGTGTGGCCATGGCTGTGGTATGGGCCGTCAGCTGCAGCACCACCTCGACCCCGGCCCAGGGGCTTCCATATGCCGTGGGTGTGGCCGTTAGAAGAAAGAGATGGAGAAAAAGCTTGATGAGCTGGATTATATGTAGCCAGCAATGAAAGATACTGCTACAGAATAAAAACAGTGTTCTCCTGTGTTGAATATCATACAGACTCCTAATAGAAAAAATTACCCATAGTCACAGCTTGACAGAGTAACTTAAAACCTTAATTGCAGTTCATAATAATAACTTTTCTTAATTTGCAATCATAAAATTGTAGATTGTCTGCAGCCCTACATACAGCGTTACTTTCTGCTAGGCATGACCATGAGATGTAGGAGTGTAGAGGACACAGAGGGACGGTGGCAATACCAAATAGCACCTTCTGGGCTTTCATAGCTGTGGAATGACAGCTAACGTTCCTTGAGCATCTACTGTCAACAGAGCTCTGTGCCAAATGCTTCGCATTCCCTATGAATGCAGTTGTTCCGATGCCCAATACACAGGCACTACTGTCCCTGCGTAACAGGCGAGGAAACCGAGGCAGCATCAGGCAGCGGGTAAAGGTGGGGCTGTTTGTTCCGCCGCAGGCCTGTGTGACTCTGGCGCCGACATGGGTAACCTCTTTCCTATAACGGAAAGGACTGAGCGATTGGCTGCTAGTCACTCAGTAGCTCCCGGCTCCTGGGAGGCAGGTGTCTCTCCTGGAGTCCAGCAATGGGTCACTCAGCCCCAGAACTGGAGCAATTAGTATTACAGTTGTAAATTTTGTGTTTCCACCTTTGCTTTCTGGACATACTCTGCTGAGAACGTTACCCAAAGCCAGTGTCCTACATCTTTGAAAGAGACATGGGCTGACAAATTTGTGGATAAAAAGAATGGAAAGCTATTAAGTAAAGAAACTTCTACACCCTCCCTGGCTTCCTGAGCTTCTTGGGATGTATAATTGGCCATTGGCTGGGCTGAGGGTTTATCAGCTTTCTTGCTTAGCTCTGAGATGGTGACGTCCCTTGGTGGCTTCTGCTCTGTGTTCCGTGGCATCTGCTACCATCTGTGATGGCCACTCCAAATTCCCCTCCCTGCTAAAGCAGCCAGAATCTCTCCCCTGCCAGGCCTTTACCCCGACCGCAGCAGTTAACAGAACAAGCAGCGGCTCGCCTAACAGCTGTTTTTGTCTGTGGTTACTCTGCTCTGGCCCAGGGGCTGGGAATTGGATTTTGTTTTCGCTTCTGCTTGAAAAGAAGCTACTAAATACCAGAAAAGAAGCGAAGTCATGCCTTGGTCTACACTAACAGATAAGGGACTCTTTGCCAAAGAAACTCTCAGAGGCCTAGATTCTTCTTTTGATTCTTAGATTGTCCGTATCACAACCAGGGATGCCTTCAAGCTTCCAGTGGGTGTTTGCTCCTCGGTGGTCCTGGTTGCTGTGCCGTCGTCATAGTCCCTGTGGTTTGCAGCCCAGGCAGGCCCTCTTCGCTGCAGGGAACAGGGACCTCTAAGGCAGATCCCCCAAAGTCAGACCAAAGGCAGTTCATAAACACCCCAGTGGCTCAAGCCAGCAGGAACCCAGACAGAGCCCTGGATTCACAGGGAGATGGCCTTCCCCAGACACTGGAGTCAGAATTGTGACAAGGTGACCTCCTGCTCCGCGTGGGCTTTCCCCTTATCAGCAAGCCATCACCTGCGAGTCGATGGAAGCTGCGTGTGGAGTTGGAAGGGAGGAGGCCGATTCCGTCATTCGACAAGCACTTTTCCTCAGAGGAGGAGCTGAAAGGACACAGGAGGCTGACGGCTGGGGCCTGGCTCTCCTGGAGAGAGCAGAGCTGGCAGCAGCATGTCACTGGATGCTGACCGGCCCGCGCAGTGTGGTGTCCAGTTCCCAGAGCTGGCTCGTGGTCTCCCTAAGGCCACTGGCCTCCGCCCGAGCTCCCGGTCAGCCTGGGGGATGTGTCTCCGGCTTCCTCAGTCAGACTTGTCCTCCTGGGGATGGACTGAGCCATCCAGCTGGTCAGCATTTCGGCTCCTTGGCACCTATTTATCCTCGAATATCAATCCACACATTTGCTTTTTCTGGTCGGGGAGGTTTTTGTCAGAGCTGCGTTAGGGTGGCTCAGAGCGGGTCACCTGATAAACTAATTCAGCAGATGCTGAGTTCTTGCATGACACGCGGGCAGGCCAGCCTGGATGTGGGGTGGGGTTTTCCTCTTACCTGCAATCTGATTCACCCGGGGAAGATATTTGGCTGCTCTGAACCTCCCTGTCCTGCACTGGAATATGAGTCGGGTAGTAAGATTTAGACAAAGTGCTTCGAAGGTGGCCTTCAGCCATGTCAGGTATTTCCTGAGCACCTACTGTGTGGCAGGCACTGTTCTAGGCACAGGGGTGCAAAGCAATGCCCTCTTCACGGGGGTGCATTCTGGTGGGAGGAGACTGTGATACACAAAGCAGTACAGGCCATGGAACCCAAAATTAAAGCTTACCTTTCACCTTGGAGAGGAAATGAACTTTTTTTTTAAAAAAATTTATTTTATAGTGATTTAGAATTTTTTCCACTATAGCTGGTTTACAGTGTTCTGTCAGTTTTCTACTGTACGGCATGGGGACCCAGTTACACATACAGGTATACATTCTTTTTTCTCCCACTCTCATGCTCCATCATAGTTCCCAGTGCTACACAGCAGGATCTTGTTGCTTCTCCATTCCAAAGGCAATAGTCTGCATCTATTAACCCCACATCCCCAATCCATCCCACTCCCTTCCCCTCCCCCTTGGCAACCACACGTCTGTTCTCCAAGTCCATGAGTTTTTTTCCTGTGGGAAGGTTCATTTGTGCCGTATATTAGATTGCAGATATAAGTGATATCTGAACTTTCTGAGTGCTTTTTCCCCAGCTCCGTTTCACAGCCAGCCCTGCGGCCGTGACCGAGGAGAGCCTCCGCAGGGCAAAGGTTTCCAGGTCAGAGGGGCTCCACACAACAGCAAGAACGCGGGAAGATCTGGGGCGGTTCTGTTTGGAAGGGAGAGGAGATGCTCCTGGTATTCCTGCTCCCCCCCCCTTTTTTTTTTGGCTGGAAATGAATAACATGCAAATGAGCACCTGGGTCTGAGTCAGCGGTGAGTAACCCCTCGGCAGGATGCTGAGCCCTGAGCATACACACAGCTCCCTGGGGGCTCCTCCACGTCCCTAAGGGGCTTCTCACAGGCATCCTCTACGTGCTGACCCCAGCCCTGGCCCGTGGAGCCCCCCTGCGCAGGTACAAGCCCCAGGCAGGCCAGTGGCACCCCGCACCTGTGCCCAGGAGCTCAGCTGATGACACCCTTTTCCCTGGAAGCCTGGGGCCATGGCGTGCCTGCCCGCAACGAGTGCCAAGGAGAACACTCCCTTCCCCAGTAGCTCTCCCTGCCCAAACGTACCCAGGCTGAACTTTCTCCAGGGCCCCCTCCTCCTCCTCTTCTTCACTCCTTTCCAGCCCCCTGTCCAGATGACGCCACCCTCCCAAACTTTGTCCCCGCCCCACCTCTCCGGAGAGCTTGCTCCTCCGCCATCAGGTCTTGTACCATCCATGCCTGTTTTTCTGTGGATTCATTTCAGCCACGCAACGGTCCACACAGCTGCTGTCCTGAACCCACTTTCTTGGATCCTGCCTTTCCTCAACTCACTACTCCTTCACCAAGTCTCTTAAAGGAATAGTCTCCCCTCCCCTCCCCCCAGACTTTTCAATCCACTAAAAACTAGTATTAGCCCCCAGACTTACCTAAAACTTCCCTGAATGGGGTCACCAGTGCCTGGTTTGCTCCTCTGGGACAGGCTTTGCCATCTGTGTCTTTACTGTTTCTACCTCATTTTCCATCGTGACGCCCCCGCCGTGGCCGAAGCATTTAGCTCCCACTGGGGACTTCCTCGCTGCCGCTCTTCTGGTCTCCTACCAGCTCTTGAGCATTCGCTTGTCTTCGTTGGCTGCATTATCTGCACTCCCTGCACTGTGCAGACTGGCCATGAGCCGGCCATCATCTCTATGACTAATAGCTACCATCTCTAGCTAGTGAGTCGCTGCCTCATTTTTCAGCCCAGACTCCCTATTTCCAGCGACTTACCCTTCATCTCTACCCAGACATCCTAAGGCACCTCCAGTTACAAAGTGGGCTCGGTGTTTTTGCCCATGCGTCAAGTCTGTTCTTCCTGCACGTCCTAATTTCACAAAAGCGTCATCACCATCCACTCATCCACCCGCACTGCACACCTCAGAGCCATCCTCCTCTTCCTCACCAGCCCCACCAAGTCATGACACTTCCACCTTCTCTATAAACCCGCAAATAGCTCTGCCCCCTCATTCTGTCTCACTCGCCACTCCCGTCCTCCAGGGATCATTATTTCTCCCTGAGACAGTGGCACCAGGCTCCTAAATGGTCCCCGAGTCTCTGGGTTTGCCCCCACCCAACACATCCCCCATGTGCCTGCCAGTGTGGTCTTTCTTAAATGCAGGTAGGATCACCCGGTCTCACCGCTTAAGCCCTTCAGGGGTTTCCACCGCCCACAGGGTCGAGGCTGAGTTTCTGAGCAAAGCCCACGAGGTCCTCGATGTCCTGGAACGAACCCACCTCCCCAGCCCCCTGCCCCACATCCAGCCGTGAACCCACGTTGCCACGTCCCACCCTTGGGTGATGCGCCAGTGCTTTCTTCGGCCTGTGAGCGCCTTCCTTCCCCTTCCCGTCACCCTCCAAGACCCGCTCCGTGTCCGCTTTGTGTGGGTCTCCTGTGCTGCCCCCGTCCCCGACTCTGCTCTGTAAAGAAAAGCCCTGTTACAGTCCCTTTATCCTAGGGGTTGGAGAGGGTGTGGTTTAGGTCTGTCCCCCCGTGGGAGACAGTGAGCTCCTGGTGGCCCAAACCTTATCCTCCTCATCTGGTTCCCCCCCACCCCCCGGACCTCGCTGAGTGCCCAGCACGTGGGTGGTGATCAATAGATGGATGCAGTGAACCAAGAAGCCCGAGAGTGTGGAATGCAAATCTCTAACGGGGCTGCCTTCCTTCCCCGCTGGATCGGGAGCGCTTTGTGGGCTGGGGCCGCATCGTTCTTCTTTGTCTGCCACCCCTAAAAGCTTGGTGTTCAATACATTTCATTGAGGATGGAATCGGCTTTGTTCAAACTTTCTACCAGAAACTCCTCCCGCTGCAAAGGGATGAGAATGTCTGACTAGAGCAAAACCACTTCTGAAAAGCTTCCCTCCAGCTTGACTTTCCCTGATCCAGCCTTCCCCCCACCCGCCATTCTCCTCTCCCTGCTGTTCCAGAAGGAAGTCTGAGGCCATAAAGCAGCTCTCATAAAACCTCGCTGGGGTCCGAAGTGCACCTGGCTAAAAGCAGAGCACCCGTCTGAGCCCAGCCCGACTGACTCTTGGTACTTTTGGCTTTTAGCGAAGTGGTGACCGCACTTCTGGAATCCAGGCAAGGAAACATGACCTTTTAACTGATAAAGAGACACAGTTCCTGTTCAGTGACCATGTCCTTTAGCCGGTTACAGGGCGTGGGGGTTGTACGGATTATGTCACCTCACGCAGCCCTGGGAAGGCTGGAGGAACTGAGGCAGACGGGTGGGGCTGGAACGCAGCCCCTTCTCTGTCTGGCTCCGAACCCTCAGGCCACGCGGGCGCCACCATCAGCGCCATGAGTCCTGGGGCTGCTCAAATAGGAGAGCGTCTGGGATGTCAACGGTTTCTGAGGCAAGACACCATGAACTTCTGATTTCTGAATATCTAGGGCATATTTGGAAGCCATTGTCTGAGAGTAAGGGGGCTGGATGTTACAGGGAGGGGCCCAGCCTCCAGCTGCAGTCAGGCAGCCCCCCAGAGGCTGGCCTGTCTCTCCAGAACCTCTGTGCATCTCCAGGGGCTGCACACACCGCCCACCCCCCCGCTGCCGTTTAGCACAAGGTCTAAGTCAGCTTCTAGGTCCCGGCCCCGTCTATTTATGTATAGAGTCTATTTATGCTCTATTGATGCACAAATAAAATAAATATGTAGCGTATAACCACACCTATTCTATATTTAGGAATATTTAATTCATAGAAGAGAATAGAATTTACTGGTTTTGTTTTTTTCTCTTTTTAGGGCCGCACCTGTGGCATATGGAGGTTCCCAGGCTAGGGGTTGAAATGGAGCTGTAGCTGCCAGCCTACACCACAGCTCATGGCAACACCAGATCCTTAACCCACTGAGCAAGGCCAGGGATCAAACCCGTGACCTCATGGATACTAGTCGGGTTCACTACCGCTGAGCCACGACGGGAACTCCCCGAATTTATTGGTTTTTAATTTTGTAAAAAATTTGACTTGATCACAAACTTAGAGAAAAGTTGGATGTTTAGTACAAAGCATTTTATTTTTCCTGAACCATTGGGGGTAAGTTTCCCCCCAGATATCCAATCCCTACACACCAACTCTACTGTGAGGTTCCTAAAAATAAGGACATTCTCCTACACAGCCACAATGCAATCACCAGCATCAGGAAATTCAACAGACGTGCTGCTGACATCCAGACCCCATTCGAGTTTTACCAGTTGTCCCGAGCATGTCCTTTGCAGCCAGAGGAGCCCGTTCCAGAGCACAAGCTGCATTTCCTTATCGCCTTGGTCTCCTTCCGTCTGAAACAGTCCCCTGCCTGTCCTTGGCGTCCACGATCTGGGCGCAACCGAAGATCACGGTTATTTGTGTAATGTCCCTCAAGCTGGTGTTTCCTTGTGATTAGATTCAGCTTATCCATCTTTGGCAGAAATATCACAGAAGGGACGCCACGTTCTCCCCGCATCCCATCAGATGGGCCGCAGGTTTGTTGTGTCTCGTGACGGATGCTTTTGCCTTGAACCCTCCGTTAGGGTGGTGTCTGCCAGGCTGCTTCGCTGTTAAGACGTCCCCCACCCCTTGGTAACTAATGAGTATTTTGTGGGGAGGTACGTTGTGCCTCCTCTTTCTCAGCAGACTCACAGTTTATTCATTTTTTCCCTCTATCAGTAAGGGGTCATGGCTTCTTATTTTATACAAAGGGTTATAATCCATGACAATGACTATTCATTTTAATACCATGTTGTCCCCTGCCTGACCGGTAGGAACTCATTGGAGCTGCCTTTTGTGTCCTTTTGACATGTCCTCATCCTTCTTTGAGCGCCCTTGGCTTTTGGGCACAAGAGGCTCTGGGTTCATTTTGTGCCTCCCCAACCCGAGACCTGGCCCTGGCCATTTGTGCAAGGAATCCAGATTGCTTTCGGTGGAACAGTATTTAAAAGCCAAGATCGGGGTGCTAGCTTTGCCCTTGGCGAGTGGTGTGCCCCCGTTCGCAGGCCCTCTGCGTGGACAGAGGGCGGGAACCCCTGCAGCGTTCATGTGCGGCTGTGTGCGTGCACACGTGAGGCGGGATGGGCCGGGTTGTCCCTGCGTGTGTACCTGTCACGGACTGAATGTGTGCGTCCCCTCTGTTCACATGCTGAAGCCCTAACGGTGTGGTAGTAGTTGGTTGGAGATGGGGCCTTTGGGAGGTGACCGGGGTGAGATGAGGTCCACAGAGTCCCTGCCTCCTGATGGGCTAGTGGCTTTTTGAGCAGAGAAGGACACGCACCAAGGAAGGGCCAGGTGAGCACGCAGTGAGGACGTGACCATCTCCGAGCCAGGACGAGGGCGCTCACCAGGTACCCAGTCTGTCCCCTTTGATCTCGTCCTCCCTAGTTTCCAGAACGATGGGAAAAAAAACCCTACGGTGTAAGCCGCTCGGTTTGTGGTAATTTAGCACAGCAGGCTGAGCCGACGCGGGCAGCGGCGTCTCTGCTTGCTGATACCTGCAGTCACAGAGATACACTGGCTTTTCTCCTGCATCTGTCTGTCTGTCTGTCGAGAACCAGGAGCGCAACATCAACGCTTCGGACCCCAGTCCAACCGCGTGAGGCCCTGCGGACTGTCCCCCTGTCTGTCTTTGTTCACCCTCCTCCCACCGTGGAAAGCTGCCTTCCGCTGTCACCTGTAGCCTAACCCCCAGGTGAAGCCGACCCCCCATCGCCGCTGCCCACCCCTCCCCCACGTGGGTGAATTTGGGGTGCCGACGCTCAGAGCCAGGCTGCCTCTCCACGGGGTCCCCCTCCTCACCCTGCCGCAGCCTCAGGCACCTGGACACCCTCCCCGCCCTGCTCCGGCTTTAACACACAACGGAGCCCTCTTCGCCCCTCCGAGGCTCCGAGGACCTCTGCCAGGCTCCCCCACCAGGGCCTGTCCCCCTGCTTGAGCTCTGCCACCCTAGTCCAGGCCACCCAACCCCCACCCCGTGAATCCCTACCTCCTGTGACCCACGCATCACTCTTGGCTTTAGAACCAGACTGTTCAGGGAGGGACAGGGCAGGCAGCAGAAAGAGGCAGGTCGTTTTACTGTGTGTGTGTTTTCTGATTATTTCATAACACATGATGATTGGGGAAATACAGAAGGAACAAAGAATAAGAATTTGTAAATCTCCATTAACTCTTCCATCTAGAGAAAACCATCACTATCCTTTTCCCTCTAAAAGGGTCAAACTGAAAAAAAAAAACCACGAAACACCAAACACTCTCGTTTCTTTAGCTGAAAAAGGAATACACGCATATGGCTGAAAACTTCGGAAGTCACGTCCCCCTCCCTCCTCCTCCAGCCTCTCGGCCCCTCCCCAGAGGCAGCTGCCCACATCTGCAGCTTGTGTGTCCGCCCAGCGATTTCAGTGTGTGTGGGTGTGTCATGTTTTTTCCAATCAAATTGGACTTTGACCTTTCTGATATATTTCCTGCTGGACTTTTTCCTCTGCACGTATGTAATTGAACAAAACATGGGAGTTCTCTTGCTGCACAGAAGGTGAAGGATCTGCCATTGTCATCACTTGGGTCACTGCTACGGCGTGGATTTGATCCACGGCCTAGGAACTTCAGATGCTGCGGACACAGCCAAGGAAAATGAACATGTTCCTATGTTCCTGTATTTGGCTTCTTCCAAAGTATCATTTTAAAGGCATGTTTCATTTGTTGACTCTCCCGCGGTTGGACATTTCTAATTTTTTACTATTGTAAATGACCAGCTTTGGGAGTTCCCGTCGTGGCTCAGCAGAAACGAATCTGACTAGTGTCCATGAGGATGTAGGTTCCATCCCTGGCCTCACTCTGTCAGTTAAGGATCCGGTGTGGCTGTGGCTGTGGTGTAGGCCAGTGGCTACAGCTCTAATTCAACCCCTAGCCTGGGAACTTCCATATGCTGTGGGTGCAGTCCTAAAAAGACAAAAAAAAAAAAAAAATTACCAGCTTTGACTTTATCATGCCAGGAGAGTCACGAAGCCACGAAGCCAGCTCAGCCTGGAGAAACAGTTCAGCTGCTTTCCACGCCTGGTAATAGACTACTGAGCTGAAACAATAGGGGTTTATTTTTCTCACTAAGAAGCATTTCAGAGGCGGGTGGCCAAATCAAAATTTTGAGCAAGATGCCAGAATACAAAAGATAAAATCCCAAAACCAGGTCATTCTAGGTAGAACCTCAAAAGGAAATGCTTGGAAACGTCTCCCTGTGGTCTCGAACCCCTCCCTGATTCCAGAACATAAAGGGATTGAGAGAGAGGGGAGAGAAGAGGGTAATCTTGAATTATTTCTTTCCTTAGATTTTTTTTTTTTCCTGAGGTGCCTGGGGTGGGGGCTTTGCTGCCCTCACCTTAAAGCAGATCCCCAAGGGAGCTTAGACGGATCTGTGAGGCAGCTCAAGGGGCCTGTGGTTCCCTGAGAGAGGAGGGCTGAGTCGGAATCAGTCCGGGGTGGGGGGTGGCCGGTGTTTCCAACGGGTCTGAGTGACATGGGCCACACAGGAGAAGAATCTGCCTGGTGGGTGGGAGTTGGATTGAGCCCGTGGGTGGGGCCGGGGGGAGGAAGCGCAGCCAATGGGAGCCAGAGCTGAGCAGAGCCTTCCTGCGGCTGAGCAAGGTGCCCCCAGGACAGACCAAAAAGCCACAGCCGGCTCAGAGCCGGACCTGCTCGAGGGAGACCCTCCCCATGGCTTTAGCCCTCATCACCCCCCCACCCTGACCCTCAGGGGTCAAACACACCCGGACAGGCAGGTAGAGGCCAGGGTCGGTGGAGGAGGAGGAGCACGAGGGGGAAAAAGAGGGAAGCTGCGGCCCTGCCCGCCTCAGGCTTTGGGCCTGACACAGGCCGGGGGCAGAGGGATCTGATAGGAAATCAGGGTCAGAGGTTTTAACGGTCTTTGGCATTATTATTTTGTTTTTCTCTTTGGCTGCGCCCATGATGGGTAGAAGTTCCTGGGCCAGGGATCAAACTAGAGCCACAGCAGGGACACCACTGGCTCCTTACCTTGATGAGCCACCAGGGAACTCCTAGTCTTGGGTCATTTTAACTCCCCAAATTGCCATGCTGTCTGCTGTTGCAGGAGACTTTAGACTGTTACCTAAGGACAAGGACAAGACTCAGAGGTCTGCAGAGTTTCCGTCGAGGAGGAGGGAGCTGTCGTCCCCACTGCATAGTTTCCAGGGATAGCGGGAAACAGGACGAGTTCATTTTATCGTATCTCATGAGCAGTGTGCTCCGCAGGCCCGTTGTAACAAGAGTAAAAGAGGCTTAAGAAGCAGGGATTTATTCTTCTCACCTAACAAGAAGTGGGGAGGTCAGTGACTGAGGGGCTAGTTCATCAGTTTGGTGAAGGCCAAGAGGCAAGCTCATCCCACCTTCCTGTCCTGCCAAGCCTCGGGGTGTCAGCACTGTCTCCCCTCCCGACTGCAAGGTGGCTGCCCCCGATCCAGCCATCCTGTCCTCGCAGAGAAAAACACAGCAGGCGTGGTAGGCGCGCCTCACTCCTGGCCTTTGGCAGAGAGGGAAGTCTCTTCCACAAGGGCCCCCACAAGACCAGCCTTTGGACTCCCGGGTCGGAAGGCCTCCTGTGACCACACCTCGCGCTGTGTTTCTTGAGGGGTGAGTCCTCACTTCCTTATTTCCTGGGGCTCCTGCCACCGCTCCAGTGGAGTCGGTGCCTCCCTCCCGTAAAAGGCTTTCAGGGCAGGCCATCCATTACCCCGTGGCCAAGACAGTGCCTGTATTTCCCAGCCCTGGCCTTCCATGATTTCTAGATCATTCTCTGCGGAGTTTTGTGCCTCCATTATCTCCAGTCCACCTCCTTGCTGCACACGCACCAGGATTTCGGCATTTCCTGGGTGACCGATACGACCCCAGTTACGTAGTTAGCGCTTCCCTCTTTTCTGAGCCGTGGATCCAATGATAAGTTTCCTATAAAATCTCTGTACGGGGATGGGCCTAGAGCACCTCAGACTAAAACCCAAGGTCGTTGCTTTCCGTTTACCCCAGATCTGTTCTTTCCATGTGCTTTGCTTCCACTGAAGTCACCACCCCCGCCTCCCTAGTCACCCGAGGTGGAGACATCTGATGGCTCTTCCTCATCATTGCCACCATAGAGGCGTGTCAATTCTCCCTTCTAAGTGTATCTTAAATTTCGCATCTTTCCATCTCAGCTGCCACTAGCTCTGTGTCGGTCAGTTCTTCCCAGGATAGTTGTAACAGCCTCTCAGCTACTGCCCCTTTCGCTTTATTCCTGCCCTATGGGAGACCATGACGTCTGGAACTGTGGCAGCCATCCTGTGACCGTGAGGTGACAAGAGCGAGCGGTGATAGCCAGCCTGCTAAGGACGGCAGTAGAAGCACGGACAGGGGCTGGATCCCTGCAGCTCTGCTGAGCAGCTGAGTCAATGTCAGGATTCGCCTACCTGCAGACTTCCTGTCGCGTGAGGTCGTCCACGTCTGTCCTGCTTAAGCTCCTGCTGAGGGCTGCTAATTAGATGATGGGGCATCTCGAGCTGACCCGGGCAGTGGGAGGATGGAGGCATCGGTGTGAGCCGGCCTCTGTCGTGCTGACACAGCCGTCTCGAAGCAGCCACATTCGTGGGAAGTATGTTTTTATGTAGTGGGGGGAGAAACAAGTTTATTAAATATTTAGGGCTTTGAATGACGTCATTACCGAGTAATGTGTTCAGCAGGTATCACGTGCATCTCTGCGAACCCTCGCCTGCCCCTTGGTCGCCTCTCACTGGGGACCGCGTTCAGTTTTGAAGAGAAAGCAGCCTTCTGCGTCATCTTGTGGAGCATGTTTTCCAACGGTCGCATCAAACATCTGCTGGGTCAAAGGGTCACTTGAAATAGGCCTCCGTCAGATACGCATCCTGGGGACAGATGTGTGGAGGCAGGGACCCCTGGAGGAGGGCAAGGCTGCAGTGAGCGGTCCAGCTTGGCTGACTGCAGGGCATGCCTGGAGCCCAGAGCATGAGTGGGCTGCCCTGGGGTCCGATGGAATTCAGAGAAGGGCTGATTGGAGAGTAGGACGGGAGCAAAATACCCAACAGGCAGGGCTTCGGAAAGATGGGAACACTTTTTTTTTCCTCGACGGGGGGAGGAGCACCGTTTACCGGGGGTCGTGTTGGTCTCCTTCCCCACCAGCCTCTGTGCTCCCAGCGCACCTCTGGGTGACTTCTCTCAGGTCCCCTGTCACGGGAAACCCTTATCACGGCTGGCCCACCGGAATCCCGCCATTTCCTCTGCGGAGCGCCACTGCCCATCTCGACGGGTGGGACAGGTATTGGGGTTGGAGGTAAGGGCTGGAGTCCTTGTCTTGAAACTCTAGGTGCTTCTAGTGGCTGCTCTCGGTTGCTTAGGGGAAGGCCACACAGAGCCCCTGTTGCGCCACCGGCAGAGGACGTGTAAAGTGGGGTCCAGGAGTTCCCATTGTAGCTCAGCAGTAAGGAACCCAACTAGTAGCCATGAGGATGCAGGTTCAATGCCTGGCCCTGCTCAGTGGATGAAGGATCTGGCTTTGCTGAGAGTGCAGTGTAGGTCACAGATGTGGCTCGGATCCCGCATTGCTATGGCTGTGGTGGAGGCTGGCAGCTGCAGCTCCAATTCGACCCCTAGCCTGGGAACCTCCATATGCCGCAGGTGCGGCCCTAAAAAAGGGGCTCAATAAACAAATAAGTGAATAAAGTGGGATCCAGAGCAGGGTGAGAAGAGAGGACCCAGGAGAACTCTGGCCCCTTCGAGAGCCTCCTCCTCCGTATTCAGAAGTGCACGTTGACCGCATGTGTGGACGCCGTCCATCCATCCATCATGGGCATCCTGGCGCCTCTCCCGCTGGTCGAGTTTGGGAACGAAGGATTAAGCCCCCATCACTAAGGACAAAATGCCCGAGGCCAGCAGGCTGGCGGTCCCGCTGCTCTTAGTCACTAGACCTCTGATGACAGTGGTCTCACCCCCACACCCCACGCCTCCCCGAACTGCCCCTCTTCTGAGCACAGTCTTTTCCAGGCTGAATGAGGACTGCGAATTGGGGCTGTGTCATCGTTTCTGAAGACCCTGTTCCAACCCCAGTGTTGAAGAACCACCCTTGAGCCAAGCGGGAGAAATACACTCACTGAGCATTCGGTCGCTATTGGCCCCTGGAGGACACATTCTGTTCCTATGGCTTCTTCTAAGACGCTTCTTCTCCTCGGGCTGTTAGTGGAGTGGGCCTGGCCCCCTTGGGGCTGTGTGGCAGGAGAGTTCCAAGCACACGTAGGCTGTTGGTGGTCACGAACCACGAGCACCCAGGCTCGGCCACGTCTGGCCGGGGACCCAGCAAGTTCCCCGGGAAGAGGCCTCCTCATCACTGAGGTTGCAGCAGCCTCTAGGGGTTGCCACGGGTTACTGAGTGCCTGGCACCGGGCTTGGGCTGAGTTTAGAGTGAGAGCGCTCAGTATTTCCTCCAGGGGTGGATGGGTGAGTGCGTGTGCGGGTGTGGGTGTGTGGGTGGGTGGTGGGTGTGTGGGGCGTGCGGGGCGAAGAAGATCTGACGGCTGGACCTCAGGACCCCCTCCCTTTGGAGACCAGGCCCTGGAACTCTTAGCAAAGGTGTAGAGGAAGGGGAGGGGACCAGAATGGTCCCCCAGCGTGTCTCTTTCGCCGCTGCAAACACTCGCAACCCAAAAGACTCGGGGAGACTTTGACCTTCCCCGTAACTGTGCAGAGGATGGAGCTAGAGCGCCTGTTCCAGGAAGGCCGCCGTCACCATGGGTAGCTCTCCAAACGGGGGCTGCGAAGGGAGGAAGCTGGGGGAGTCTTAAAATCCTTCTGTGTCCCACTGTTTCCGCGAAGCCAGCAGCTATTTGCTCTTCTGTCTCCGTGTCAATCGCCTGTGTCCCCTCTGAGGTCCCCAGCCATTATCCCCAACATCCTCTGAGATCTTTAGGTGAAGATGGGAGTGAAGACGAGGGTTTCAGCCATTCCGGCGAGTCACTCCGTTTTCCTGGGTCTCTCCCGGGTATAAAGTTGTGTTTGATTTTTCTCCTGTTCATCAGTCTCATGTCAACATACTCCTTAGACCAGCCAGTAGAACCTAGCCTGCCGTGCCCCCATTACCACTGTGACGCAGGGGACCCTCCAAAAACGTGGCTGGCAAGGCCCCGCTTTCCCGGTCGCTCCTCAGCCCATCCCTCCTGTCCCAGCATCTCCTCCTTCAGGTCAGGCGACAGTGCTGTGTTCCCTCTCTTGGCTGAGCTGCTACCACACAGCCCCCTCTGCTCACAGCCCCACGTTCTAACAATTAGTTGCACGTATGCGTGTGTGTGTGTGTGTGTGTGTGTGTCTGTGTCTGTGTCTGTGTATCATCGAGTACTTGGCAGCGCGCCTGTGATTCGCCCACTCCAGAGCCCTGAGCTCCTGCCTGCAGGACAGCGAAGGACATATGTCCTTAAGACATACCTCCGACTTTCATAGCATTTAACCGTCTAGCGGGGTGAATAAGACAAACACAGGAAACAATGAGAAAAAATTCAGTGCTAGACCACAGGCTGCCAACTGGTGGCCCATGGGCTGAATGGAGCCCTTAAGGGCATCTTGTTTGGCAATAACAATTTTAGCCAGGAGGGTTTTTTTCCCCATTTTTAAAAATTTTGGTTGTCTTGATTATTTTTACACGTACAGTTTGGTGGCGTTAAGTGCCATCATACTGCCGTGCAGCCATCACTACCGTCCATCTCCAGGACGCGTTTCATCTTCAGAACTAAAACTCTACCCCCGTTAAACCGCCCCCCATACCCTCTCCCCGCCTTCAGTCCCTGGCAACCACCGTCCTACTCTCTGTCTGTGCGATTTGACTGCTCCGGGAACCTGATATAAACGGAATCCTGCGGTGTCTATCTTTTGTGACTGGCTTATTTTACTTAGCATGATCCCTTCAAGGTTCATCCTTGTTCCAGCATGTGTCAGAGTTCCTGGTTAAGGCCCAGTACTATGCCCCTGTATGTATATATCACGTTTGCTTATTCATTCATCTGTCCATGGACGCTCGATTTTCTTCTACCTTTTGCCAATGAACGCGAGTGTACAAATATCTCCTTGAGACCCTTTCATTCTTTCGAGCATATACCCAGAAGAAGAATCGCTGGATTGTATGGAAATTCTATTTTTAATTTTTGTATTTATTTATTTATTTTTGGTTTTTGTCTTTTTGGGGCTGCACTTGCGGCATGTGGAGGTTCCCAGGCAAAGGGTCGAATTGAAGCTGTAGCCGCTGGCCTGAACCACAGCCACAGTGACACAGGATCCAGCCGCACTTGTCACCTACACCCCAGCTCACGGCAACGCCAGATCCTTAACCCACTGAGCAAGGCCAGGGATCGAACCCATGTCCTCATGGATACCAGTCAGGTTTGTTAACCACTGAGCCTCGACGGGAACTACAATTTTTAATTGTTTGAAGGGCCGCCATGCTGTTATATACAGTGGCTGTACCATTTTATAGCCACACCAACAGCCGACAAGAGTTCCGATTTCTCCACATCCTTGTCAACACTTACCTTTTGTTTGCTGTTTGTTTGTTTGGTGGCAGTCATTCTAAGGGGTGTGAGGTGGCCAACACAATTTTTAAAATGTTTTAAGTTAGTTGCCAGTGCTTCAAATTTAGCTTTCTAGTCTTGTTTTACCTCTAGATTTCCAGTTTCTTTTGAAAAATTTGAAAAACCCTCGCATCCTCAGGGGCCTGGACTTGGCCCTGGTGACACTGGCTGGAGCTGGGCTGCGGGCGCCCCTTTGCACAGGGCAGGGCGGCACCAGCTCCCCGACCCCCGCCACAGATTCCTGGCTCTCTCCCCCAGCACTGCTGCCTTAACCCGTAGCACTGCCAGGGAGAGAGGAGAACGGTTCCTGCACCCCTGCTCCATTCAGGATGGGAAAACCAAAGGCAGGCAGGCAGGCTGGGAGTGGGCCTGTCTCTGCGATGCCGCTGGCGTGGGATTAGCAGGAACCATGATTCTTATTAGCCAGTTCCCTCATGCCAGTCCTCTTCTTCCTGACCCTGTAGGCATCTGAGTTTGTGACCCTTGCATTGAATTAAGCTGACTCTCCGACTCTCTCCCAAGTTTCGTATATTAATATATTGTGATGTGACCGCCATTATAAGCAATAATTAGCACCTGTATCACATGACATAATTACCCTTTTTTGTTTTTTTGCTTTTTAGGGTCACACCTGCAGCATATGGACGTTCCCAGGCCAGGTTAGGGCTTGAACGGGAGCTGCAGCTGCCGACCTACACCACAGCCACAGCAATGCCAGTCCTTAACCCCCTGAGCGAGGCCAGGGATCGAACCCGCATTCTCATGGATACTCGTTGAGTGTGTTACCACTGAGCCCCCACAGGAACTCCTATCCTTTCTTTATAGTGGTTGGAATGACTAAGTGGTTGGAATAATCTAGTCTCTTGCAAGCTTGATGATCATAACACACTATTGTTGCCTGTATTTGCTCTATGGTCCATGAAATCTCTAGGGCTGGTCTACTACTGGTTGTAAGCTCGTACCCTTAAACATCACCTGTCCTTTCCCCAAATCACCATGCCCTGGTGCCCACCGTTTTACCCTGTTCTTATGAGTTTGGCTATTTTAGATTTTGCACACAAGTGAAATCATGCAGGACTCGTCTTTCTCTGACTTACCTCGATTGACAATGTGCTCAAGATCCCGCCGCGCTGTTGCAAATGCAGGATGTCCTTCTTTCTCAGCCACTTGCTTTTCTCTTTTTTCTATTTTAAATATAGCTGATTTCCACTGTAGTGTTGCTTTCAGGTGTACACTAAAGTGATTCAATTACATGTCTATTTTTTTTCCGATTATTTGCCATTACAGGTTATTATACGATAATGGGCATCGTTCCCTGTGCCACACAGCAGATTCTATTTTGTGTATAGTGGTTTGTATCTGTTAATCCCAGACTCCATCTTTACCCTCTCCTGCTCCCTTTCCCCTTTGTCACCAGAAATTCATTTTTTATGTCTGTGAGTCTGTTTCTTTTTTGTATATAGATTCTTTTGTATTCTTTTTTTTAGATTCCACATATAAGTGATATCATATAATGTTTGTCTTTCTCTGTCTGACTTACCTCACTTACTGTGATACTCTCTAGGTCCATCTATGATGCTGCAAATGGCCTTAGTTGATTCTTTTCGATGGTTGAGTAACAGACTCTCTTGCTATATATAGACAGCCACTAGGTTTTCTGGGACAGTGATTGCACTGTGAGCTGAGCTAGTCAAAGACGGTTTGTGTAAGGGGTAAAATTTCACCCCTGCCTGAAAGGATGGTGTATTCATTTGCTTGGGCAGCCCTAACAAAATGCCACAGAGTGGGCGACTTTGCAGAAATTAGTTTCTCACAATTCTGGAGGCTGGAAGTCAGAGATCAAGGTGTCTTCAGGGTTGATTTCTTCTGAAGCCTCTCTCCTTGGTCTGTAGGTTGCATTTTTCTCCCTGTTTGTTTGTTTTTTTTTTTTTTTTTCTTTTAGGGTCACACCTGAAGCATATGGAGCTTCCCAGGCTAGGAGTCAAACTGGGGCTCTAGCCACTGGCCTGCACCACAGCCACTGCAACGCCAGATCCAAGCTGTGTCTGTGACCTACACCACAGCTCACAGCAATGCTGGATCCTTACCCCCTGAGTGGGGTCAGGGATCCAACGTGCATCCTCATGGATACTAGTCAGATTTGTTTCCGCTGCGCCACAGCAGGACCTCCTCCCTGTGTCTTTATAGCATCTTCTCTTTGCATGTGTCTGCACCCCGGCCTTCTCTTCTTCAAGTCGTAGGGGTATCACGGGCCACCCATATGACCTCATTTTCCCTTAATCACCTCTTTAAAAGACCCTCTCTCCAAATCCAGTCACGTTCTGAGGTTCTGGGGGTTAGGCCTTCACCCTGCAGATTTGGGGGAACACAGTATGGCTTCTACCAGATGGGCAGCACCAGGAAAGGAAAAGCTAGAGTGGGCTTACATTTCATGATCTTCCCAGCACCTCTCTTAGTTTCCTGTCGCTACAGTAATAAATTGCCACACACTGATGAGCTTAAACAACACACATTGATTTTCTTACAATTCTGGAAGTCCTAAGACCAAGGCTTGGCAAAGCTACGATCCTTCCATAGGCATTATGGGAGAATCTGTTCCCTGGCTTTTTCCAGTTTATGGAGCTGCCAGTGTTCCTTGGCACACGGCCTCCCTTGCTCTGCTTCTATCATCACATTTCCTTCTCTATCTTTGAGTTTCCTGCCTCCTTCTTATAAGGACCGTGTGTTTACACCAGGCCCACCCACATAATCCAGGGTAATCTCCTCATTTCGAGATCCTTAACCCATTGTACTTGCAAAGTCCATTTGCCACGTAGGTCGCATAGTCCCAGCTTCGGGGGTAGGATATGGGCACCTTGTGGGGGGAGCGGTTATTGTTCTGTCTCCCACGGCAGCCCTCCTTTCTTCCCTCCTCAGCCTGGAAGGTCTAGGGCAGCCAGCCATCACCGCACCCCACTAGAGTGGTCACATGACCCACTGGCCCGATCTGAGTTGTTTGAGGGGTGTCCCTTGAATGGCACAGCAGTGCCATGTGAGGGTGGAGTTGGTGGGCAGCAGACTTCCTGCGGGGTGGGAACTTTAGGCTGCGCTTGTAGAGCTGGAAACCAGCGTGTGGGGAGCAGGACAGAGAGAGGACCCGGCAGTGTTCCCATCACTGGTTCCAGCTGTTCTTGCACCGAGCACCTGGGAGATCGCTGTATCCTCCATTCAGTTTTTTTTCCTGTTGGGTTTCTGTCCCTAGAAATCAAAATCATGTTGCCATATACAGAGGCTGTTTGGAACGAAGGCTAGGTGCTGGGGTGTGGGGGTGAGGATGGGGAGACAGCCGGAGCACACGGGAACCGACCTAGAGGCTAATGAAGCTTTAGCTTCAAGGCCACTCGCTCATGAGTCCCTCCAGCACCCTGCGTGCGGGTCCTGTTCGTAGGTTTGGACAGAGTTTTAGGAGATGCATTAGCTGCGATTCCTGAGACCACATCTGTCTCTTTCCATTTCAACTTCCCCTCTGTTATCCTCCCTCCACCCAGTTTTTTTTTTTTTTTTTTTTTTTTTTTTTTGCACCATGAACTTTGCGGAAAACCAACTACGGGGAAGTGGAGCTGAGGTTACATTTACTGTGTGTTAACTGGGATATTTTTGTGTGACATCCAACTGTTGGGGCTGTTTCCTTGCTGGGTGTGGGAATGGGCCGTGGGAATCCTCCCACTGCCCTTCTGGCCCAGCCTGGTGACACCAAGGTGCCAGGCTGGTGACTCTGGCACAATATGACTGTGTCCTACAGGGCTCACCCCCAGAAATTTGTAGAGAGAGGAGAAGAAACAAGTTGGAAACGTACAGAGCCAAAGATTGGTCTGTTGAAAAATTCTTCCAGTCACCAGACATGTAAAATTATAAAACGGAGGACTGAATTCTTGACTTCTCGTCAAAATTAAAATTCTCCTCTGCAGGAATATACCAGATAAAGCTGCATAAACATAGACACCATAGACACGGTTTCCCTTTTTTTTTTTTAATTGAAGGGAATTGTGCGGATTTATCAGAATCCCTGTGGATTGAACCCTGTAGGATTTAACCAGCAGTGGTACGTCTGTGTGTGAAGTTGTCTGATTCATGCCACCCAATGGGCTGGACCATGTCTTACCAACACATTACCAGTGAGAGGTGGTGAAGCTAAAGAAACTTTTCCAGATGATCAACCGCACCAGACAAAACCCTAAAGTCTCTTTCCCTCTGTGGACAGTGGGATTCCTGCTTTACTGCCATATGAAGAGCCAGTCAGAGTATGTGGCCCAAGAGGAAGGAAATTATTGTATTGTATTGTGTTGTATTGTATTGTATGTGAGAATTGCAACGATTTTAAAATTTATATTTATTTATTTATTTATTTTCCTTTTCTGGGGCTGCGCCAGCAGCATATGGGGGTTCCCAGGCTAGGAGTCTAATCAGAGCTGTAGCCACTGGCCTACGCCAGAGCCACAGCAACGCCAGATCCAAGCCACATCTGCGACCTCCGCCACGGCTCACGGCAACGCCAGATCCTCAACCCACTGAGTGAGGCCAGAAATTGAACCCACAACCCCATGGTTCCTAGTCAGATTCCTTTCTACTGCACCGTGACAGGAACTACAGAAATAGTATTTTAGAAGCGAGTCAGGCAACTAAGTCACTCATCGAATAGGTGATTTTTCTCTATTTTGGGTTATGTGGTATTTCCCCACTTTTAAAAACTTGGTGATT
The DNA here is from genome assembly GCF_016906955.1 of Phacochoerus africanus. Lineage (NCBI taxonomy): Eukaryota > Metazoa > Chordata > Mammalia > Artiodactyla > Suidae > Phacochoerus > Phacochoerus africanus. Next base: position 92,462,343 of record NC_062550.1, read on the forward strand.
TTGTGTCATTTATTTTCTCCTGTTCATTTCCATGTTAATTTTTGCATTTTGTCATTTTGCACCCGTGTTCTTTAAAAGCGTGAACCCAATTCAGGCCCCCATAAACCTGGATCAGCACCCCCCCCCCCCCGGGCTTAGGCTGCAGGGAAGACGTGGGAATGGGTGGCTCACTTGGAGCGGAGGCTGAGCACCGGGGCTTCACAGGCGGAAGCCAGAAGCTGGAAGCGGGGCAGAAGGAGGGGTGGGTGCTGATGATGGGAACGGGAAGCCGTGAGGGATGGGCAGGCCCATCCAGCTGACGTGCGTGTGGTGGGTTCCAGGCGAGAGAGTGACGTGGGAACAGATGCCTTCCAGCTGCTTCTGCCTTCTATACCTGGAATGAGTGGAGAGATGATTAAAGACTAGGACAGGTGGTAGGTTCTGGAATCCCGAAAAAGAGTCCAAAAATGTCACTCTCTGAAACAGACATATCAGCGCTGACGTCAAACCGATGAGGGTTCTCACAGTTTGAGTCTTTCCACATGTCTCAGGATTCCTCCAGGCACAGGGCAGCCTCCCAGCTCATCAAGAGTGGAGAGCAGGAGCTCCGTCGTGGCACAGCAGAAATAATCCATTTGGGAACCATGAGGTTGCAGGTTGGCTCCCTGGTCTCGCTCAGTGGGTTAAGGCTCCGGCGTTGTTGTGAGCTGTGGTGTAGGTCAACGATGCGGCTCAGATCCTGTGTTGCTGTGGCTGTGGTATAGGCCAGCAGCTGTAGCTCTGATTGGACCCCTAGCCTGGGAACCTCCATATGCTGCAGGTGCAGCCCTAAAAAGCCAGGGAAAAAAAAAGTCGAGAGTAGATCCTAAAAGTGCCATCAGGGAAGCATCAATGTACCTGGAAAAGATTCCATTTCTAAGAATACTGCTGAACATATAATCATATAAGAGAAAATTCTTAAAGAGCAAATTAAAAGATGGCAGTCACACACATATATACCCAGATGCAGAAATTAGAATAAAAATCTAAAAGGCAGAAAACAGACAGTGGCTTACATCTAAAGACAAAGGACATATGGGGGAAATAGCTGGAACTCATATCACAGCCAAAGAGTAATTTTCCTAATATTTCAGAGTTCCTATAAATCAATTTTAAAAAAATCTAATAGAAAAATCGGTAGTTCATGAGAAAGGAAATACAATGTGTCTTAGACATATGGAGAGATAGTAAACCTTCTTCCAATAAGAAAATGCAAAATAAGGTAACATTGCAATATCACTTTCCAACCATCAGATTGGCAGAGATAAAAGCAAATCTATAAAGATGCGGGGAAATGAGCTTTCTCATCAATTGTGGGAAGGAATGTAGATCCAACTTCTGTGGCGAGCACGTTGGCAATATCTCTCCGAAGGACAAGCACACGTGTACCCTTTGACTCAGTGACCTGACTTCTAAGAATCTGCCATGTCAATATAGTCACTTATGCACGATGTGACATATATACAAGATTATTTGCAGCACTCCCTGCAGTAACAAAAAAAAAGGGGGGGGGGGGGACAATCCACATGTCCATCTAGAAGGGACCAAAGAAAGAAATGACTGCACATCCCTACCTTGGCACATGACCCAGTTGTAGAAAAAACAAAGAAGTTTATTTCATGAACTGACATGAAGCAAGCATCAAGAGAGATAAAATGAAAAAATCAAGGCGTAGAAGACGAGGCTGTCCTGTCGCTGTTTTTAAAAGGATGGATGCGGGAGTTCCCCTGTGGCGCAGTGGGTTAAGGAGATGGTGCTGCTGTGGCTGTGGTGCAGTGCGCCACTGCGGTGTGGGTTTGATCTCTGCCCTGGGAACGTCTGCCAGTCAAAAAACAAACAATAAAAATAAAGAGGACAAGTGGGAGGAAGAGAGCTACCTGCATATTGTCGGAATAAGTGTCATATCTGGGGAAAGATGCACCAGAGGTTTGTGTGTCAGTTGCCTCCAGAGAGACGCACCCAGCTATGGGTGCCCGGGGATGACGGACAAAGCCTGGTGCCTTCCTGGAAAACAGTGGAGTCTAGTAATTGAGGTTGACTCGGCAGATGTGACTTGAGGGCTGGCCTCATGGCAGGCACTGCGGCAGGTGCCAGGGACACAGCAGTCAGTAAAACAGACAAGAGTCCTGCCCTTGTGGAGCTTACGCCCCAATGAAAGAAACAGGCAAATGAACAAATAAAATATACAGATAGACAGACAGATGGAGAGAGAGAGAGAGAGAGCGGAGTCAGGTATTTTGAAGAAAATGTAAAATGTCTGATGGCAAGTAAATTCAGGAGGCTGACCCATTATCTTAGGGCGGTGCTCCAAGAGGGTCGCCTGTCACCCAGATAGTGGCTGGAGCATCCAGGGGCCAGGTGCACGGGCCTCGACTGGGTAGCTTTGAGTGGGGAGCAAAAAGGCCAGTGTGGCTTAACCGGAGAGAGGGAGCAGGGCTGACAGGTGGCTGAGCTGTGTGTGTCTCCGCGGTCCACAGCCCTTCTCCAGGAGCTGTGTGGCCCTCCTGGGCTCTGAGGGTGATGCCAGTCCCTCAGGGGTTCCTAAGAAGACCAGCCCCTTGTCTGACTTTACCCGGGACAGCTGCAGCTTAGAACTGTGGGGGTAAATGGGTCGGTACAGCTCACACTCAGGAGTGGTGTATGTCTTTTGAGCCAATGCTTATGATGACTTTTCTCTGAAATCACCTGCCAAGACCAAGGCTTCGCTTTGGTAACTCCAGCATCACATTCCAAATGGTAGCATTTGGCCCCACAGCACAGAGAGCCTCCGAGTCTTAGAAGGAAACAGATGCAAACACCTCTTCCATTTTTGCCTTGTTCCTGAGCCTGTGTGTTCCAGAAGGAGTCACAGATGAAACAGCCTTCTGTGCTTCTTTTCTGAAAGCTGGCCGGGCCCCCATCGACCGCAGCTTCCCCAGTGGATGCATCTTCTCTGTGTGACACGTGCTGTGTAAACTCTCCCATCACACTGGGTCCTCGCTCTTTCAGGCAACAACCCCTCAGGGGAAGAGGGTCGCATCGTGTGTAATTGGACAGTTGGCTGTATCCAGAGAGAAGTGTTTGCAGAGGACATGGCACGCCAGCCCAGGGACCCACATGTTTGCTCAGCATCCACATGGCAAACAGCAAGAGCCTCCCTTGAAAGCAGGGGTCAGAAAGGGATTTTCTCAATCCTTTTCCAGCCTCGGGGGTGATGGCTCATTCAAAAGGTTGTAGTGGAGGAAAGGGTGCCCTGGAATATTGGTTTCAGGGCTCCACTCATCTGAAATGGACATAAAAAGTCCATCTCTGTCATTTTGCTTTTTAGCAGCAGGAGTGACCCTGGAATACTGAAGGGCTCCTAGGCTTGTTTCAGGGTCCAGGTGCCTGGAACCGGAGCCCAAAGGCCAGCTGTCAGGAACAGGGGGCGGGAGAAGGAGGGGGACCCACTGGCTGTGCTGAGAACAGGACCCAAGGCTTCATGCACATGATTAGTGATGAGGAGCCTGTTGCCTGGCAACAGCAGCCCCTTCCCCCTTCTATCCAGACCCCTCAGGCTGCTGGTAATGTTTGGTGACATTTTTCTTTTCATGGCAGAGACAGAGACTCTCCCCCTTAATTAGCTGAAGAGGGTGCCCACCGCCCCTCCTACTGGCTTATTGATCAGAGTCCTGATTAGAAATCATCCCCCGAAAGCATTTAATTATTAATTGCAAGTCAATAATTGCTGTGCCATGATAACCCTGCACATAGCTGTTCCTCTAAGTGAACAGCTTAGACCAAGACCTGACAGGGAGGAAGTGCTGCAGCTGTTCAAATAATTAAAATATCGCTTCTAGGAGATTTGAGGAGTAAGACCCACCCTGGGCAGTCTTGCATCTCTTCGAAGGTTCTCTCTTTTCTTTCAGACTCTCAGAACCCTCCTGCCAGAAAAATCCTGAGCACCCTTCAAACCGCCTCCTTTTATAGATGGGAAAACGGAGGCCCAGCAAGGCGAGGCAGCCTTGCCAAAGTCACGCAGCTAATGATTCCAGAGCGAGACCGAACTGGACCTCCTGGTCCCGAGGCTCTTCCCACCACATCTCTGGTTTCTAAATTCAGTGTTGCATAAAGATCTCACCAAGGAGCTTATAAAAGAATGCAGATTATAATAATGACTGCTCCCACTCTCTAGTGGTGTCCTAAGCTCTATGTAACAAATGAACACACTTTTAGTGGCTTAAAACCATATAAATACGTGCATTACCTACAGCTCTGGAGGTCAGCTGTCCTCAAGGGGTCATATAGGCCCAAATGCAAGGTGTGAGCCGAGCTGAATTCCTTCGGGAGGGTCTCAGAGAATCTGTTGCTTATCTTTTCCAGCTTCTTGAGGCTGCCAGCTTTCCTTAGCTCATGGCTGCACTGCTTGGCGCTCTGCTTCTGCATCCCACCTCCTCTGCCTCTCCTGCCTGCCTTTCCCCTTCTAAGGACCCTTGTGACTACCTGGAGCCTCTCTGAAAAGTCCAGGGTAATCTGTCTCATGATCCTAAATCTAGTCCCACAGATTTTTTTTTTTTTTTCAATGTGCGGTCACATCTTCATGGGTCCTGGGGAGGGGGCACGGACATCTTTAGGGGCTCCTTACTCTGCCCCCACCCCTCAAGGTTCTGATTCTGGAGTGGAGCCCAGGAATCTGCACCTGATCAGCCCCCTGTGACCGTGCAGCAGGGGCTCCCAGAACACAGGTAGGGGAGCCCCTCCTGCCCCTCTCTCGCTTCCTCATTCACAGGAAAATGATGCCACAGGCAGGACAAAGTCCTTGTTTCCGTTAATGCAGTGAAAACTTCAAGGCTGAGAAAGGTGAATTTCTAGTTCAAGGCCTCACAGCCCAAGCCACATCCCTTGTCCCCGTGCCCAGAGTGCTTTTCCTTATACCATGGGCCCCCGCAGTTCTCCGCCTATGCCACAGACGCCAAGTTGTGGAGCCCGCTCTCCTCCTCCTACACGCGAGGACACCACCGTCCAAGATGGGTCACGCGGCCGGGCCGAGGCTCCGCTTCCTGGGCACGAGTTAAACCCGGGTCCCGGGAGGGTCCAGCCGAGCTCAGACACCCCTTCTGCTCCCCTGCCCGGAGAGTCACCCCTAGCACCCCTACCACGGAGTGAGACTGCCAGGCTAAATTAATTTCGAATACGTGGGACACAAACAGCGTCTGAGCCTTCTGGTGACTTATCTCCACAGAGCAGGCTGACAGGGATTTAGGGGTGCGGGGCCACCGTCCTCTTCCATTCATGTCCCCGCAGGAAAAATAACAAAGGAGACGCTCAAATGCCGCTGCGCACTACGCAGATGAACACTAGGGGGCAGCGTTTGCCCAGGAATCGGAGCGCCCGTGCCGCTTCCCTCTGGTTTAAGGATGATTTTCAAAGGGCGACCGGGTAGCAGGGAGAAGGGTCATTGCCTTTCATAAAGCCTTAGTCAATAGGTTTCTAATTGGGCTATTAATCAGGAAATAAGTATAAAATAAGAACCTGGGCGGGTGGGGGGGGTCAGAGCGGATGCAAAGTGAGTAATGAACATCCGACGAATGACTTTTTACAGGGTCAGTTGTCTCATAATCTTTGTTCTTCTTTAATGTGAACTGACTCCTGACCACTCCGTGGCAATTGGTCATACGGCAGTAGGTCTCAGTTTTGCGAAACACCCAATAATATTTTAAGAGTTTTCTAGTACGTAGTCTCTGTCTGCAGCTGGAAAACATTAACAATAAATAAATAAATATATATATACATGCACACATGAAGGTGATTTTGCACACGTGCTGACCCGTAGCCGCTCCTCGTCGCACCAGCTTCCATGCTGTCTGAGCACCTGAATGGGACCATCGATGCATGTCCCAATGATGGGACAATCATTGCAGAGGTGGAAAGATAAAAGCTTCACCCTGACCCCTTGCTTGGGGGTCAACCCCAGTAACGCCGGACTCAATCATCTGGACGGCAATGACATTTAGATCTATTTGAACTCCCAGTGGCTGGAGAAGCTTCTCTTACTTAGAACAGTGGTAACCACTGTCTGGCTGTAGCTAATAACATTGTATTGCATATTCGAAGGTTGCTAAGAGAGTGAATCTTCAAAGTCCTCATCACAAGGAGAAAACCTTGCAGCTGTGTGTGGCGATGGATATTAACTAGATTTATTTTAACTAGATATTGTGGTGGGCATTTCGGCCGTGTATACACATATCAAATCATTGTGCCACACACTTGAAGCTAATATAGTGTTTTGTGTCAGTTATGCCTCACTTTAAATAAAACAAAACAGAGAACAGTGACATGATGAGAACTCATTAGGACTTTCTTGCGTGATCTCATGGAGGCAATATAACCCTGGAAGATCGATATTGTTATACTCTCCTCATCTTACAGTTGAGGAAACCGAAACTACGAGGGGATAAGTTGTCCAAGATTACTGGCAGGGAAGTGGGTTTTTTTGTGTGTGTTTTTTGTTTTGCTTTGTTTCGTCATGGTGTGCAGTGGCTTGGCTTGGGATCTCAGTTCCCAGACCAGGGACGGAACCTGGACCACAGTGGTGAAAGCACCACATCCTAACCCCTAGACCACCAGGGAACTCCTTTAGCTCCTATTATTCTAAAAGCTCAAGCAGTCCTAAGCTGATGGGAAAAAAACCTGAGTCATATGTTCTGACACTTTACATTCTAACCTGAGCATGATGCCGGTTTGGTGGGTCGTCCTAGGAGAGGGACGCCACCTCTCTGTCGAATGTTAAGATCTTATACTTAAGATACTCAAATACTTAATCCCTCAAGTACTCAAAATAAATATAACCTCCATGTTAGAGATTTGGGGCATTAAGAACCCAGATTAATAGAGAGTCCAGAGCCGTCATCAACCTTGAGACGTGCAGGAACCCGGGCCGGGGTCAGAAGAAGGGGGAGTTTTTATAGGATGGAACGTAACAGGCGAGTGTGAGGTGGGTGGGGTTGTCCCATCAAAGTCCTGATTGAAGAGGGTGGATGGGCCCCTCTGCCGCTCACGGGCCCTCCCGTTTGGGAGTTGCTGACCCGCAGGAGGGTGGCCCCGGGTCAGGCAGGGAGGCACGTGCCCGGAGAAGGGCTGCGCAGCGCTGTCACCTGGTGGTTGGCTGGCGGAGGAAGTCCCGTGGTTCTCAAGGAACCACCAGATGCTGTCTGGCATTGGGTGCCAGGGCACGGCCCAGGGGCCCGTTTGGTCAGCCGTGGGGGCCCACAGTCCTGCCACCTGCTCGGCTTTGGCTTTTCTCCCTCTTACCCCCAACCCAGAGGAGACGAGGGGCGGGGGGTGGGGGGGGTGGGGGAAGAAGACCGTCTCCCCTCCCCCACCCCAAATCTTCTGAAGCCTGTGGCTTAGTCCGAATCAGAGGCAGAGAGGAAAGCTTTGGATCCAAGACTGAAGTTTTAAATTGAACAGAGCTGCATCATAATAACTGAAGAGAAACCATTTTGATAACTAAAATGATGGAACGTTATGGAATCAGACTGATACATACATGGCTGATGGAGCCTGCTGTCCAGAGGGAAAAGGCCGTTCTACAGAGCATAAGCGATGGATTTTTTTTGGGGGGGGGGGGAATGGGAATCCACTTCGTGTTTATCCCTCCAGAGAATTGGCAATCTACACTAAACCTGTTACTCAAAGACAACCAATAAATATTACATATTCTGCCAAAGGTGAAAGACCGTCGCTCGCCACGCTCTACTGCGCAGTTATGTCCCATGGATGCCTTGGGGACACGGCTCTCCAGGACTTCGGTCTTGCAGGAGCATCTTGGGTACCTCAGGTAATGGTGGGAAAAGCGAGTTTCTCTTCTTATCAAGATTACGGTTGTAGGTCTTTCTTTTGCTTTCACAACAACAGTCTAGATTAGAATATCCATCTTTTTAAGCTCCCTCTCTTCAGTCCCCTGAGAGGTTTCAATTGACCTCCCCCAGCTCCCTCCAGAACTTTCAGAGCACATCTCGAACCCTGGGCTTCAGAAGGGCTCACACAGTGTGAACTTAATTTGCAGAAATGATGACGGTCTTGCTGAAATGCTGAGTTCCGTCCACCCCTGGACTCGATAGATTTGGACAGAACCCAGAGACAGACTCATCCGCGGAACAAAGGCAAAAGGGCCCAAACGCAGACCCAGGGGCTGTGTCATGATCTGCTCTGTGATGAAAGATGACGCCACCAGTCCATGGGAAGGGGAAAGGATATTCCACAAAGAGTGCTTGGATAATCGGTTCACTCCGAGGGGGAGAACGACCATTTAAAATCTCTCTTCATACCCATCAATTTCCAATGGATTGGAGACTTAGAGGTAAGAAATAACAGCCTATAAAAATGTAGAAGAAAGTGTAAGTATTTAGCAGACCTTGAGGTTGGGGACGATCTTTACAAATGTAACACTAGAGAAATCACATAAGGAAAAATGATAACTTTGACGCTGTAACATATTTAAATGGATACACTCTTTATACTTAAATCATATAAATACAAGAAAAAAATATGGTAGTAACCTGGCCCATTAATCCCCATTGCACCAGCCGACAGCAAGCCAACAGCCAGCAGGTGAGTGAGGCCATCCTGGGCCATCTGTTCCCTAGCCACGCCACCAGCTGACAGCAGATGCGTGAGGGAGCCCAGCCGAGATCAGCCACGCCTGGTCCAGGTCATCAGATACACCCTGCTGACCCAGAGATCTGTAAGCAATGGTCAGTGTTTTTCGGTTTGGAGCACTAAATGTTGGAGGTGATTTGTTATGCAGAATTAGTTTAAATGAGACAAAAGGGAAATGACAAATTGGAACAAATCTGTGCAAGATGTATGAAGGATACAGATTAAAATCTTTAATATGAAATGAAGTCTTGTAAGTCAATGAGAAAAACAGCATCTGCCACAGGGAAATGATATAGGACTTGAGGAGACACGTCGTTAAGGAAGAAACAGAAATGACTTAATAAACTAATGGAAAAAGGTTAAACCTCACAAAAATAAAAGAAGTGCAATCTAAACATTAAAGCACACGCATCTTTTTAACTTATTAAATGAACAACAATGAAAAATATTCAGTAACGACAAGTGCAGTTGTGTGGTGAGCCGGTTCGTGTCTATGGGTGGAAGCGTAATTAACACACCATTTTTTGCAAGTAATATAGCAAGATTTAGAAAAAGCCTTTGGGGCCGACACAGTTGGTTGGTGTGGAGCATTGCATTATTTTTCCCAATTCCTCATTATGATCTTTGTGTGCTCTTGTGGTTTCCTTTCCTAGAAGCAAAGCATAGTTTCTTGCAGACCGACAACCACGCAGGACCTTGTGGCTATTTTTGACTAAGGGAGTGTTACCCACGGTGTCCTGCAAGCAGAGGGTTGCAGGACAAGGTTTCAAGGTTCTTCTCTTGCGTTTCTCCTTCTTTCGCAAGAGCTTCCCCTGTGCACTCCTGCGCCTTCCGTCTGGGCCCCAGAGTGAACACATGGGTTTGGGAAGGGAAATGAGAATGCCGGAACAGTGCTTGAAAGTCCTCTCTCTGTACGGAAGCAGTTAGGACAGCTGAGTAGCACAACGGAAAACCCACAGACTCTTCCAACAAAACCCAGAGCTCCTGCTCTGGGAAACGGGATCCACGGCATCTCTGCAGCGTCAGGACACAGGGTGGATCCTCGGCCGGCACGGTGGGTTCAAGGATCTGGTGTTGGGGCAGCTGTGGCGCAGGTTGCAGCTGTGGCTTGGATCCGGTCGCTGGTCCAGGAACTTCCCTACGCCGTGGAGCAGTGAAAAAAGAAACAAAGCAAACAAATGAGGTGAGAAGGTATCCCGTAGCCTCTGCAATACAGGCAGGTAAGGGGAAATCATTAATTGTCACAAGACCTGTGTGGTATCAGCGTCTGTGCAGGAAAGAGCAATGGGGCATCGAACAAACCTGAGAACAAGCAATCCCTAAAATATCCAACAGGCATTCACTGGAAACCTTGGCACGCTGATTTTGGAACAAAAGCTGAAACTGTTGTGCCAACTCCAATTAGCAGGCGAACGCACAGGCCTGCAAGAAGGCCTGGAAGGTGTGGAGCCGTCCAGCCCCTGGGAACTCTCAAAACTCACCAGCCAGGGCCCCCTTTCAGGACAGGGCCCTTCCCTGGGGATCCTGCTGGACAGGGAATTAGAGCTGCACCAAGTCCTGATAAAAGCGAACGCAGGGAACATACCCAGGAAATCTTACAAAGCCGCTCTTAAATTTTTCGCCCTGCATGAAACACAGCAGAATGGGTAACTTTGTGAAGGTTAAAAAAAAAAAAAAAAAAATTATCCCAAATAAAACCTCCTTATAAACGTCTACAAAAACTAAAATCATACCAAAATGATCAAAGAAAAGAATTGATGTCAAATCTAATACAAACTTATTCTAAGAAAAACTAGAGTAAGGAACAGAATAATATGCCTACAGATAAGGAAGGCAGGCCAGAAATATTTGCTTAAAAAAAGAAAGAAAAGATTTTAAACAATGTTTGTAATGACATAATGGGTGGTGGTGGTTTTGAGTATTATTATTTCAAAACGTCTGTGTATAATGTAGAAAAAAGTAAAGGGTCCTAGGGTAGTCTGTCATTCCTCATGACTTTGAGAACCACAGCAGAATTCTTTGTCCAGGAGGTTCAGGAGTAATATGAAAGAGATGAAAGAATAGCCCTGTAGCCCTGGATTTGAATTGGAAATATCACTGTGAACTTATGAAATGTTTTCTCTTAAAAATACGCTGTGGTGGTGGTGTAGGCCAGCAGCTGCAGCTCTGATTCAACCCCTAGCCTGGGACCTTCCATATGCCATGGGTGTGGCCCTAAAAAAAGCAAAAAAAATAAATAAATAAAAAATAAAAAAATAAAATAAAAAATAAAAAAATAAACAAACCAATTGGAGTTTTTGTTGTGGTTCAGCGGGTTAATAATCCAGCTAGTACCTATTAGGATGCGGGTTAGATCCCTTGCCTCGCTCAGTGGGTTAAGGATCCTGTGTTCCTGTGAGCTGTGGCGTAGGTTACATGCATGGCTTGGATCCGGCATTGCTGTGGCTGTGGTGTAAACTGGCAGCTGCAGCTTCAGTTTGACCCCCTAGCCTGAGAACTTCCATATGCTGTGGGTGTAGCCCTAAAGAAAGAAAAAAATTAAAATTAAAATTAAAAATATATTTCCTAGTTCTATTCACTGTAAGAGATAAGAAATATTGACCAGCCCCTCTAACAGCATAAGAGGTTGTGGTTATGAAATGCCATTTTTCCACTAAAAGAAACTCAGGGCTTCTTGGAGAAATGACTGATTCCAAATCTGTGGCAAAAATTATTCTGAGACATTTTATCCTGCCAGATAGCAAGAAATCTATCAAAGGCAATTAGGGTTATGTCAAAATGACTCAGAAGTCAACTTGAAGTGATTTCCAGTGGTCAAGGATAAGAAAATTTAAGCTGTCATAAGGGTAAGAATTGCAGTGGATCAAAACACATTGAATATATTTAAATCTGTGAATTCAGAGTAATGAAAAAATGAATTGGTCTCTTTTGGAGGCTCATACGGAATTAATTCATTCTTTCGATATATAAAAGAAAAGAATCAAGCATTATCCCGCATTTTTTATATGAGCTGTACCACTGAGTACCCATTTAGTGGATGAAGGGGTATTTATGTATTTATTTTTATGGCTGCACCTATTCCCAAGCCAGGGGTTGAATCAGAGCTGCAGCTGCAGCCTACGCCACAGCTATGGCAACACCAGATCCTTAACCCACTGAGTGAGACCAGGGATCAAACCTACATCCTCAGAGAGACAACATCCAGTCTTTAACCTGCTGAGCCACAATGAGAACTCCAATGTGCTCTCTTTTAAAAATTAATTTATTTAATGGATAAGATGAAATGATAGCCATATTACTATCTTTCTGAAACTCCAACGAATTAATGGATCTAGGCATTGCGCATTAATGGCTGCTGCAATAAAATGTTCCCTTGAGATGCAGCAGGTTGAGAATCTGGTACTGCTGCAGCTGTGGCACAGGTCGAAACTGCAGGGTAGGTTGCACCTCTGGCCCGGGAACTTCCACATGCTGTGAGTATGGCTAAAAAGAAAGAAAACCAGATATCACCCCTAGTTGCAGGTTAAACCTGTTCTATTCAAGCTTCTTAGATTCAGCTGCCTATTTGCAGGAAATGATGAAGGACAGAAGAATGTGTTAAATTGTACCTTGAATACACAATTAGCAAAACCCAAACTCTGCGAAATTCTGTAGATTAATAGGCCCAGGTTTTTAACCGAGAAATTTTAAGAAAAGAAAGGTCTAGAAAGGAAAGTGTGGATTAAAAGGGACTTAAATGATATATCAATTTAAAAAAACACTAAACAGTAGGGTCTGTGGATATGTACCCGAATGATTAAGCCACGAATCAATGGAGGGAGGTGATTACTATAGGAGTCGGAATGGCCGTTATTTTGTGGGGAAGGAGAGGGTTCTCTTTGGAATAAGGCAAATAAGGAGAGTTCTGGGTGTCTTGTCTAGTTCTATTTCTTAACCTGAGTGGTGGTTACAAGAGTATTTGTCTTGGGAGTTCCCGTCATGGCTCAGTGGTTAACGAATCCGACTAGGAACCATGAGGTTTCGGGTTCGATCCCTGGCCTCGCTCATTGGGTTAAGGACCCGGCATTGCCGTGAGCTGCGGTGTGGGTCTGATTAGACCCCTAGCCTGGGAACCACCATATGCCGCAGGAACGGTTCTAGAAAAGACAAAAAGACCAAAAAAAAAAAAGAAAGAAAGAAAAGAGTATTTGTCTTGGAAGTTCCTGTTGTGGCTCAGCGGAAATGAATCTGACTAGGATTCATGAGGTTCAATCTCTGGCCTCACTCAGTGGATTAAGGAGCCAGCGTTGCCTTGAGCTGTGCTGTAGGTCACAGATGCAGCTTAGATCCAGCGTTGCTGTGGCTGTGGTGTAGGTCGGCATCTGTAGCTCTGATTTGACCCCTAGCCTGGGAACTTCCTTATGGTATTTCTCTTAACAATTCACTAAGATATGTATTTGTTTTGCATAATTTCCAGATTTATGTTTTATTTTACAGTAAAAAGTGAAGATAAAAATGACCGCACATAAAACCTGAGCCCAACCAAACCCAGCCTTATTTGGCCATTCAGTTGATCGAAGATGTGATCAAGAAAAAAATCTTTATTGTTTTTACCTCTAAATTTTGGGTGATTTGTTACATAGCACTATTGTGACTTTTGCTATCTAATATAGCTGACTACTCAATGGCTATATCAAACCTCTTCTTATTTCATTATTGAATCTGGAAAGAGCAGGATGTTATTTTACTAGCCTCCCTAGCAGTAAATGTTGGCCATGTGACACTGTACTGGAAATAAGCCTGTGAGGAAATTCTCCTAGGGGATTTGCAGGAAAGATTTTCTTTTCTAATTATAGGATAGTAGTATACCAGGAGTCTCTCTCGCTTTCCTGAATTTGCACATTCCTGCTTTCCTGAAATTTGGCTGTGTGACATGAGACTCTTGGAGCCATCTTGCAACCATGAGCAACAAGCACATGAATGAAAAGTCAATATTCTGAGGATGTTGGAGAAAAAAAAAGAGTCTGATTTCTTGACATCATTGAGTCTCCCTACTTTCTTTTAGATGTCTTAGTTATATAAGCAATAGCTATCCCAGTTATTAGTTAGCTTTTCTGTTACTTGCAGCTGACTTTCTATTAATGCTTTTTTTTTTTTTTTTTTGGTCTTTTTTGCCATTTCTTGGACCTGCAGCATATGGGAGTTTCCCAGGCTAGGGGTCGAATCGGAGCTGTAGCCACCAGCCTATGCCAGAGCCACAGCAACGCAGGATCCGAGCCGCATCTGCAACCTACACCACAGCTCACGGCAACGCCGGATCATTAAACCCACTGAGCAACGGCAGGGATCGAACCCGCAACCTCATGGTTCCTAGTTGGATTCGTTAACCACTGCACCACAACGGGAACACCTCTCTATTAATTCTTAACTTAGCTTTAAAAATGTTATGTACTTTAACCCAGTAGTCCCATTTTCATCAATTTAGATCAAGAAAGTAATCCAGGAGTTCCCATTGTGGCACAGTGGAAACAAATCTGACTAGTAACCATGAGGTTGTGGATTCGATCCCTGGCCTTACTCAGTGGGTCAGGGATCTGTTGTTGCCTTGAGCTATGGTGTAAGTTGCAGACGAGGCTCAGATCCTGAGTTGCTATGGCTGTGGTGTAGACCAGCAATGTAGCTCTGATTCAACCGCTAGCCTGGGAACCTCCATATACTGTGAGGTGCAGCCCTAAAAAGCAAAAAAAAAAGAAAGAAAGAAAGTAATCCAAGACATAGTCAAAGGATATTTATCAAGGCATTATCTATAAAGAGGAAAAATAGAAAACAACCAAAAAAAATCAGTATAAAAGAATGATTACATAAAATATCAATAATATGACCTTATACATCTGTTAACATTCATGTTTTTGGAAAATATTTAAGGTTGTGGGAAATGCTCATGAGTAATACAAAATTAATATATAAAATTCACAGGTGAATTCAACAAAACATTTAGAGAAAAGTAAACGTCTATGCTTCTCAAACTATTCAAAAATCATAAAAGTCTCATTCTATAAGGCAAGCTTCACCCTCATGCTAAAAACAGATGAAGACATCACCAAAAAGAAAATTAAGGTTAATATCACTGATGAACATAGATGCAAAAATCCTCAACAAATATTAGCAAATCAAATTGAACAATACATTAAGAGGATCATATACCATGATCAAGCGGAATTTATCCCACGGATGCAAGGATGGTTCAGTATCTGCAAATCAGTCAGTGTGATACACCACATTGACAAAATAAAGAATAAAAATCATATGATCATCTCATATCAATAGATGCATCTTAACAGATGTAGGAAAAGTATCTGACAAAATTCAACACCATTTATGATAAAAATTCTCAACAAAGTGGGTAAAAAGAGAACATATCTCAACATAGTAAAGGCCATTTATGACTAACGTCATACTCAAGAGTGATAAGCTGAAAGCATTTCTTCTAAATTTAGGAACAAGACAAGGATGCCCACTCTCACCAGTTTTTTTTTCAACACAGTATTGTAAGTTCCAGCCATAGCAATCAGACAAGAAAGATAAATAAAAAGAATTCAAATTGGAAATGAAGAAGTAAAACTTAAAACTAGCTGTTTTTGGATGACATGACACTTTACAAAGAAAATCCTCAAGATGTCACCAAATAACTGCTAGAACTCTTTGATGAATTTGGTAAAGGTGTGGGATACAAAATTAAAATACAGACATTGGTTGCATTTAAATATACCAAGAATGAATTATACTAAGAAATTATGAAAATAATTCCACCTATAATTACATCAAAAAGAATAAAATACCTAGAAGTAAACCTAACTAAGGGCACAAAAGACCTATACTCAGAAAACTGTAAGACACTGACGAAAGAAGTTGAAGATGACACAGATGGAAAGATACACCATGCACACAGATTGGAAGAGTGAATTTTGTTAAAATGTCCATACTACTCAAGGCAATCTGCAGATTCAGTGCAATCTCTATGAACTAAAAATACTAATGGCATATTTTGCAAAACTAGAACAAATAATTCTAAAATTTGTATAGAAACCCAGGAGACCCCAAACACCCAAAACAATATTGAGAAAGAAGAACAAAGCTGGAGATATCATGCACCGGCTTTCAAACTATACTAAAAGCTATGGTAATCAAAACAGTATGGTACTGGCTCAAAAGTAGAAACATAAATAAATGGAACAGAATAGAGATCCCAAAGATGAACCCTCTTGTGTATGAGAAGTTAACCTATGACAAAGGAGGCAAGGATATACAATGGGGAAAAGACAGCCTCTTCAATAGAGGATGTTGGGAAAATTGGATAACTACATGCAAAATTACTGGACAACTTTCTCATACTATGTATAAAAATTCAAAATAGATTGAAGACTTAAGTGTAAGACCTGAAATCATATAATTTCTAGAAGAAAACATAGTATGCATTTTCACATTAGTCCTAGCTATAATTTTTGGATATGTGTCCTCAGGCAAGGGAAACAAAAGCAATAATGTACAAATGAGACTACATGAAATGATAAAGCTTTTGCATAATTTCATTGTCAACAAAATGAAAAAGCTACCTACTGAATAGAAGAAGATATTTGCAAACTGTGTATCCAATAAGGGCTTTAAATCTAAAATATACAAAGAACTCATACAACACCACATCAAATAAACTAAACAACCCAATTTAAAAATGGACAGAGGGGAGTTCCCCTTGTGGCTCAGTGGAAACGAATCCCACTAGAAGCCATGAGGTTGTGGGTTTGATCCCTGGCCTCGCTCAGTGGGTTAAGGATCCCTGGCCCTTGCCATGGACTGTGATATAGATCGCAAACGTGGCTCAAATCTGGTGTTGCTGTGGCTCTGGCGCAGGCTGGCAGCTGTAGCTCCGATTCAACCCCTAGCCTGGGAACCGCCATATGCCAAGGGTACATCCCTAAAAAGAAAAAAAAAACAAAACAACAACAACAAAAAAAAAGGACAGATCATCTGAGGAGACTTATTCCTAAGGAAACATACAGGTGGCAAAAAGGTACATGAAAAGGTGCCAAGCATCACTAATCATCAGGGAAATGCAAATCAAAACCACGGTGAGATAACACCTCACAACCTGTCAGAATAGCAATTATTAAATCAACCACAAATAGCAGATGTTGGTGAGGATGTGAAGAAAAGGGAACTCTTGTGCACTACTGATGAGGCTGTAGATTGGTGCAGCCACCTTGGAAAACAGTATGGAGATTCCTCAAAGAATTAAAAATAGAACTACCATGTGATCCAGCCTTTCCACTCCTGCGTATTTATCCAGAGAAAGCAAAAATGCTAATTAGGAAGGTATGTGCACCCTTATGTTCACTGCAGCATTATTTATTAATAGGAAAGATATGAAAGCAACTTGGGTGCCACCAATAGTTGAAAGAATAAAGCAGATATGGTATGTACTATATATGTGCACCTATATACATACAATGGAATATGATTCAGCTATAAAAAAGAATGAAATCTTGCCATGTGCAACAGTACAAGTGGACTTAGAGGGTATCATGCTTAATGAAAAAGGTCAGACGGGGGAGTTCCTGTTGTGGCTCAGTGGGCTAAGAACCCGACTAGTGTCCAAGAGGATGCAGGTTTGATCCCTGGCCTCGCTCAGTGGGTGAAAGATCCAGTGTTGCCATGAGCTATGGCATAGGTTGCAGAGGCCGAGTTGCTGTGGCTGTGACCTAGCCCACAGCGGCAGCTCCAACTCGACCCTTAGCCTGGGAACTTCCATGTGCCGTGCGGCCCTGAAAAGAAAGAAAAAATAAGTTGGACAGAGAAAGTCAAACACTGTATTATTTTTATCATATGTGAAATCTAAAAAAAAAAAAAGAAACAAATAAAGATAATAATACAGAAACAGAATCAAAGATACAGAGAACGAATGAGTGGGTGCCAAAAGAGAGGGAGTGCGAGGGAGCAGAGAGGCAGGTGAGGGAGGTTGAGAGGTACAGACTTCCGACTGCAAAGTACATGATTCACGGGTATGAAGTGTATGCACCATGTGGGGAATATGGTCAGTAATTACATCATACCCCAAAGCAAAATACCCCAGAAAACCTCTTTGCTGTATGCCTAAAAGTAATACAACATTGTAAGTCAACTAAACTCCAGTAAAATCAAATTAAAAAAAGAAACGAAAAAACTATGATTTCGGAGAAAATGGCAAAGACTTCCAAAAATCCTCAGTCCCACTAAAGGAGTGAGAAAACTGGCAAAATCATCAGAACCAACCAGGTGAATGAGTCCATTTATGGAAAATGTCCAGACTGAGCTAAACCAGAAAGACAGAATGTAATTAGGGGGTAGTTCCCGTCATGGCACAGCGGAAAGGAATCCAACTATGAACCGTGAGGTTGCAGGTTCGATCCCCGGCCTTGCTCAGTGCGTTAAGGATCCGGCGTTGCTGTGGCTCTGGTGTAGGCCGGTGGCTACAGCTCCAATTCCACCACTAGCCTGGGAACCTCCACATGCTGCAGCTGGGGCCCTAAAAGACAGGAAAAAAAGAATGTAATTAGTGCGATTTGAGGGGAAGGGGATTAGGAGTGCTTGCTGATAAGTGTGAAATTTCTTCAGATTGATGAGAATGTTCTGAAATTAGATGGTGGCGGTTGCACAACTTTGTGACTATGCTAAAGACCACTGAATCGTATACTTTTAAAGGGTCAATTTTATGTTATAGGAATGATATTTCAATGAAAAAAAATCTGTGTGAGAGGTATGATCCCGACTGTGTTTAAAATACTGTATTTGATACAAATATTGCACAACTTCTCAAGCTCTCCCGATGGCCTCCTGTCTTTGTTGATCGGTGTTCCACACTAAATACCCTCCTCACCTCCAGATTCTTGAAATGTCACCATAACACATAGGGTCTTGTTTCATACAAAGCCATCAAGGGGCTGTAGGATGTAGCTGGGGAGCTAAGGACAGTTAGTTCCACGTGGCTGAAATTTGATTCACAGGAATTAGGAGACAGGATGGAATCAGAAGGAATTAGGTGACCCTCTCTCACTATTTCTCCATTCCTCGGCCTGCTCCGGTGTGGTGTGTTTTTGCAAGCCTCCCAAAGCCACTCATGCTAAGCCAACGCATATGCAATGCGCTTTCTGTGTCTACACAGCTTGTCACGCAGGGATGGCTAGTGTGATAAAGCCTCTGCATCTTTTTCTGCCTAACCTCTTCTCTTCACCTGTGCTTGCCAGCCCTGTGCTTGCACCTCCCAAATAAAGTGTCAGCACTTCAGTTTTTGCCTCTGCTTTTCAGAGCACCCAGGCTGAGAAAAATGCATATACATTTAAAAATTCGAATGAAAATTCCTAATATCACTTGTGCTGTTGTGAGAGTTCCTGTCGTGATGCAGTAATGAACCCGACTAGTATCCATGAGGATGTGGATTCAATCCCTGGCCTCGCTCAGTGGGTTAAGGATCCGGTGTTGGCATGCGCTGTGGTGTAGGTGGCATATGTGGCTTGGATCTGGCATTGCTGTGGCTGTGGCTGTGGCTGGCAACTACAGCTCTGATTCGACCCCCAGCCTGGGAACTTCCATATGCCGTCAGTGCGGCCCCAAAAAGACGACAACAACGACAACAACAAAAGCGATAATTGTGGAATCAAGTAGCTCCCCCCCCCTTACTTTTTGGTGTTATCCACATTTTTGATAATGAAAATGTTTTTCACATTTAGAAAAAAAGAATGTACTTAGCCTAGCAGTTAAGGACTCAGCATTGTCACTGCTGTGGCTCTAGGATGCCTGGGCTGGGAACTTCGGCATGCCAAATCCAAACCAAACCAAAACAAAACCACAAGGCAACGGGGCCTGGTATATGTCCTCCAGGAGATTCCTTTTCACTCATCCAGATATTAGTCAGCATCTAAATGGTCTCTTGGTTTACTCTCTTCTTACACGTGCTGAGAAAAAGTAAACTTCATTTATCTATTCATTCAACAAATAGTTTTTGGGTGCCTACTCTGTGTTAGGCACTGGTCTAAGAAGCTGGGCTCTATCAAGGGCCCAGAGGACCTCTTTGTTCTTAGCTTCTGTTCTGATGGGGAGGGTCAGATGATAACTAAATGGAAAAAAAAATGTTTGATTTAATAAGGTCTCTAAAGAATAAAGCTGGGAGAGGGATTGTGAACTAGGAAAGCGGTATGGGGTGAGGGTTTAGTGAGGGGTCCTGGCAGTTGAGCAGAGGACTCGATGAAATAAAGAAATAGCCACATGGACTTCTTGGGGGAATGTTCTAAACAGCAAATGCAAAGACCCTGACGCAAGATAGAGCTTGGCATGTTTGAGTGGGAGTGTCTGTGGCTTTTTTGAGGGGTAGCAAGGTGGACAGTGTGACTGAATGGAGTGGTGGGGTAGAGGGCAGTAGCAGAGGAGATTGGAGAGGTGGCAGAGGCTGAAGGATGTCGGGCCTTGTGGGCCTTGGTAAAGACTTTGGATTTGACCTTGAATGAGATGAGAAGCTGTGGAGGGTGAAAACACGATGGGAGGGAATGAAATGTACCATTTTTACCATTTTAAGTGTACAGTTCGGGGGCATTAAGTACGTTCACCTTTTTGTGCAGCTGCTCTCTCTTCCTCTCTAGAACATTCATCATCTGAAGTTGAAAATGTGTACCCATCAAATAATAACTTCCCATTCCCCTCTCCTTCTAGCCCCTGGTAAACACAATTCCACTTTCTGCCTCCATGAATGTGACTGTTTTAGGGACGTCATCTTGCTGGAAGTGACTAATATTTATCCTTTCATGTCTAGCTTATTTCATATAGCACGAGGTCCTTCAGGCTCACCTGGGTTGTAGCATGAGTCAGAATTTCACCAGAGGGCTTCGAGGTGAGGAGCATATGACTTTACTTACTTACTCCAGAGGGGTAACTCCAGATGGTTTGCAGAAAGAAACTGTAGGCAGCAAAGATGGAAAGGCAAAGACCAACCCCAAGTGCATCATAAATCCAGAGGAGAAATGGCAGTGGAGTGGACTAGGGTGACAGTGGTGGAAATGATGGGACTCTCAGAATCAAGATGTATTCTGAAAGCAGAGCTGAGCACATTTGCTGATGGATTGGATGTCAAGCACGAGAAAGGGTTCAGGCAAAGGTGATCTAAGGAGTTGTGTCTGACAACTTAGAGTGAAGCAGTCAATTTACAGAAAGGGCCAAGCATGCCAGTGAGGTGAAATCTGGCCGTGTGTGTGTGTGTTAAAGTTTAATTCTGAACATGCCAAATTTGGAACGATTATAAGACCTCCAAGTGGAGATGAAGGATAGACCGTGGATATACAAGTCTAGCGCTGAAGCTGGAGGAGAGAACTCCGGGTTTGAAATACAGAATTTGGTGTCATGAGCTCTTAAAAGCCCTGGAGTTAAGGTCCTAGATCTGGATGTGATTCCCCAGGACCTACACACAAATTTAGACAGGAAGAGGTCTGAGGAGAAAGGCCTGGGACCCTCTAAGGCTCTGAGGCCGGGAAGATGAAGGTGACCCAGCAAACGAGATTGAGAGGCAAGAGCCCGCCCCCTCGGAGCATAAGCCTGAAAGGGAAGGTTCGTGCTGAGACTATTTCAGGAGGAGGGGGTCCAGCAAGGGGAGTTTGGAAATCACCACGGGGATGGTGATGTGTGGGTCTCCTGGTGACCCCGTCAAGAGGGGCCCCTCATCACCACGCCACATCAACTGGGAAGCCAGTTCTAGGAGCTTCCCTTCATCTGCTAAAGGGAGAGCGTTGAAGAGAGTTTGGAAGAGTCCAAAATCCAGTGAGCACTACCTCCAAGGATCCTGCCTCCTCTCCCCGCCGGGTCATCTGAGACCGCACTGCTGAAGGAACTGCCTTGATTTCTTCAGCTACGTCACGTGGCTTTGCCTAGGGCTTCCCATCACCCTTTGGATCACAGATGGTCCAGCGTTTTCAGAGCTTGTCCCCCTGGTCCCCTCCTGTGTCTGGGGTTTGTCTCCTTGCCTTGTCGAGGTTGACTTCGTACAGGAACTTGGCATTTACCACGTGCCCAGTTCCGTCTTGACCAGTCTGTTCCCATCTATGAAGCTTTCTCCCCTGGTGTCGCCTGATCAAGTCTCTTCTTCTCATTTGAATTGCAGGTCCATTTCCTGCCACCCACTTCCACGCTGGGCAATGTCTGTTGATCATCATGTGAACATTTGTGCGTGTTGATGGTGCAAAGCCCTGTCATAAATGCTTCGCGGCATAACTGTAACCGTAATTTGGACACAGTCTTTGGCTTTGGCTTTCCTCCAAGGTAATTTGGGAGAGAAAAAAACTAATACGGAAAATGAGAAGTAACTAGACCATAAATCATGTTTTCCAAAAATTGCGATCAATTCATATTGATGCCAAATGGGAGTCAGGGACGATGACATTTAAGCCAGAACACTGAGAGATGAGAAGGATTTGAATAATAGAAAGGAAAAGGGTGAGCAGCCCAGGATGAGGGCAGATAATTAAAGCCTTGACGACAGGAAGGTGCAAGGAAAGGAAAATTCGATCCAAGATGTGGAGTATGAATGTGAAACATGAAGTGTAAGGAATTTAATGGTGGCTGCTGAAGAGTTTCTGAATGGCGTGAAAGCAGTGCTGAGAAGAACAGCTTGGAAGCTTTGGCCAGTGTAAAGAATTAGGAGTCCAGGGGACCAATGAAAAGACAGATGCTCTGACAAGATCAGAGCCCGGCCTTCCAACTGGTGTAGGACAGAGAAGTTCTTTTCCTGAGGCTTCCACCAGCAGATTTCTCATTGGTCCAGGTTTAACCTGAGCAAATCTCCATGGCAATGGGTATGTAGTGCTCTGATTGGCTAGGTTCTGGATCTGGGGTGGGGCCAACCCAACCACTGATGAAGGGAGAGTGGCGGCCCCAAAGGAAAATCAAGAGGATGTTATCGGGGAGTTCCCATCGTGGCTCAGCACGATGGAAACCTGACTAGCATCCATGAGGACGCAGGTTCGATCCCTGGCCTCGCTCAGAGGGTTTAACGATCCAGATGCCTTGAGCTGTGATGTAGGTTGCAGATGCAGTTCAGATCCAGCGTTGTTGTGGTTGTAGTGTAGGCTGGCAGCTTCAGCTCCGATTCAACTCCTAGCCTGGAAACCTCCATATGCCGCAGATGTGGCCCTTAAAAAAAAAAAAAGGCAAAAAAGGGGAATCTTACCAGAAGGGAGGCCAGAGGCGGCCACTGTAAATCAGTCTTTCTCACCAGCTTCCTTTCATGGTACCACCGACTAACGCACACTCCGTGGAAATGGCTCTCTCCAAGGTCACCCCTAGCGTATCAAGCCAAAGGACCTTTTAGGCCTTAACATAATCTGAGTTCTCTGCTCCATTTGACACTGTTCTGCCCTGTCTTAGTATTTTCCAAGGTTTTAGCTCAGTCTCTTGTTACTCTCCCCATTTTCTCCTTCCTTGGCTCCCTCCGAAGGGTTCAGACAGTTCCTCCTCCCACCTGTTTTGGACTCACCTCTTCTATGGCACAGCTTGCACTGTGTCGTGATTATGCGTGTGCATTAGAGAATGCTGTGTATCTTTGTAGCTCCAGCTCCTGGCACTCAATAGGAGTAGACTTAATGAAATGCATTATTGCTTTGGAATGGGGAAGTGAGCTTGGGAAGAAAGAGAGCAAATTAGACTTCAGATGTATGGTGCCAGGGATGGTGGGACCACCCAACAGGAGTGTCCAGTGGTGACAGTTGAAGGGACTGTGTCAGGAGAAGTCCCCTAGACTAAGTTTTATGAGGGTGGAGACCTTGCCTGTCTTGTTGTAACTCCTACAATGGGGCACAAAGTAAGTGCTTGATAAATATTTGTCAAATAATTGAAATAAGTGGAGAGAAGGAACAGGTGGAGCTGCGGGTGACTGAGATTTCTAAGAATGGACACAGAGCTGGGCCTGACCCCAGGGGAAGGGCCTCACATTTAAGAGAAGAGCTAAAGACATCCCATGCAGATGGACACATGGCCAGCAAACAGTGGAGGAGGCCTTTCTCTCCATGTGCCTCTTCTTTATTAGGAAAGAAACCTTCTCAGATCCCCTCTCTGAGCTTTCTCCACATTCCATTGCCTGGAATTAGGTCACATGCCCAGGCTGGGCTGCCAGAGAGGCTGAGGAAGCAAATATATGGCATCTGCAGACTCTGTAAAACTCTAAATTGGTGTTGATGACATGGAAAAAAGGAGAAAGTGCAGAGATGGCTGAGGGAGTTTATCTGTCTCACAGAGAGACGTGGACTTTTAAATGAGGAGGAGGAGACAGTATCAGAGTTTCAGAAAATCCAGACTCACTTTGGGGAATTCTTTTAGGTTCCAGGGGTCTTCCGCGTTAATTCTTCTAGCACATGACACGATGCGCAAACGATCCAGGGAAACTGCCTCGGCTCCCCCCGCCCCTCCTCCTGCTCCCCTCCTTCTCATCGGTAGCATCAGGGTCTTAATTCGAACCCTTAAAACAACACCAGGATGTTCGTTCCCCTCCAGGTCAGGGAGGAAGTGGAATTTCACTCCCTACAGTTCAGAGCAGCGGTGCCCTCCAGGAAAGTTGACTTTGGGATTTGCCAGATGGGTCAGGCCTATTTGCAGTCTTAAAAAGGCCTGAAATCACAGCCCTGACACAAAGCTCCAGGGAGCAGAAAGTGCAGGCTTCCCCCCCTCCCCGCCCCCCCCCCCAAAAAGCATCAAGTGAAATGTTACCGCAAAGGAATTCATTTTCCTGTTGCTTATATCCTGCCGCTGGGCCTGGGCCCCCGTGGCCGAGGCAGACGTAGCTGCCTGAGATGCAGAGCGGCGAGGAGCCAGGGACTTTGAATGTCTGTCTTTACGATGCGAAGCTGTATTGATGGAGAAGAGCCTGACCGTCGCTAGAAACAGGGAAAAGTGCAGGTGGCAGGAAGTGGCTGGGGACGACCGCTGGCAGGGCTGGGGCAGGAGGAGCCGCCGAGATTGGCCGCAGGACGGGAAAAGACCTTTGTCGGAGATGGAGAGAGACCACGGCCAACGGGTCCAGCGGGGCCGTCACACCCTTATATGTGCAATCCCCCAAAAGCCACACTCAGAGCAACAGAGAGCAGAGTGGTGGCGCCCAGGGGTGGGGGGCGCTGGGGGTAACGGCGAGGTGTTGGTGAAAAGGTACACACTTCCAGTCATAAGATTACCTTGCTCTGGGCATTTAATGTGCAGCGTGGTGATGCGAGCGGCTAATACTGCATTATGCACTTGAGAGTTGCCCAGAGAGTAGTTCTCAAGTGCTCTCACCACACACAAAAGAAATGATCATCTTATGATGGGAGAGAGGTGTCAGCTAAAACTGTGGACGTCATGCTTCCGCGGTGTATAAGTCATCGAATCAACACGCTGCGCACGTTGCACTTACACAGTTGCGTGTCAAGTGTATCTCAACAGAGCTGGGAGGGAGGGAGGTTGCCCTTCACGATGTGGAGAGCACAGGGGACCTCTTGGCCACACGAGGCAGACTTATCATAATAGCATTTTGAAGCCTTGGCTGTGCCAGACTCTGTTCTATGTTTTTACCTGTATAGTGTCACTTAGATGAGCCTAAGTACAGAGGCTAAGAGGTCACTCGCTCCAGGTCCCTGAGGGACCGAAGGGACAAGGCAGCGGGTGAACGAAGGCTGTCTGGCTGCGGTCACCACTCCGCCCGCTCTGCTTCCAACTTGGTGACACAGGCCCCCTTATCGTTGGCAGGGCCGCCTCGGATCCCTGGGGGCAGCTGAATTCCAGTGGAGGAGTGAGCATCTCCTGGCTGGGGAAGGGCCCGCAGGAGTCAGTGCCTCCTCACAGCAGGTGGGAGCCGGGGCTGCCAAGGGGCTCTCACTCCAGCCGGAGCCTCTGTGTGGAGGGCCTGGGATGGGGTGCTTGGAACAGGGGCCCTGGAGCCAGGGTGCTCGGATGCAAAGTCCGGCTCCCCTGCTTATTAACGCCGCACCCTGAGCAAGGTCCTTAACCAGGCCTTCTCTGTGAAATGAGGTTGGTGGTAATATTACCTACCTCACTGTGTTGATTGATTATATGTATTATATGTACACACACACACCCCCCTCATATACATATAAACATCAAATTTTATATTTACTTATTATTTATACATATATTTTTTCTGTATTAATTTTATCAATAGGAAGTTAGCCTTGCGGCTCAGAGGTAACAAGCCTGACTAGTATCCACCAGGATGTGGGTTCGATCCCTGGCCTTGCTCGGTGGGTTAAGGATCTGGTGTTGCCATCAGCTGTGGTGTAGGTCATAGACACAGCTGGATCCCGTGTTGCTGTGGTGTGGTGTAGGCCGGCAGCTGTAGCTCCGTTTCAACCCCTAACCTGGAAACTTGCATATGCTGCCATGAGGCCCTAAAAAGAAAAAAAAGATCAATAAATTATGTATTAAATATATAAAATTCTATCTGTATGTAAATATATAAATATATACAAATATCACTGATGCATATATGTATACATATATAGCAAATTTTTATGTTGTATATTTACATTTTATTTATATGCTTTATATATTAACTATATTAATTATTAAATATATAAAATTATATCTGTATATAGATGTATTTCAATTCTATAAATATATAAAATATATAATATACATGTATGTATACATATATACATGTATCAAATTTTGTATATTTATTTATTATATATATTAAATACATTACACATATTATACACACACACACACACACAAAATGATGACCAGGGCCAAGCACATAGTAAGCGCTCTGTAAGCACTGGCTTTGTTATTAATGGGTCGTCCCTTCTTACTCTGAAGAGGCAGGTCCTATGGAGGAATTCTGGAAGTCCCTGGAAAACCTGAGGATTCTTCTTTTCAAAGCCCCTGAACTATCTCCCTGGTGGAGGTGGTGCGACTGTCCCGTGAGGACAGGCTGGGCTGAGGAACTCATAGGTTCTAGTTGGTTTGTGTCGCCGTGGGATGTGCTGATGGCAGCAGTGCAGAAATATGACCTTCTCTGATACTCACTCCTGTAAATTCAAGTTTGGAAATTAGTTCTTCAAGATGGTAACTGCCCAGATGGCATTTACATTCCAGGCCCAGCTTAAATAGGAGCATTTCCATGAAGCCTTTCTGATGCTCATTTGGAAGTAAATTTTCCATCTTCTGGCCTTCATCCTTACATCTCTTGCGACACCTCTTATCATTTTTTTTTCTTTTTGCCATTTCTTGGGCCACACCCGCGGCATATGGAGATTCCCAGGCTAGGGGTCGAATCGGAGCTGTAGCCACAGGCCTACACCACAGCCACAGCAACGCGGGATCTGAGCCGCGTTTGCGACCTACACCACAGCTCATGGCAACGCCAGATCCTTAACCCACTGAGCGAGGCCAGGGATCGAACCTGCAAACTCATGGTTCTTAGTCGGGTTCGTTAACCACTGCGCCATGACGGGAACTCCCTCTTATCATTTTAAGGCAAGCTTTGAACATTTTTATGTATCTTTTAGTCAGATTTATCGAGATATACCTTGTGTGCCCTAAAACTCAGCCTAGTTTTTAGTGTATGGCACTGAATTTTATACCTATTTCCTTGTATAACTGCCAGTATGATGATGAAGTTGTATAAATATCCAACCCCAAGCAATGCCCTTGTGCCCCTTTGTCATTAGCCCCTCGTTCCTCAAAACCTAGGCAGCCTGATCTGTTTTCTGTCCCCAGTTTTGCCTTTCCCAGAACATCGTGTGAATTGAGTCCTGCCATGCGTCACCCTTTGAGTCTGACTTCTCTCACTTGCATGAAATTCGACTGGGATGGGTCCGTGCGTAGATCAGCCGTTCGCTCCCTTGCAGATGCTTTAGAAGAACAGCGTCCCATTCTGCAGCCATATCCGTTCGTTTGTCCATCCACCTGCTGAAGGACATTTGGGTTCTTCCAGCTTTTTTTTTTTTTTTTTTTTTGAGGTAATGAGTAAAGCTGCTGGGTTGTATGCATGCACACTTTTGTGTGAATTGAAATTTCCCTTCCTCTTGGGTGACTCTTTGGGGTGGGATTGCCGGGCCACATGGTAAATATACATTTAACTTCGTAAGCAGCTCTCAAAGTCTTCTCCAAAGGAGCTGCACCATTTTGCATTCCCTTGGGGCAGAGAATCCCAGGTACTCAGCATCCTTGCCAACACTGATGTCGTCAGCGTTTGTCCTCCCTCCCCTCCTCCCGCTCCCTCTCTCGCTTTCCTTCTTTCTTTCACTGGCATTATAACAGGTGTGGAGGGGGGAAAACTTTTTACCGAGATGCAATACGCATCAGAACAATGCACGAATCCCATGTCAAGCTTGATGAGCTTTTATAAAGTGAATGCATCCTTGTAACCACCCTCCCAATCAGAAACCAGAGCGTTACCAGTGTCCCAGAAATGGCCCTGTGCCCTCTCCCTGTGCTGGGGACTGGACATTGTGGCTCCCCCTTCTGAGTTCATATGTTGAAATCCTAACCCCCTGTGATGATATTGGGGGGGGGGGGGCTTAGGGACGTGCTCAGGTCGTGAGAGTGGAGCCCCTGTGAATGGGAGCGTGCCTTTCTAAGAGGAGACGCTAGGGGGCTTGCTCCCTCTCTCTCTGCTCCATTCCAAAGGCAGCTTTATTCTGACTTCTGTCATCACCCTTCTTTAAATAAGATGGTTCCCTGTCTACTCCTTTGGGTGGCTTCTCGTGCTCAGCATTATGTTTGAGAGGTTCATGCATATTGCTGCGTGTAGTTAGTGTTTGTTTATCTTCTCGCTACGGAACATTCCACTGTGTGAACATGCCACAACTTACTGAACGGTTCTCTTGTTGATGGTCCTGTGGGTTATTCCCAGGTTTTTGTCTTTTATGAATAATGCTTCTGTGAATGTTCTTATTGCTGTTTGGGGGGGGGGGGCACCTAAGACCACCAACCAGTTCACTCGTTCCCAAGAAGGACTCACAGAGCTCAGAAGGAAAGCTGTTTTACTCAGTTCTGGTTTATTATAGTGAAAGAATACAGACTAAAATCATCGATGGGAAAAGATTCCTAATGAAGAGCCAAGTCCAGGATGGTTCTGTCGCTCTTTCCCAGTGACAGCTGGCACTCAGCTCTCCCAGGTGTGGTGTGGGGCAGAAGATGTGGATTAGTGCTAACCAGGGCAGCTCACCCCAGCCATGGTGCCCAGGGGCTTCACTGGGGTTAGGTCATGTAGACACGGTGACGACTCATGTGGGTGTCCTGAGTTTCCAGCTCCTCCAGAGGTCAAGCAGATACCCTGTGGCCCGTGGCCCGGGCCATAAATTACCTTGTTAGCTTAGATGATCTGGCAGGTCCCACAGCTCCCAGGTAAACAAGGAAAGCCTTATTGGTCAAGACTTTCCAAGGCCTTAGAGGTTACCTCCCAGGAGCTGCTCAAGGACCAAACCTTTCTTTGGGCAAGGTTAATCCTTATTGCACACTTACTCGGATGTGTCTTTTGGTGAATCTTTGAACCATTGCCAGTGGGCACATACCGAGGAATAAAGTTGCTGTATCATCACTTACACGTATGTTCAGCTTTAGTGGTTACTATCAGCAGTTTTCCAAAGGGACCGAATCAATTTACATTCTCACCAGTGGTGTAAGACCTGGGTTTGCACCATGTCTTCTCCAACACTGGCTGTTGCCAGATGCTTCGTTTTATTAATTGTAGCCGTTCTGGTGGGTGGTAGTAACATCTCATTGTGCTTTCAGTCTGCCTATCTCTGCTGAGTAATTGTGATGAGCGCACTTCTGTGTGCTCAGCAGTCGTTTTGCTCTCCTCTGCACTTATTATCAACCTCCTGTATTGCAATTCAATTCGATCCAGTTGAATTCAATTCAATTCAACCATCCTCTAAAGCTCCTACTGTCGACCAGACCCAGTGCTCAGGCAGTGAGGAATGTTGACAGTGAACGAAGCATATTTCACCCCCTCCATGTACACACACAGAAGCAGCAGCTCCTTATGAATTGATGTGGAAAGACCCCCAAAATATTCAAAGTGGAAAAAGGTACAGAAGAAATGTGTATGGTATATGCTGCCATTTGTGTGGAATGTCTGTGGCAGAAATGAGTGCGCATGTACACACACACACACACACACACACACACACACAGTCTTGAATCATGCATCACCTTTTTTCAGGAGGATAAACAGAAACTATAATAGCCACCTATAAAGGAAGAAACCTAGGGGAATGGAGAATGATGGGGGGGCACTTTTCACTGTACAGTTAATCCCTTTGCACCATCTGAGAGTTCAACCAATCATGAATTGAAAATATTCAGAAAAAAAAAAATCCGTACAGTTCCCAAAAGCAAAACATGCATTTGCCGCATGCTGGCAGCCACGTCCATAGCATTTACCTGGTTTTTAGGAATTATAAGTGATCTAGAGATGTTGTGAAGTGTGCAGGAAGGTGTGGGTAGGTTATATGCAAATACTACGCCATTCTATATAAGTGACTTCAGCAGCCCAGTTTGGTGGCTATGGGGCAGGGCCATGTAGGGGGCAGTTGTGCTGGACCCACTCCCTTGTCGATTGTGTGAGACAACTGCACACCATTTTATACTCTGATGTGTAAGCAGTATAAGCCTTTTTACCCAAACCTATGGCTTCTTACCTTTTAAAATCATTGTATGGAAATATTTAAGAAAAAACAGGGAGTTTCCATCGTGGCTCAGTGGTTAACGAATCTGACTAGGAACCATGAGGTTGCAGGTTCAATCCCTGGCCTTGCTCAGTGGGTTGAGGATCTGGCATTGCTGTGAGCTGTGGTGTAGACCGGCGGCTACAGCTCCAATTCGACCCCTAGCCTGGGAACCTCCATATGACGCGGATGTGGCCCTAAAAAGACAAAAAGACAAAAAAAAATTACTTCTGTCTCCATTTTGCTTACAGTCCTGTTGGGAGGGATTGTGGGGGAGTTACAGACCCCAGTTGTGGATGCTAGTGGAGGGGAAACTACAGGATCCTTCAGTAAGACACGCAAGGGCCATCTAATTCAGGATGCTTTGGAGGAAGTAGGTGTCAGGCAGTGGCCCAGAGGAGCTAATGCCTAAGCCGAGCCTGCGGGGCCATGGGACTGAGCCTCGGGAAGTCTGGGGGTGGGAAAGATGTTGATGGCAGCCACAGCCTGGGTCTGAAGATGGGGCAGCATGTTCGGGGTGCCGCCCTGTGAGCAGTTCTGTGTAGGGGGACATGGAGCCACCACCGTTAACTGGGGCCAGATCTTGAAAGCTCCGAAGATTCTGGATGCTGAAGGCTTGAGGAGCCACTGGAGGGGGATACGCGGGAGAGCGACAAGAACAGACCTGCGTTTTAGGAGCGTCAGTTTGGCTGCGGAGAGAACGGATTGAAAGATGAGAGGCTGTAGGAAGCTTTGGGGATTAAGGCATCCTGGGGAAGAAGCCAGGCTTCGCGGTCAAACCCACTTAACCTGCTTCTGTAAGTGGAGAAGAGCGTGTCCCTCATAGAATCACTGGAAAAGCAGGAGGGGAGAAGGCCGACAGGATCACTGTCACACAGGGCCCGATGCAAAGTAAAGAACGAAGTCAATGCATTCAGTGAACGCTGCGTATTCTTACAGTGCTGAGTCTGACCACTTCCCGCTCTGTCTACCCTGCATTTCTAGCCCCCGTCACCATCTCTTACCCAGAACATTAGGGTGACCTCCTAACAGGTGTGCCAGCTGCTGTGCCTGCCCCCATGTCTGTTCTTTTCGGCAGTCAGATTTTTTCAAAATGTGACTCAATCACAAAGCCTAGCTTTCCTAGAATGGGAAGGACGTAAAAAGATGAACAATCCAATAGAAAAACAGGCAGAGAAGACAAATAGGCAAATCATAGCGGGGGGCGGGGGGGGGAACAACCTAATGGCTCTGAAGTATGTGAAGAATTGCTCAGCCTCATTCATAAGAAACATGCAAATTAAAACCATTCTTCCACCTATCAGATTGGCAAAGACTGGTGAGTTTGATAATACCCTGTTTGATCCTAGCAAGTAACACATTGCTGGTGGCGTGGTAACTTGTTCCATTGTTAATGGAAGGCAATCTAGCAACACTTGTCAAAATACCAAAGCACAGACCTTTTGACATAGCCATTTAATTAAATGAACTTTCCTTATAGCTCTCATGTCAGGCAGAACATCTATAAAAATTTATTAACTGCAGCATTATTTGCAAGAGCAAGATATGACTGACCCCCAGACACCTCTTTGACCTAATTTCCTAAAAAATTTTTTTTAATTATATTTATTTATTTTGCTTTTTAGAGCCGTACCCGTGGCACATGGAGGTTCCCAGGCTAAGGGTCAAATCAGAGCTATGACTGCCAGTCTACACCACAGCTCACAGCAGTGCCAAATCCTTAACCCACTGATTGAGGGCAGGGATCGAACCTGCAATCTCACGGTTCCTAGATGGATTTGTTTCTGCTGTGTCACGGCAGGAACTCCTGACCTAATTTCTTACTTCTGTATTCCATGAACACAAGCTATTATGACAAATCTACTCTTTATAACATGCCAAGCATTGCTCCTGCCTCAAAGCTATTCACATGCTATTCCCTCTGCTTGGAATGCTGTTCCCTCCATGTGAAATGCTGTTCCCTCAGGTAGTCAAATGGTTCAGTCCCTCCCTTCATTCAGTTCTCCGTTCAAATGTCCTATCTCTTCAAAGAGGCCTCCTCTGATTCTCCCATTTAAGTAGCAGCTCCTTATTACCCTGCTCCACTCTAAGGCTCTATTAGTTAGCTTTTGCTGTGTAACAAATCATACCCAAACCTAGTGTCTTTAAACAACAGACATGTACTGTGTTTTTTGACATTCTGTGGGTTGCTTGGGCAGTTCTTCTGCTCTGGGTTGGCTTGGCTATGGCTCGATGGCGTCGTTCACATGTATAGGATCTTAGTTGGAACAGTTGAAATGGCTGGGACAGTTGGGACCTGTTCACCTGGTGGCAGAAGAATTCTCAGAAGCAAGAGAAAGTGAGTCCACTACACAAGTACTTTTCAATATCCTGCTTGTACAACATTTGGTAATGTCATATTGGCTAAAATTTGTCATCTACCTGACCCAGAGTCATTGTGGGAGGGGCATATCCAAGGATGTGGATACCAGGAGGCCTGACTGGGGACCATTACTGCAACATTGGGCCGTAGACTCTTTATAGCACTTATCCCCATTAGCTCTTATAGTATACATTTGTTCATCAGTTAACTGTATCCTCTACATGGGGAGGATAGGGTCCTCATGAAGCCAGGGGCTTTGTCTTACTTGATGCTTATCTCTTCAGCATCTAAAAAAATGCTTGGGGGAATTCCCACTGTGGCTCAGCAGGTTACAAACCCAACTAGTGTCCATGAGGATGTGGGTTCGATCCCTGGCCCCGCTCAGTGGGTTAAGGATCTGGCATTGCTATGAGCTGTGGTGTAGGTCACAGACGTGGTTCGGATTCCATGTTGCTGTGGCTGTGATGTTGGCTGGCAGCTGTAGCTCCAATTTGACCCCTAGCCTGGGATCCTCCATATGCTGCAGGTGCGGCCCTAAAAACAACAACAAAAAAGTGTTTGGTATATACTGGACACGCAATACGTATTTATCGAATACATGAATCACTGAATAAGGAGATAGTTGGGAGGCTGTTGCAATAAAAAGTGGGAGAAGAGGAGCAGAAAGGCTGGTGACCTGAACGAAGGCAACGACAGGGAGGGTGGAGAGAAATGGCTGGAGGGACAGGATTGGAGAGGGGTTATGTGGAAGCATGAACCGGACCTAGCGACTGCTTATACGTGGGAAACCAGAGAGAGGAGTCAAAGCTATGCCATGGCTCTGACTTGGCCAATATCCTTTTGAATGGCTGTCCTGGAATGGAATGGAATGGAATGGAAGCCGCCTAACTGCGTCTCGAGATGCCTAAGCAATACGGAAACTTACTGGCAAGATAATGGGGTAGATCGGGTAATTAATTGCCGGGTTGTATAACCAACGACGAAAGGACAGGGAATGCCATTTGGTCTCAGGAAAACTGGGTCCCGTCTCAAACATGACCTTGACTCTGTTATTCTCGTCACTCTGTGTCTTTTTGAGAATCAGTGATCTGTTCTCTCGCCATCAGTTTGGTTTCCAAACTTTACTGCCACTGGCGGCTCCTAAATTCCAAATGGTAGGAACAACTGTTTTTCTCCTCTCTTCCGTTTTTTACAATGGTTTTTTATAAATTCTAGTTCAAGGGGAAAGAAATCAATATTTTCACTCCCTTTAAAGTCCCTTGTGTTCCCCTCTTCCCCTCCTTCTTCTCGCTCACAGATAAATAACTACTGTCCTCAGTGTATGTCTCTCATTCCTTTGTTTTAGTTTTACCACATGTATTTGTTTTTCTAAACAATGTATGAGTTAGTTTTGCATGTTTTTGAACTTTGTACAAATGGAACCATATGGTTGGTGTACGTTGTTCTACAACTGGCTGTTGCCTCACAGCTCAGCGTTGCTGAGAGCATGCATCTGCTCTGCTGTGTTTCTTTCTCTAGCACACAGCACCGTAGATTGACAATGGGGATTGTTTCCGTTTTCTTGGTCTTACAAACAGTGTGGATACGGACACACGTGCAAGGGTTTCTCTTGACTACATGCCCAGGAGCGGAACGGCTGGGTCATAAGATACGCACATCTTCAGCCACATCAGATAACGTCAAATTGTTTTCCAGAATGATTGTGCCGGCTTACGCTCCCACCAGCAGCGTAGAGGTATTCCAGTGACGTTGCATTTCCAGCATCACGTGATATTCATTTTTCTATCTGGGTACCAGCATGCTGATGAAAGTAAACTTAGAAACTTGTGATCGGCGTTACCAAATGGCTCCTCGGTAAGGTCTTACCCATACATACTTCCTCTAGCGTTCTGTGAAAATCTGTTCCCTTACACCACCGTAGGCAAGACTGAAAACTATGGGGTTTTTTTTTGTTTTTTGTTTTTTGTTTTTTGTTTTTTTGCTTTTTAGGGTTGCACCCACGGCATATGGAGGTTCCCAGGATAGGGGTAGAATTGGAGATGTAGCTGCCGGCCTACGCCACAGCCACAGCCACTTGGGATCTGGGCTGTGCCTACAACCCACACCACCGCTCAAGGCAATGCCGGATCCTTAACCCGAGGCCAGGGATGGAACCTGCGTCCACACGGATACTAGACAGATTCGTTTCTGCTGCACCACGACAGAACTTCAAAACTATGATTTTTTTTAATATTTGCTCATTTTAAATTTAGTAATTGCCAAATGCCTAGGTAAAAAAAAATTAATTTTAGTTTTCATCCTTTGTTGACTAGAATTTTAATTTTTTTTCTTTTTTTTTTTATGGCTCCACTCACAGCATATGGAAGTTCCCCAGCTAGGGACTGAATCCCAGTCACAGCTGCCATCTGTGCGTCAGCTGTGGCAACGCTGGATCCTTTAACCCATTGCCCTCAGCAAGCGGGGGAGCCTCTGCAGTGACCTGAGCCACTGCAGTCAGATTCTAAACCCACTGTGCCACAACAGGAACTCCTTAATGTTTTTTGGTGTCCGTATTTGTTCTTATATGAAATGGTCTTTTCATATAAAATTGTGGTGTGTATAGATCCAGGGTCAGGGGGATGAGAGCGGAGCCCTGAGAAATGAAAACTTTCCAGACAGAGGAAAGAAGTATGGTTCCGTGCAGCAGAAGACAAGGCAAAATCAACTCTGGAGATGTTATTATTTCAATTGTAGTAGGCTCTTTCACCCTAACTGAAAGGGGACTGGAGATATTAGATTTTGATAAACTATCAAATTTTGTTTTCACTGTATGAAACTTACAAATCATATAGTACAGAATTAGAAAGGTATTTTAAAAGTCTTACATAATTGGATTAGATATGAGTATATCTATAAATAACCTAGACTTGTGCATTTTCTCTGATGATCTCAAAATAATACCCATATTGTCTTTAATGTTTAATAGTTTAAAAACTGAGATGGCAGGAATATAAATGATCTTGGCACAATCACAGCAAATCAATGTCAAGGTCAAGAGTAAAATTCATTTTCAGTCTATCATTATAGACCAAACTCTTCAAACCCCTTGCAAGTTTTGTAATGTATTAGGAGTTTAAGTGTTTTGAGATGAAAGACTTCAGCCAAAGAATTGTTAGTTAAAATACAAAACAAAAACATTAGCACCCAGAGTTTCTAAAGTGTTGAAAGCTAAGTGTTTTAATGCTAAAATCCTTGACATTTGAAAGGCTCGGGAGCCAAGCTTACTGAAAGCCAACTAACATACAAATTATAACAATTTATTTCTCTCAGCCATGGCAGGCTTCTTTTTGATGCCAGAAGTAGAGTCAGATATTTGAGATCTAAACTCTTTGGAAGCTTGTGTAAATTAGAATTAGAGTCTGCGTGGAAGAATACCTTTGCATCATTTTTCCTCCTCCTTTGCTGTAGGAAGTGGCTGAACTTTACAACCAATTTTAGGTCAGGGCAGAGGGATCAGCTGTGAGAAACATCCAGGGTATGGTTGGACACACCCCAACATAAAATACGACGTCCTAGTGTTACTGAAAGGGGGTCCTGCTGCTCGCTGCTTACAACATCTATTACACACTCACAAATGTCGGTAGAAAGGAAAGGTGCTTTTAATCAGAATGTCAGCAATCTGGGCAGGTGATGGACTCGGCTTCCCCTCAAAGCCACCTTCAAAGATTCTGCTCAGTCATGGAACTTTTTACAAGGGAAGGAGGGATGTAATCTCAGTTAATCATTGAGATGGAGGCTCAGAGTCGCATCATCCCCACTGTGTGCAGACTCGTGGGCAGGCGCTTCACTCCTCCTCATAATTCCTCCAGCCGTTATCTTGTTCATAGTTTAGACACAGTTTGTTCAGGAGGTTACAGCAGGGGAGGCTTGGGAAGAGAACTGGTCACCTGTTAACTGCTCATCCTTCATTTCGACTTCTTTGATCTACAGAAAGAACCAACAAGTTAGACAAGGTGTTGCATGATGAAGCGATCTGAAGGGTGCGCTTGGGCCAGAGAGGAGTAGAGCCGGGGTGTGTGTGTGTGTTTGGGGGGGGGGGGTGCCTGGCTTAAAAGTTAGGTACCGTAGCGTTGCTAAAGTGACAAGAAAAGGGGTTTCCTGCGGAGAGTGGTTTCCTGTAAAGAGCTGCTTGCAAATCTCCACTTGCCGGAACATCATTCCATTTCTATGGGATTAGGGGCAAAGGTCTAACCTCTGTAACTGCTTCATGCGACATAGGGCACCACATCCTCAGAGGAAGATGTCAACAGGGGGCTGTAGCATCTCTTTGCTGACAATTTTAGTCATCCACTTATATACATGGGCGGAACAAGCTGTCAGTATTCGGATGCCCACAAACACATAGCTTAATATGAACAGTAACGTTAATCCCAGTCTCGTGAGGCCAGTTCTTGGACATGTGCTGGCCATAGAGCGGTCACTATCGCTCAGGTTGGAGCAGCTGACATCATGGCTCCAATCTAGTCATCAGGCTGTTCATTTCCCCACCCCCCGCCCCGCTCTGGTGGCAGCAATGGTGTCTGTGAAACTACTCAGGAATATGCATCAGACACTGAGTCTGTGACTCTGTTGTCCTCATCATGAACTGCTCTGTTTTATACTTGGGCGTGGGGGCCTGCAGGGTTCTGCTCTGTTCCACACACCCCACCTATCTTGGGTCAGTGCAGAGGAATCGGTTGTGAGAAACATCCATGACACAGCTGAGAAGACCCCAGTGTAAAATACGATGTCTTAGCATGTTGACTGTTGTAAGCTGAAGGAATCTGAGACACGGCTTGTACAAGAAAAACTTTCCCTGAAGCAGGTCATAAAGCCCTTATACGAGAGGAGCCCTCCCTAATCTTGGAGGAAAAGAGCATCTTATCTCTGAGGGCAAAGGACACAGAGAAGAATCTGAATGAACAGGCCTTGCGAAGATACACCAGTTTCCTAGGCTTTGCCCACAAACTTTGTCCTATCCCATTTTCGTCATGACTTTCTGCAAACCTAGGATAGAAACATTCAGGTTTACCTACTAGGTCCAGGTCTTCACTTCTTTGTGAAGGCTCCTATACTGTGAAAAACTTGCAATAACTAAGTTTGTATGCTTCCTTAGTAATTTTGTCTTTTGTCACAGGCCCCCAGCCTACAAGTAGAGGGAAAAGATATTTTCTTCCCCTATGTCCGGTAATTTCCTCAGGCTTCCCTTTGCTTCCTAATGCTTTAGGTTTCTGTAGCCTGTGCCTTCCTTCCGCAAAGGTTGTCTGGATATAATTTTAGTGCCAATGATGAATGCATGAAAATGAGAGGCAGTAATCTGGTATGATGTCAATTCTATCAACAAAGTTAACATTTTGGAGTAATGCTCTTTGCTTGTAAACAGTTCCCTAAAGCCCTTGGGAATTTGGGAAGGATGTGATGGGGGCTATGTTTTCTTCTTTCAAGGAATTTAACCCTCATTTCTGAGGGAGTAAAAACTGTGCTACAGCATCCTCTGTCTTTTGTCCTCCCCGCAAAGCTAAAACAGTTTGCAGTAGGATAAGGTAGGTTTGCAGTTGTTTGGGAGCCCTTCCAATTCCTTCTATCACAGTCCATCTCCTTTCACTCTCATGTCAAACTTAGGGTCTTGGGGGATTCAGGCATTCG
This sequence comes from Phacochoerus africanus, assembly GCF_016906955.1. Lineage (NCBI taxonomy): Eukaryota > Metazoa > Chordata > Mammalia > Artiodactyla > Suidae > Phacochoerus > Phacochoerus africanus. The sequence continues at coordinate 92,500,716 of NC_062550.1, forward strand.
TCTTGAATTAGAACAAAATAATATAACTGGAAATCATCTTGAAAAGCTAAAAATAGAAAGGAAAAGGCTCAAACAAATATGAGCAAACAAAATTCAACAATACAGTAAAAGGATTATATACCACGATCAAGTGGGATTTATTCCAGGGATGCAAAGATGGTCCAACATCTGCAAATCAATCAACACCATACCCGACATTAACAAAGCAAAGAATAAACGTCATATTATTATCTCAACAGATGCAGAAAAAGCATTTGGCAAAATTCAACATCCATTTATGACAACAACTCTCAACAAAGTGGTTGTAGAGGGAACATACCTCAATGTAGTAAAAGCCACAAATGACAAACCCACAGCTAACATCATATTCAACAATGAAAAGCTGAAAGCTTCCCTCTAAGATCAGAAACAAGACAAGGATGCACACTACGAGCACTTTTATTTAACATAGCATTGAAAGTCCTAACCACAACAATTATGCAAGCAAAAAAATAAAAGGAATTCAAATTGGAAAGGAAAAAGTAAAACTGTTAATATTTGTAGATAACATGATTTTGTGTATATATATATCCCTAAAGATGCCATCAAAAAAACCTATTAAAACTAGTAAATCAGTTCAGCAATGTTGCAAGATACAAAATTAATATACAGAAATCAGTGTTGTCTCTGTACACTAATATATGTGTAATGATCTATCAGAAAGAGAAATTGAGAAAACAGCTCCATTTATAATTGCATCAAAACGAATAAAATGCCTAGGAATAAATTTAACCAAGAAGGTTAAAGACCTGCGCCCTGAAAACTATAAGATATAGATGAAAGAAATTGAAGATGATGCAGCTCAATGGAAATAGATACCACACTCATGGATTGAAATAGTTAATATTTTCAAAATGTCTATACTATGTAAAGCAATCTAAAAGTTCAGTATAGGAGTTCTCTTTGGCATAGCAGGTTAAGGATCCGGTGTTGTCACTGCTGTGGCACAGGTTCAGCCCCCGACTTGGGAACTTCTACATGCTGTAGCCATGGCCAGAAAAAATAATAAAAGTTCAATATGGTGCATTTTTACCATTGGCATTTTTCACAGAAATAGAACAAGCAATCCTAAAGTGTGTATGGAACTACAAAAGACCCTGAATAGCTAAAACAATCTTGAGGAAAGAAGAACAAAGCTGGAGGTATCATACTCCCTGGTTTCAAACTGTATTACAAAGCTATAGTAGTCAAAACGATTTGGTATTGGAACAAAAACAGAACTGTATATCAATGGACCAGAATAGAGACTCTAGAAATAAACCCATACATATATGGTCAATTAATTTATTACAAAGGAGGTAAGAATATGCAATGGAGAAATGATAGTCTTTTCAATAAATAGTGTTGGGAAAACTGGACCACTATCTTATAGCATAAACAAAGAAATTTTTTAAGGGATTAAAGAGTTGAATATAAGACCTAAAACCATAAAACTCTGAGAAGAAAACATAGGCAATATACTCTTTAGCATCAGTCTTAGTGATATATTTTTGGACCTGACTCCTTAGGGCCTTAGGGAAGGGAAACAAAAGCAAAAAAAAACAAAAACCAAATGAGGTTAAATACATCGAACTAAAAGCATGGTGAAATGGAGTTCCCATCGTCGTGGCTCTGTGGTTAACAGATCTGACTAGCATCCATGAGGAAGCAGGCTCAATCACTGGCCTCGCTCAGTGGGTTAAGGATCCGGTGTTGTCATGATCTGTGGTGTAGGTTGTAGACGTGGCTTGGATCTTGTGTTGCTGTGGCTGTGGTGTAGGCCAGTGGCTGCACCTCTGATTTGACCCCTAGCCTGGGAACCTCCACATGCCGCAGATGTGGCCCTAAAAAGCAAAATAAATAAATAAATAAATTAATTAATTAATTAAATACAAAACGTGGTGAAAGAAATCATTAATGAAATGAAAGGGCAACCTACTTAATGGGAGATGTTAGTAAATTATAAACCTGGGAAGAGCTTGATATCAAAAAAATGTGAGGAACTTATACAACTTAATATCAAAAAACGCAAACAACTCAGTTAAAAAATGGGCAGTGGATCTGAATAGACATTTTTCCAAAGAAGACGTATACATGGCCATCAGACACATGAAAAGATGCTCGACATCACTAATTATCAGGGAAATGCAAATCAGAACCATCTCCTACCTCTCAGGATAGCAAACATCAAAAGGACCAGGAATAACTGTTAGTGAGGACGTGGAGAAAAGGGGACACTTGTGCACTGTTGATGGGAATGTCAATTGGTACAGCCACCGTGGGAAATATTTTGGAGGTTCCTCAAAAAATTAAAAATAGAATTACCATAGGGTCCAGCAATTCCACTTTTGTGTATTTACCTGAAGAAAACCAAAGCATTAGCTTGAAGGGATTATGCTCCCCTCTATTTACTGCAGCATTATTTACAATAGCTAAGCTATCAAAGCAACCTAAGTGTCCATCAATAGATGAATGGACAAAGATGTGATATATATATATAATTGAGTATTACTCAACCATGAAAAGGAAAGAACTCTTGCTATTTGGAACAACCTATAGACCTAGATGATATTATGCTAAGTGAAATAAGTCAGACAGAGAAAGATTATCATATGATTTCACTTATAGGTGGAATCTAAGAAACAAAATAAGTGAGAAAGCAAGACAAAACAGGAACAGACTCAGAGGAACAGAGAACAAACAGTTGGTTGCCAGAGGGGAGGGAGGTTGGGGTGGCAGGCAAAGAAAGTGAAGGTGATTAAGGGGCACACCCTTCTGGGTATAAAATAAGTAAATTGCAGCATAGAGAATATGGTCGACTCTAAATGCATATAAATATCATTTATATCAAAGGCCATTACTAAATGCATATAAATATCAAATCACTATGATGTCACTTCAACCTAGTATATGTCAATTGTGCTTCAGTTTTTTAAAAAAGAAACTGAAGTAATAAACAAAAATAGAGAGGTAGTTAAAAGCAGTTTTGGAGTAGACTAATCCTGGGATGAGGACCTGGCACTGAATGGTTTTTGGTTTGTTTTTCCTTCCTTTCCTCTGTCAGTGGGTGTTTATTGAGCACATCCTATATGCTCCTAAGCTTGGACATTGCAGAAGTGAAACAGACAGCTGGGGTCCCTGACCTTATGGAGCTGAAATAAATGAGAGGGGGAAGACAGTAGAGATTCCTGATATTGGTAAGTGCTGTTGATAAAAATGATGGGATTGACTGAAAACGCCAAGAGGAAGCCGCTTTAGATAAGGTAATGGCTAAGACGATATTTGAGCTGAAACCTGAAGGATGAAAAAGAGCCAGCTAGGAAGATGAGCCGAGGGCGGTCTGAGACACTTCGTGCTGTTTATACTGCAAAATCTGAGAGGCAAAAAGAGCTTGATGTGTTTGAGGGAGAGGAGGATATTGTGACCAAAGCAGAAGAATAGAGGGGACAGCTGAAGGAAACTGGGACAGGAGGAGTTGGACCATGCAGGACCTTCTAGGCTCCAGCCAGGAGCTCCAGTCATATTCCAAGAGCAATGCTATTGAAGGCTTTAAAGCTGGCATGATCTGATGTATGGTTTCAAAAGCTCATTCTGGCTGTTCTTGGAAAGGTGGAAGCAGGGGCCTTGCTCAGAAAGTTCCTGGAGTTCCCGTTGTGGCTCACCGGGTTATGCACCTGACTAGCATCCATGAGGATGTGGGTTCAATCTCTGGGTTCACTCAGTGGGTTCAAGATCCAGTGTTGCTGTGAGCTGTGGTGTAGGTTGCAGTTGCAGCTCAGGTCCCGTGTTGCTGTGCCTGTGGCATAGGCCAGCAGCCGTAGCTCAGATGGGACCCCTGGCTGGGAACTTCTGTTTGCGGCAGGCGAGGCTCTAAAAGGCAAAGAGAAAAAGAAAGTTTCTGATTAGGAGTCTGAGGGGAATGGAGATGAAAAGAAGTAGATTTAAGATATATTTTGGTGATAAATCTGACACAGCTCGTCTGTGCATTAGCAGTGGGGTGTGAGGGAAAGGGAGAAATCCAAGGTGACTGGGGGATTTTTGGCTTTAGCGTCTGGATTAGACAATGCTGTCATTTATTGAGGCAGGGAAGACGGAAGGACAGGAGCTGTTTAAGATTTATTACCCTTGGGGGGAAAAAAAAAAAGATTTATTACCCTTGAAACACCTACTAGATGTGTGTCCAACAAGCAGTTGCGTACATGAGTCTTAAATCCATGTCGGTATCTGGGGCGGGAGATGCACAGTTGGGAATTATCAGCACATACTAGGCATTTAAAGCCACAGGACTGGAAGAGACCTCGCGGACAGAGAAGAGTGCTCAGGCCTCTGTCCTGGGCCAGCCAACATTTAAAGATCAAGCAGACACAAAGGACCCAGCAAAGGAGTGTCCTGGTGCCTTAGCCGGTTACGGATTCAGCGTTGTCACTGCTGTGGCACGGGTTTGATCCCTGGCCTGGGAACTTCTCATGCCACTGGCACAGCATTTCCCCAAAAAGTGTCTGGTTACTAAAGCAGGAGGAAGTCCAGCAAACTCGAGAATGTTTTAAGTATGTTGAAGCCTGACAGGCTGGGTAAATTGCTTCATCTATCTGTCTAAACTCGATTTCCTCATAAAATAAAATATGGACAAATATAGTATCGCGCTTACAGTGTTGTTGGAAGTATTTTAAAAAAAGCAATGCTTGTAATGTTCTGTGTGTCTGGCGTGTAATAAGTAGTGAATGGTAGCTATTATTAGTCTATTGCTGTTGAGTTCTTGAAATCTATAAAGGGAAATATATGTCGGGGGGGAAAGTACATACACTTAGCGGAAAAGTTCTGAATGACAGATATGCAGTTTCCTTATAGCTTGCAGTTCATTCTTTAATGTTCCTTTTAGTCTTTGTTTCTTTTTCGCTCTTCTAGAGGCAGGGCTTACAATGTGAGAATTCCTTCTGCTCTTGATAGTCAAAAGTTGCTATGACAACTGCCTGGAAATGAAAGTCCTGTGCTTTATTTATTTATCTGAGGGTGATGTGCTGCAGAAAGAGGGAAACGAGATTGCCACAAACGCTGCCCCACAACCTTTAGAAACAGGGCGTGCAAAGCCATCCCCTCTCTCATGATGTCGGTATCCTTTACAATTTATATAAGATTCACTCTCTTCTTCTTTTTCCCAGAAGTATTTGAGGTGGTTGACAGTATTAAGATACATGTGAGTTAGGTGATTGAAAAAAGGTAAATCCAGAGGACATACTCTCTGGGGAAGGAGTCATCGGGAACAAACCTGCAACAGCGTCAGTGGCACCGTGCCACAGATTGAACGACGAGTATTTTGGAAATCAAGAAAAAATGGAAAACGTGATGGTCTAAGGAATTCTTAAAAGTCTGCTTAAAGGACACGACAAGTTCATTAGGAGAGAAAACTTATAATATATGTTGATAGTTTGCAAACATACTAGTTGTCCATATTCGCATACCGCTTTATAGTACCTACAGTGTTTTCAAGCTTTACAGGAGGTGCTATTGCAGCATTCTTTTTTTTAATGGTCCTCAAACCATCCAACAGGTAAACAAAGACAGAGAACTTGAATCACAAATCTTTTATTTCCAAAACCCTGCTTTTTCTCCTACGCTGAGGCAAATCCCTCAATTTCATGTAAAAAAAAAAAAAAAAACCCCAAACATTGTGAAATATCACATTCACAAAATTACGTACAATTCACATACGTGTTTTAAGAAATAACTGTAAAACAAATATTCATGAATAGTCACAATCACGTCAAGAGCTAGAACCCTCCTGGAACTCCAGAGCAGCGGTTCCATTTTCAGTCTCAAGACCCCTTATTCTGTTAAAAAATGATTGAGGACTTCAATGAGTTTTATGTTTATATGGCCTATATCTGGTAATATATTATTAGAAATGAAAACTGAGAACTTACAAAATATTATATCAGTCTACTTTAAAATAATGTTACTGCATGCTAACATAAAGGAAACTTTATGAAAATTAAATGTTTGCCAAAACAAAAGAATTAGAAGAGTGACATTTCACAATTTTTTTTCAAATTTCTTTAATGTCTGATTTAAGAGCAGACGGTTGGATTCTCGTACCTGATGCTGCATTCAGTCTGTTGTGGTAGGTGGCTTTGGTTTGAGGGGTTTGGGGCAGGCTGCCCCAGAATATTTTCCTCTTAAGCGTGTGGATTATATAGAACTGGAGACAATCAAAGCCCTCCAGACTCTGGAAGAGTGTTTTTTAAACCTCCCCTTGAACTGCCTAACACAATTTAGATAGGGGACCTGAGCCTAGAGGAGAGCTATTACCGAAAGTAACATTTTATATCCTTAAGAAGTAGCTGCATGGAAGGGCAAACATTTGTTTACCAAACATCTGCCCTTCTTCTTGTGAATTACCTTCCTTCTCTCTGGGACCCCACACCCCACCCTCTTCCGCTTCCCTCCGGATGGTAGGGAAGGAAGCCTCAGTACCCCCCGACGTTGGAGAGTCTCTCTTGTCTTTGGGGGCTCCTGCACAAGCACAATTAAATTTTTCTCCCGTTAATCTGTTTTATGTCAATTTAGAATTAGGCCAGCCCAGAACCCAGGGTGGACAAAGGGGAGCGTTCTCTGCTTCCAGGGGGTTACAGTATATGAAGAAAACCTGACCGCACACAGACATGTAGTAGGAATGGGGCCAGGGTATTTCAGTGGCCTTTGCCGATGACCGTGGATGTTCTTTGTACTATACCAGAGCTCTGCAGGTAGCAGTTTTTAAAGGTTAGTTGCAAGGTGGAATCTAAAACTGTATCATATTCTGTGACATTAAAATCAGTTGGTCTAACTTGTCCTTTGGCTCTGTCACCCGTACCTGATTGTGTCATGTTATGCACGGTTCATTTGGAAAATACGACTTTACTGAGTTATGGCAATTTTCCAAATCTTAATACGTTCTGTTATATAGTATTCAAAAAGCCACATGTATTAAGGTGTCAGTCTTACCACAGACTACGGTCAAGCTCATGAGGGTGGATGCAGGTTTTCCAAATTTCTAGTTTCCACTTGAAAGCTCAAATTTTGTCATTGGCAACACATTTCATCTTAGTTTCCTTAAAGTGACTGGCACACTTTATTTTGGAGACGATGTCTCCCAGATATCCGAGTGTGAACAACTGCTGTGTCAGCATTCTTTTGTAAAAAATGGTGTTCTCTAAAAAAGGATCCAGCTCAGCAGCTCAGCTGCACAAGTGCTTTTCCTGGAGTCAGCCATCACGCGTAGGAGCGCAGCAGAGAGCTTTATGTTCTCAAAGTGTGGTCTCCAAACCTGCAGCCTCAGCACCATTTGGGAACGTGTTCCAAAACAGAAGGAAGGGGGCCCCACGCCAGACCGGGCGGGTCTTACAACCCGCCCGGTGGGATTCCCTCTGGTTTGAGAACCCCTGCTTCAGTCTTCGAGCAGCAGCGCTCAGGCTGGGTTGCACGTTCGAATCACCTGGGTGGCTTGACATCTCTGATGACTACTTTTGATCACTGAAGTCAGAAGGATGGGACCCAGGTATCAGCATTTTCTTTTAGGTTCCCCTGATGATTCCAAAGTGCAGCCACTACTTAAGCTGGTTTGTTTTGGGGTTTTTTTTTTTTTTTGGCATATTTATTTATTCTTTTAACGATTGTTATTTTTTCCATTACAGCTGGTTTACAGTGTTCTGTCAGTTTTCTACTGTACAAGTCAAAGTCTTTAAGGCATTAGCCTACAATGGCCCCCTTGGCCTGGCAAAGCAATAAAGCTACCTTTTTCTCCTTTACCCAAGGGGAAAAAAAATTTCTACTGTACAGCAGACAGTGACCCAGTCACACATACACATATACATTCTTTTTCTCACATTATCCTCCATCATAAGTGCCCAGATACAGTTGCCAGTGCTGTACAGCAGGATCTCGTTGCTTAGCCATTCCGAAGGCAAGAGTTTGCAGATATTAACCCCAGATTCCCAGTCCATCCTGCTCCCTCCGCCTCCCTCTTATTTTTCCCAAACAGTTCTTGTCTGGTGTGGAGAGTCCTCTCTTGAAAATGGAGCTCTCTGACACGGTCGTGGAGTGTTAATAACTGCCTTTTGGAGAAAAATAAATTTGTCTTCAGAATCATTTCCCCATCTCGAATAGTTAGGAAATCCCAAATGGTGAAGAAGAAAATGTCCTAGGAGGACTCAAGAATTAGTTAAGCCTCTCTTTTAGGAAAGCGGAAATCTCGGAAGACCTGGTGAGGGATCTGCTTTGATTACCACTGAAGCCCCCCATTCAGCCGCCAGGGCTGGGCTTTTGTTCACAGCGCGTGTTTAATCTTCTGTCTTAGATTAGCAGCTGTCCTCCCTATCGGACTCCACATTCCCATTTTATAATAATTTTAAATATCATCAAATGAAATACATATATAATGCAACCTGCCTGCATGCGTCATTAAAAGTATCAATATAATGCCCTAACTAAAAAAATAGAAAAATCTAATGCCCTAACCGTAGTATGAAGGGTAAATAAAATGAGGTTAATTTATAATAAAAATACATATTACAAATATGTATGTAAATGCTTGGGGAGAAATTGGTAGATATAATGAAGGTGTCAGGTGTTGATATATGAATTTTATAAATTTTTTAATGAAAAATTTCAAACATATGCTAAAGTAGAGAGAATAGTATTGTGACTTATAATTAGAAACATATATTTGGTCTTCATCCCATTTCTGGCATGGAGCTCCTAAAACCCTTGGAATTCAAGAGAACGGTAAAAGTTTTTTGTTATGTTAGTAAGGTGACTTTGGGAAAGCACCTAAGGATGGGGGCGGTCACCGGAGGAACTACAGGTGAGTAGAGGCTTGGAATTTCCAGTCCCATCTCTCCCCCAACCTCTGGGTAGGACAGAAGGGCTGGAAGTTGAATCAATTGCCAGTGGCCAGGAGCTCCCTCTCTGGTGCAGTGAGTTAAAGCTTGTCTTTGTGGAGGCACGGATTTGATCCCCAGCCCAATGCAATGGCTTAAGGATTCAGTGTTGCTGCAGCTGTGGCATAGGTTGCAGCTCCAGCTCAGATTCGATCCCTGGCCCCGGAACTTCCATATGCTGCAAAAAGAAAAAAAATTGCCAATGGCCAATGGTGCGTCACGCCTATGTAACGAAGCCTCCATAAAACCCCAAGAGGAGGGGCTTCAGAGAGCTTCTGGGTTGGTGAACACATAAGAGATTCTGGGCTACAGATCAAATCAGTGCCTCCACAAAGACAAGCTTTGGGTCAGAAGTGGCACCCTCTGAGAGGGCATGGAAGCTCCATGACCTTACCTCATGCCTCACCTTATGCATCTCCTCCATCTTGGCTGTTCTTGAGCTACCTTCTTTTATAATAAACCAATGATCTAGTAAGTAATATATTTCTTTGAGTTCTGTGAGCCTTCAGGGGTCATGGGTACTTCTAACCTATAGCCCATGAGTCAGAAGCACAGGTTGGTAAACTGGGCTTGCGGTTGGTGTCTGAAGGATGGGAGATTGTGCAGTGTTGTGGGACTGAGCACTTAACCTATGGAATCCAATGCTGTTCCTGGGAAGAAAGTGTCAGAATTGAGTTGAATTATAGGCTACACAGCTAGTATCCAGAGAGTTGCTGGAACCCACCCACCACCACCATACACATGTTCAGATTGGGTTCAGAGTCATATAAGTTTGATGAACTGCTACATACTTATTAGATCCCAACTTTGATAATGGTGGTGACTCAAAGCAATGCTCAGAACTTCCTTCAGGAGAGAACCTGCTGGAAAGATGAGAAAGGAAAAGTAGGTTTGAAGAAATCATGAAGTGAATAAGAAATCATAGATGCAAATGCTTCTAAAGCTGCAGAAATATCAGGGATACTTATGAACAAGATAAGGCAGATGATGAAGATGAAGAACCAAAAGGGAATCCTTTGACAAAACGCCTCCAGCAACAATTAAAAATGACATTAGTTCACCTGCAAAAGTCAAGATACAAATTAAAAATAATGTCAAGAAAATTCCTCCCAAGCTGGCCTCTTCTGAAGCAGGTGCTAGCCAATTAAATAAACTAGTAAAACATTTATTAACAGTGATACAAAGATTTTCCAACAAAAAAAATGTGACACTCTGCCTATGACTCAGGCAAAGGGTTACACACCATCAACAACAACAACAAAAATGGTTGGCTATGATGCTAAAACTGTGAACATGAACGAAGTTGACAATGATGTGGGACCTTCATTCAAGATGCTAACAGGAAACCACAGGGGTGGATCTGTGATAAGATGATTGATACTGTAGGCCAGGTAGTGCCACCCCTGTTAAATTCTGCTGTCCCTCTTAAGGACAATAAGCAAAACTTAAAAGATGCCATATAGTTTCCCCCATGTTCCCACATGGCTTTTGAGGTCAAACAATGAAACAAACATGTTGCCATTCAGAAAGGTAAATACTCCTGCAGCCTGAGAAGTTAATTCACCTTAATTTCCACGCTGGATCTCAAGTCTCAAGCCTTGTGTCCTAAGATGTATTCTGTACCCAACTTTAACCTGGTGGGGAAAAAAAAAGAAAAAAAAGAAAAGCATCAAGATAGGCACCTTGACATGTCTCATAAGACGCTCTTATTTATGCCATCTTGTTCTCTTGCTTTGCATGCAAAGGTTTCTGAGTAAAGCATCGTTTTCTTTCCTTTAAAGAGAGAAAGAGGGGGAGAAACTATTGTGAGGATTGCAGTTAACAGACAGTCTTCTAGTGCCATCCTTGGGAATTCACCACAGCATTTCTGTTACAGCCTTACCCTCCCTGAACTACCCCCCTCAAGTTAGAACACAGCAGAGGTATCAGAGCCAGGCCACGTCTACCCTTCAAATGGGCAGTCTTCGTTCTGAGGCTCCTCATTGTTCTGGCCAAGGTCTCTCAGCGACGAATGGCAGACTGAGGTTCTTGCTACCTAACCGTGCTTACTTCTCTCTCTTGTTTCATGGGCTGCAGCACTGCCACCGTCTGAAGGCGCTCCTGGCCTACGGCTTCCTCTTTACTTGATTCTTAACAGCTGTTTTCCCCAATAAATCTCTTGTATATCTAGTTTGTCTTGGCATCTGCTCTGCCAAGGATCTGAACTGACCAGAGTCCCATGTGTTGTCGGACATTTAGCATCCTTGGCCTTACCCACAAATGCTGTCTCCCCAACCTTGAGGTAACTTTCAGAGACTGCCAAAATGCTTCTATTGAGAACCACTCACTTCGAGCATAAGCATCAAGATCACAAAATTTTAGAGCTAGAAGAGCTCTTTCAGATAAACAGAAAAGTTTAATGACTTCTTTTATTTCTTTTCTCCCTCTCCTATGGTCCTTTCACTTTTTCATTCTCTAATCCAATTCTTGGACCTCAACTGAAACCAATAAACTTGAGTAGTTGGTTCTAAGTACCAATGAGGCTGTATAGCCTCAGAATTTAGAGAAAGATTTAGGAATGACCACCTTCTGAAACTGAAGCTAGGGAGAAAAATCAGTTATGATAGATGAAATTAGCTCTTGTATAAGTAACCCATGCTTGAAATTGGCTGCGAAAGTATTGCTTTTCGGATTAGAACGCTTTCCAACTTTCCATCAAGTCACAAGGATAGAGTCTCAGCAAGTCATTCTTGGAATGGGGAGGCATTGTGCAGTAGTCAGTGTAGGTAGCATTGTCTGAAAAACATCCAAGAATTTTAGTTGATGGATAAATTTGTGGCAGAGACCGTTTTCACTTCTAATTCAATAGTCACTTAATGTATTTATTTATCTCCTACTATGTGCCAAGCATTGTATATTAAGCACAGAACATACAAGAGTAAACTGAAAATGATCCTTCCCCTCAAAGAGCTTATTATCAGGAGCACACATTCTCAATGGGTAAAAACCTTAGATTTCTCTCTCTCTCTCTTTTTAAATCCATGAATATTTGTAGCAATTTTGGTTATTTGTTTGGCTGCCTCACGGCATGTGGAGTGCCCAGGGCCAGGGATCAGATTTGACCTGCAGTTGCGGCAATGCTGGATCCTTTAACCCACTATGCCAGGCCAGGGATTGAACCTGTGTCCTGGCACTGCAGAGATGCTGTTGATTCTGTTCTGCTGCAGCAGCAAGTCCTGTGGCAGTTTTTTTTAATTCAATATTTTTAAAATTAAGTATAGTTGATTTACAGTGTTGTACCAATATCTGCTGTATTGCGATCTCATAAAACTTTAGATATTATAGTTGTTCGTGGCCTTCCAAAGAGCCACTATACTGTGGTTATGTAAGATATCTGTGGTTTAAGACCTCTTAGGGAGTAGGGGGTCGATTGGGGAGGGGGAACCCTAAAATTGTTCCTTAGGAGGTCAATTAAGAACCTAAGGTTAAAGAGTTTTCCTGTGGTGCTGTGAGTTAAAGATCGGGCATTGTCACTGCAGTGGCTGGGGTTGATGCTGTGATGGGGGTTTGATCCCTGGTCCGGGAATTTCCAAATGTTGTGGGCCAGCCAGAAAGAAAGAAAGAAAGAAGGAAGGAAGGAAGGGAAGAAACAGGTTAAAAAACCTGAACTAGAGGAGTAAAAAGAGAAAAACGAATAGGATGAAAGACAGAGAACAAGACGGAAAAATAAAGAAGAATGATGAAAGAGAAATAGGAAAGAAGAGATGAGAAAAGAAGGTATGTGAAATTATAAGACAAAAATAGTTCTGTCTGCCACTGAGCCATATGACATATAACTGTTCTTCCTTGACATTCTGAAACACAAGCTTATTCCTTACATTATTTCTGGCTTTGGCAACAAAGTATTAAATGTGAAAAGCAATACTGAAATGCCTGCTTTTTATTAAAAGAATTCCCATATCCTAAAGCATTCTTTCTTAATCAGATAACTCCACCTGTCCTCACCTTTTCTCATTTAAAATTTAAACTTGTAAACCAACTTCCTATTAGCTTCCTAAAGACCCCATTATTTCACTTGGGCATGTGTAATATGAACTTTGTTAGCTTCGGGACATCGAAGCCTTCATTTTTATAGCAATTGTTGTTTTCACTTATCTGCCATAGTAAACAAACACATTTGTTGTTGCTTGAAAGTTTTTCGAGCTTTTCTGCAGTTTGGATTTACCCCTTAGGACCATATACTTTTCTTTGTTCTGAATATGGATGCACCCAACAACCTTCTCGTTACTAGCTAGATTTCCCAGATAGCTTTTTTTTTTTCTCTTCTTTTTAGGGCTGCACCTGTAGTATATGGGAATTCCCAGGCTAGGGGTTGAATCAGAGCTACAGCTGCCAGCCTATGCCACAGCCTCAGCAACGAGGAATCTGAGCCACATCTTCGACCTATACCACAGCTCACGACAACACCGGATCCTTTAATCCACTGAGCAAGGCCAGGTATCAAACCTGCATCCTCATGAATACTAGCTGGGCTTGTTACCACTGAACCACAGCAGGAGCTTTCAGATAGTTAAAGATGACTTTCTTAGATATCTTGATATTAGGAAGAAAGTGTCCTTGCTAGCAGACACTGGTATTTCAGTTAATAGAATGGTACCATCTTTATTTATTTATTTTGTCTTTTTTAGGGCTTCACCCATGGCATATGGAGATTTCCAGGCTAGGGGTCTAATTGGAACTGTAGCTGCCAGCCTATGCCACAGCCATAGCCACACTACATCCAAGCCGTGTCTGAGACCTATGCCACAGCTCACGGCAATGCCGGATCCTTAACCCACTGAGGCTGGAATCAAACCTACAACCTCTTGGTTACTAGTCGGATTCGTTACCCACTGAGCCACAACAGGAACTCCGTATCACCTTTATTAACACTATATGTATGTGTGTGTGTGTATATATATATGTATATATAGTGGTATAATTAACATAAAATAAAATGGCCATGGAGTTCCCCTTATGGCGCAGCAGAAACGAATCCAACTAGTATCCATAAGGATGTGGGTTTGATCTCTGGCCTCACTCAGTGGTTTATATATATATATATATATATATATATATACACACACATATGTATATAGTGGTGTAATTAACATGGAATAAAAATCTTAGATGCTCACTTTTTAAAAACTTTTTGTTTTAAAAGTAGTTTTAGGTTTACAACAAAATTGAGGTAAAGGTACAGAGATTTCCCATATATGCTCTGCTCCACGCATGCATATCCTCCCCCATATCAACATCATTCACCAGAATGGTGCACTTTTTTCCAAGGATGAACTGACACTGAAACATCAAAATCACCCAAAGTCCATAATTAATATTAAGGATCATCCTTGGCGTTCTACTTTCTCTGGGTTTGACCGAAGGTATGATAACATAATCCATCAATATAATATCATACAGGATATTTTCAATGCCCTAAAAATTCTCTCTGCTCTGCCTATTCATCTCCCCGCCCCCAACCTGGCAACCACTAATCTTTCTTTTTTTTCCACCTTTTATAGGATGCTACAGTATGTAGCCTTGTCAGATTGGCTTCTTTCACTTAGTAAATATGCATTTAAGGTTCCTGTGTGTCTGTTCATGGCTTGACAGCTCATTTCTTTTGAGCACTGAATAATATTCCATTATCTGGATGTACCACAATTTATTTATCAGGTCACTGCCAAAGGGTATCTTGATTGCTTCCAAATACTGGCAATTACAAATCTGCTGTGCACAGCTTTACAGCTGTATGCAGGTTTTGATGTGGACAGAAGTTTCCCATTCCTTTGGGTAAATACCAGTGAGTGAGACTGCTGGATCAATGGTAAGAATGTTTAGTTTCTAAGAAGCCTGCCAAACCTTTTCCAAAGAGGTTGTACCATTTTGTATTCCCACTAGCAATGAATCAGAGTTCCTGCTGCTCCACATCCTTGCTGGCATTTGGTGTTGTCAGTGTTCCTCATTGTTCCAGTTTGCATTTCACGGATGACTTTTGATGTGGAACATCTTTTTACATGCTTATTTGCCATTTATTTATTTTCTTTGCTAAAGGGTCTGTTAAGGGTTTTTTTTTTGTTTTGTTTTGTTTTTTGTTTTTTGTCTTTTTGCTATTTCTTGGGCCGCTCCCTTGGCATATGGAGGTTCCCAGGCTAGGGGTCTAATCGGAGCTGTAGCCACCAGCCTACGCCAGAGCCACAGCAACGCGGGATCCGAGCCGCGTCTGCGACCCACACCACAGCTCACAGCAATGCCGGATTGTTAACCCACTGAGCAAGGGCAGGCACCGAACCTGCAACCTCATGGTTCTTAGTAGGATTCGTTAACCACTGCACCATGATGGGAACTCCTGTTAAGGTTTTTGGCCTTTTCTTCTTTCTTTCTTTTTCTTTTTCTTTTTTTTCCCCCGCTTTTTAGGGCTGCACCAGTGATATATGGAAGTTCCCAGGCTAGGGGTCAAATTGGAGCTACAGGTGCTGGCCTACACCATAGCCACAGCAATGTGGGTTGGAGCTGCATTTGCAACCTACACCACAGTTCATGGCAACACTGGATCCCCAAACCACGGAATGAGGCCAGGGATCAAACCCACATCCTCATGAATAAGTTGGATTTGTTTCTGCTGCACCACAACGGGAACTCCATGGCCCATTTTAAAAATTGGATTACTTATTATTGAGTTTCTAGAGTTGTGTATTTTAGGTAACAGTCCTTTATCAGGTACATCTTTTGCAAATACTTTCTCCAATCTGTGGCTTGTTTTCTAATTCTCTTGACATCTTTTGCAGAGCATAGTTTTTAATTTTAATGAAGTCCAACTTATCAATTACCTCTTTCATAGATGATGTCTTGTGTTGCACCTTTTTTATTTTTATTATTTTTATTTTTTTTAGGGCCACAGGTGCAGCCTATGTTCCCGGGCTAGCAGTCGAATCAGCTGCTGGCCTACACCACGGCCCCAGCAAGCCAGATCTGAGCCGTGTCTGTAACCTATACCACAGCTCTCAGCAATGATGGATCCTTAACTCACCAGGTGAGGCCAGGGATCAAAACTGAATCCTCATGGACCCTAGTCAGTTTTGCTTCTGCTGAGCCACAACAGAAACTCCATCATGTTGTATCTATTTTTTTTCTTTTGGCCACACCCATGGCTTATGGAAGTTCCTGGGCCAGGAATGAAATCCAAGCCACAACTGTGACCTACACCATAGCTGAGACCTATGCCACAGCTGCGGCAACACTGGATCCCTTAACCCACTGTGCTGGGCTGGGAATTGAACCCAGGCTTCAGCAGTGACCCTAACTGCTGCAGAGACAACACTGGATCCTTAACCCACTGCACCAAAGCGGGAACTCTGATGTCTGGTGTTATATCTAAAGAGGCATCACCAGTTACAAAATAAATGAATCATGGGGATGAAATGTATAGCATAGGGAATATAGTCAATAATATTATAATAACTTTGTGGTGAAGGCTTATCATGGTGAACTTTTGGTAATGTGTAGAAACATTGAATCATTTCGTTGTGGACCTGGAACTATCATAGTGTTGTAAGTCAACTACACTTCAATTAAAAATAGGTAAATAGGAGTTCCTGTCATGGTGCAGCAGAAAACTAATCCAACTAGGAACCATGAGGTTGCGGGTTCCATCCCTGGCCTCGCTCAGTGGAGTAAGGATCCGGCGTTGTGGTGAGCTGTGGTGTAAATTGCAGACACAGCTCGGATCTGGTGATCTGGTGTTGGCTGTGGCTGTGACGCAGGTGGACAGATGTAGTTCCGATTAGACCCCTAGCCTGGGAACCTCCATATGCCGTGGGTGCGGCCCTAAAAAGACAAAAAAAAAAAGTAAATAAATGTTTCAAAAGGCATCACAATATCCAAAATCATCTAGGTTTTCTCCTGTGTAATCAGTTGGGAGTTTTACAGTTCTGTGTTCTATATTTAGGTCTAGGATCCATTTGGAGTAAATTTTTGTGACGGGTGTGAGGTTTTGTCTAGAATCATATTTTTGCATGTGGGTGTCCAGCTGTTCTAGCAGCATTTGTTTGTTTGTTTTTAATGTAACTTACACTACTTAAGGTTAAAAACAACTAACGAAAATATTTATTTTGTGCCAAACACTGTTCTAAGCACACTTAAGGTCTTTCCATCTTGTTATTTAATCTGTAGAACAAGCAATATCACTGTATAGGTATTATATTATCTATCATTTGAGGAACTGAGACACAATGAGGTTAAGTAACTTACAGCAGCCATGTAGTGAATGGAGCAGTCAGAACTTATTTGCAGGCAGCTGACTCCAAGTCTCTGCCCTTATCCACTCTTAATATATTACCACTCTCATCTCATTTTTTTTCTAGCATCATTTGTGACAATCTTTGCTCCATTTTATTGCCTTTGCTCCTTTGTCAAAGATCAGTTGACTTAATTTTTAGGGGTCTGTTTTAGGGCTCTCTATTCTGTTGCATCGAGCTGTCTATTATTTTGCCAGTACTACACTGTTTTGATTACTGTAGCTTTATAGTTAAGTCTCGAAGTTGGGTAGCATCAGTCCTTCAACTTTGTTCTTCTCAGACGTTCATTTTGGTGAGTTTGAAGCTGTATGTATACCTGTGTAACCGCCACTCAAAACAAAATATAGATCCTTTCCATCTAGAAAGTTCCCTTGTATCCCTCTTGTCACTGTTCTCTGCAAGACTTCTAGATTTCTAAAACCAGATTAGTATTGTCTTTCTTGGATTTCACATAAATAGAACCATACAACACGTACCCTGTTGTGCCTGGCTTCTTCTTTAACCAAAGTATCTGTGAGATTTCTCCATGTCGTTAGGCACACTAGCAATTCCTTCTTATTGCTGTTGTAGTCTATTGTATAAATATATAATTTGCTTATCTGTGATTCTGTTGATATACATTTGGGTTGTTTCTAGTTTTTAGTTATTGTGAATAGTTATCTAGTTTTTAGTTATTGTGCTTTTAATTTTCTTTGTATGAGTCTTTTTTTGAATTTGTATTTTCATTTCTCTTTGGTAACTAAGAGTGAAACTGCTGGGTCATGAATAGCTTAGATGAATATTTATAAACAAGTTGCCAAGCAGTTTTCCAACGTGACTGTGCTATTTTATGCTCAAACTAGCAATGTATGAGTCTCAGCTGCTTCAAATCCTAATATTTGTGTTATTATTAGACTTTGATTTGGGCCACTTTAGTGCATGTGAAATGGAATTTCATTGTGGCTGTAATGTCCTAGATGACCAAAATTATTGAGCACCTTTTCATGTATTATCAGCCATTTGTATATATCATGAAAAGTGTGTTCTAGTCTTTGCTATTGCTTTTTTGTTTGATTTTTAAAATTTTTATTGAAATATAATTGACATGTAACATTATACTAGTTTCAGGTGAAGAACATAATGATTTGATATTTATATAATTATGAAATGATGACCACAATAAATCTAGTTAACATCACCATATATAGTTATATTTTTTCCTAATATGAGAAATTTTAAGATTTATTCTCTTAGCAACTTTCAAATATGCAATACAGTATTACTAACTATAGTCGCCATGCATCTCTGTCCTTTTTTTTTTTTTTTTCCCAGGGCTGTACTCATAGCATATGAAAGTTTCCAGGCTAGGAGCTGAATTGGTGCCACAGCTGCCGGTCTGTGTCACAGCCACAGCAATACCAGATCCAAGCCGCATTGTGACCTAGACTACAGCTCACAGCAATGCTGGATCCTTAACCCACTGAGTGAGGCCAGGTATTGAATCAGCATCCTTATGGATGCTAGTGGGGTTTGTTATTGCTGAGCCACCACGGGAACTCCACTCTGTCCATTTTTAATTGGATTGTTTTTCTGCTATTAAGTTGTTTTGAGTTCTTTATATATTTTGGGTATTAATGTCTAATCATATATATGATTTGCAGATATGTTCTCCCATTTGGTAGGTTGCCTTTTCATTTTGTTGATGGCTTCCTTTGCTGTGAAAAAACATTTTAATTTGATGTAGTCTCACTCATTTATTTTTCCTTTTGTTGCTTTTTCTTTTGGTGTCAACTCCAAAAAAAGAATCACTGCCAAGACACACGTCAAGGAACTTAACTCCTGTTTTCTTGTGTGAGTTTTATTGCTTCAGATCTTATATTTAAGTAATCCATTTTGAATTAGTTTTTGTGCGTGGTGTAAGAGAGCAGTCCAGTTTCATATTTTTGCATGTGGCTATCCAGTTTTCCCAACAAGATTTATTGAAGAGACTGCCCTTTCTTCATTGCATATTCTTGGCTCCTTTGTTGTAATTGACCATATAGGTGGGGATTTATTTCTGGAGTCTCTATTCTGTTCCATTGATCTATGTGACTGTTTTTATGCCAATCCCACAGTGTTTTGATGACTATAGCATATAATTTAAATACTGAAGTATGATGCCTCCAGATTTGTTCTTCTCAAGATAGCTTTGAGTATTTGAGGTCTTCTTGTGGTTTATTACAAATTTTAGGATTGCTTGTTCTAGTTCTGTGAAAAATGCCATTGGAATTTTGATAGGGATTGTGATGAATCTGTAGATTGCTTTGGGTATTATGGACATTTGTACAATAGTAATTCTTTTAACCTATGAGCATAGACTATCTATTCATTTATTTGTATCTTGTCTAATTTTTTTCATCAGTGTCTTATAATTTTCATTATACAGGTCTTTCACCTCCTTGGTTGAATTTACTCCTAGGTATTTATTCTTTCTGAAGCAATTGTAAATGGGATTGTTTTCTTAATTTCTCTGATATTTCGTTATTAGTGTATAGAAATGCAACCAACATCTGCATGTTGATTTTGTATCCTACAAGTAACTTTACTAAATCCATTTATTAGTTTAATAATTTTTTGGAGTCTTTAGGGGTTTTGATATATATTATTAATAATATAATTACTATATCTTCTATACAGAATATTCTTTCTTTTCTTTGCCGAATTACTCTCGCTAGCACTTCCAAAACTGTGTTGAATAAGACTAGCGAGAATGTGCATCCTTGTTCCCAATCTCAGAGGAAAAGCTTTCAACTTTTCACTGTTGAGTATAATGTTAGCTTTAGGCTTGTCACGTATGCTCTTTATGTTGAGGTACCTTCCTTCTATACCCACTTTGATGAGATATTATCTTAAATGAGTAATTATTCATAACTTAATTTTTATTGCTAAGCTGTAGGAGTTCTTTTTATATTTTACATTCTTTTTTTTTTTTTATTTTTTGGCTGCACCTGGGGCATATGAAAGTTCCCGGGCTAGGGATTGAATCCAAGTCACAGCTGTGGTGATACCAGATCCTTAACCCACAGCATCAGGCTGGAGATAGAATCCACACTGCTTCAGAGACAATGTCAAATCCTTAACCCACTGTGCCACAGCAGGAACGCCTATATTTTATATTCTTGATACAAGTCAATTGCTCGATAGTAAGTGCAGTGAATATTTTCCGTCTGTAGCATGATGCTGTCTTTGAGTATAAATTTAAATTTAAATTTTGATGAAGTCTGATTTGTCAAATTTTTTTTTTTGAGATTTAGTGTTCTTTGTCTCCCACTAAAGAAATAGCTGCCTACGCCAAACTTATAAAGATGCTCTTCTATGTTTTCTTCTAGAAGTTTTATGGATCTGTTTTATGTTAGGAGTATGAGTCATTTTAATTAATTATTGTGTATGGAGTGAAACAGGGCTGAATTTTTTTTTTTTAACAAATAGATATCCAGTTGTTTTAGCAATATTTGTTAAAAAAAAAACTTTCATCATATAATTGCTTTGGTGCCTTAGTAAAAGGCGAAATGACACTACACGTGTGGATCTAATTCTAGACCCAAATCTGTTTATTTACTAGCTTACTCTTATGCAAATAACACAGTCTTGCTTACTGTGACTTTACAGAAAGCTTGAAATCAGGTAGTATGAGTCTTCCCATTTTGTTTTTAAAAATTATTTTGGCTATTTTAGATCTTCCACCTTTTTACATAAACTTTATAATTATTTATCTATGGTTTAAAGAAGAGCCTTCTTGGAATTTTGATAGACATTGGGTTGAATTTACAAATCAATCTAGGAAGAATGGACACCTTAGGGAAAAGAGTTTTCCCATTCACAAATTTTTTTTTCTCCATTTATTTGCCTTTTAAAATCTCTTTCAGCTATCTTTTGTGGTTTTTCAACACAGAGGTCTCATGCATATTTTGTTAAGTTTATTCCTCTGTTTCTGATGTTTTGGATACATTATAAATGGTATTGTTTCTAATTTCATTTCCCAGTTTTTGTTGTTGGTATATAGAATTGATTTTTGTATATTGATCCTATATCCCATGACTTGCTAAATCAGTTCATTAGTTCTGGTAGTTCTTTGTATATTCCATAGGCTTTTCTTATGTACATAATCATGTTGACTTTGAATAGTTTTACTTCTTTTCAGTGTCTGTGAATATAGTTTTACGTCTAATATTTTTATTGATATAATCCATATAGCATAAAATTAACTATTTTCAAGTGTTTGGTAGTTTTTGGTAGTCCACAAAGCTATGTGTTACTATCTAATTTCATTTATTTATTTATTTATTTTTTGTCTTTTTGCTATTTCTTTGGGCCGCTCCCTCGGCATATGGAGGTTCCCAGGCTAGGGGTCGAATCGGAGCTGTAGCCACCGGCCTAGGCCAGAGCCACAGCAACGCGGGATCCGAGCCGCGTCTGCAACCTACACCACAGCTCACGGCAACGCCGGATTGTTAACCCACTGAGCAAGGGCAGGGACCGAACCCGCAACCTCATGGTTCCTAGTCGGATTCGTTAACCACTGCGCCACGACGGGAACTCCTCTAATTTCAGATTATTTTTATCACCCCAAATATAAACCTAACACTCATCAGCAGTCACTCCCCATTGTCCCCATCCTCTTCCCGACAAGTGCTATTTTCTTTCCCTATGGATTTGCCAATTTTGGGCATTTCATATCAATGAAATCATACATGTCTTTCACTTAGCATATGTGTTCAAGGTTCATCCAGGTGGTAGCAAGAATCACTACTTCATTCCTTTTTTTGGCTGAGTAATAATTCCATTGCATAGATCACAGTACATTTTGTTCATTCATTAGTTAATGGGCATTTGGGTTGTTTGTACTTTTGGGTTATTATGAATAAGGTTGCTATGAATAATTGTGTACAGATTTGTGTGACCATAAGTCTCCAATTTACATGGAACTGCTGGGTCATATGGTAACTATGTTTAGCCTCTTGAACTGCCAAACTATTCCCAAATTACCATTTTCCATTCTTACCACAGGGGTACGAGGGTTCCAATTTCTCCACATCCTCACTTGTTATTGTCCACCTTTTTTTTTTTTTCCCCCTGCACCCTCAGCATGTGCAAGTTCCCAGGCCAGGGATCAAACCCATGCCACAGCACTGACCAGAGCTGCTGCAGTAACATCATCAGATCCTTAACCCACTGCACCACAAGAGAACTCTAAGAAGTCTCTTTTCAAATTCTTTTGTTCATTTTTACATTGGGTAGTCTTTTTATTGTTGAATTTTAAGTTTTTTTTTATATATCTTGAATACAAGCCCCTTATCAGATACATATATTTTGTCTTTTAGGCCCACACTGGCAGCATAAGGAGGTCCCCAAACTAGGGGTCCAATTGGAACTGTAGCCGCTGGCCTATGCCAGTCACAGCAATGCGGGATCCCAGCCTCGTCCGCCACCTATACCACAGCTCAGGGCAATAGATCCTTAACCCACTGATTGAGGCCAGGGATCGAAACTGCGTCCTCATGGGTGCTAGTTAGGTTCACTAATTGCTGAGCCACACTGGGAACTCCTTATCAGATATGATTTTCAAATATTTTCTCCCATTCTATACGTTGTCATTTAACTTTCTTGAGAGTTCATTGATACATAGAAGTTTTTAAATTTTGATAAAGTATACTTTATTTTTCCTTTGTGCTTTTGGTGTCACATCTAAGAAACCATTGCCTAATCCATTTTCGTGAAGACTTAATGGTGTCTTTTTCTGAGAGTTTTATAGTTTTAGCTTGTACATTTATATCTTTGATTCAACATTTGTATGTAGTAGGAGGTAGAGGTCCAAGTTCATTCTTTTCCATATGGATATCCAATTTCCCCAGCACCATTTATCAGAAAACTATTCTCTCCCCCACTCAAATTTCTTCACACCTTTGTCAAAAGACAGTTGATCATAAATGTAAGGTTTTATTTTTGGCGCCTGAATTCTTGTCCACTGATGTATATTTATGTGTGCCTTTGGCAATATAGCGTTGTCTTATATAGTTTTGCAATGAGGAAATCCTAGTCTTTCCAATCTTTATACTTTTTCTTGTTGTTTTATTGCATTGAGACCTTGAATATCCTTCTAAATAGAAATGGTGAGAGCAGACATTATGTTATTCTTGATCTTGGGGGAAAAAGATTTAGTAATTTACCATTACATTTTTCAAAGATGTTATCATATTGAGGAAATTCCCTTCTATTCCCAGGTTGCTGAGAGTTTTTAACATGAATGAGTTTTGAATTTTGTCAAATGCGTTTTCATCATCTACTGAGACTATCTAATTTTGTTTTGCTTTTCTCTTTTTTTGGCCATGCCCAGGGGAAGTTTTTGGCCAGGGGTCAAACCCATGCCACAGCACAACCCAAGCCACTACAGTGACAAGGCTGTATCCTTAACCCGCTGCACCACAGAACTCCTCTGATTTTTTCTTTCATTCTGTTAATGTGGTGAATTACACTGACTTTTCAATGTTCATCTCATTTTCCTTGGTCATGGTCCTCTGTATTGCAAGTTTCATTTTGCCATTATTTAAGAATTTTTAAAAATTATATTAATGAGAGATATTGGTTTGTAATTTTCTTATAAAATGTCCTTGTCAAGTTTTGGTATCAGGATTATGTTGGCCTTATGAGTTTGGCAGTGTTCTTTCTTGCTCTATTTTATGAAATAGTGTAGGACTGGTATTTTAACTTCTTTAATGCCTGTTAAATTTACTGGCGAAGCCATCTAGGCTTGGAGGCTTCTTTGTGGGAAGGTTTCTGATTATAAATCCAATTTCTTTCATAGATATTGGGACAATTAGATTTAGTTTCCCTTATGCATCAATTTTTTTGTAATTTTTTTCAGGAAGCTGTCCATTTCACTTGTTAAATTTATTGGCATAATAAAGTTGTTAAATTATCCCTTTACTATCTGTATCATTTCATTACATGAAAACTTCTGCACACAGAGATAAAGTAGATAACAGGTAATAAAGCAGGGAAAAATAAACACACGGTAGAGAAAGGATGTGTATGTGTAGTAGGAGTAGACAGTCTAGTGACGGAAAGGGACTTATGGTGGTGTGGTAATTATTATCATGAGAGGCACACAGAGGGCACACAGGAAGGATACTCAGTCCAGTCGTGGCAGTCAGAATCCTGGTGTCCAAGGGATAAGTTCGAGTTCTCAACTCTAGGTAAATTAATCAAACCTATCGACAGTTAGAAAGGTGAGACCTAGATCCCTCCAATAATTATTTCACACTGGTTTATCCACCTGTGAGGGTCTACAGATAACTGTCCCCCGCTCCCCTGGCATATGTTTAGTTAAAACAAAATTTTGTTTTTATAAAAATGATATATTGATTATGAACAATTCAAATGAGAGAAAAGTCCAAAAGATAAAATAAAAATCAGCGGTATTTTGTCCGACATCCTTCCTTTTTGTATTTACCTTCACTTACATACACATACATACTCGTGTTGGGATGACACTATTCATGCTAAACTGTATTCTGCTCTTTTTGGAGAAAAATCTACACACTATGGACATGTTTTTGTGTAAATAAAGAGATTTACATCATTTTAATGTCTCAAGGGTATTTCATTCTCTGTTGGTACTATAAAATATTTAACTGATCACCTAGTGATGGTAATTATGTTTTTTCTAGAAGCATCTATGATAAAAAGGAGTGAAGAACATCCTCACAAATCTGTTTTTTTAATTTTTTTTTAGAGCAAGTGACTAGGAAATGAGGTTGTTGGGGCAAAGGCTAATGCTTATGTTAAATTTTGGTAAACATAGGTGTACCGATTTCAATTTCACACCAATAATACAGGACAATAATTGTAAACCCATTTCACTATCTACAATGAGAGACAAAAAGGATGTTTGGAAATTGAACATCTTTTCATTTGTTAATTAGATGTTTTTCTGGGCTTGGGATGTTCCATTGATATCCTTTGCCAATTTTATTTATTGTGTTGTCTTAAAGTTGATATTCTATGAGCTTTTTGTGTTTTAGGAATATTTTTCCTTCTTTTCCCACATGATACAAATTTACTTTCCATTGGTTATTATTTGTGTTTAGATTACAATTCTGTGCGTAGATTAGAATCTTTATGTGGTCAATTTTTATCAATTTTTTCTTTTACGGTTTCTGGTTCTTGCTTCATACTTGGAAAAGCCCTTTCTCAGCTCAAGATTATAATCACCTACATTGCCTGATAGTATTTTTATGTTTCATTCTTTACGTTTAAATTCTTGATTCATCTGGTATTTAGTAAATGAAACAGATGGGAAGCCTGACCTCAGGGTTTCGTGATCCCTGAGATAACCTTTTTCCCACTGACCAATGATCTGTAACATGTGGTTTATTGATACCAACGTTACCAATGGCTTTGAGTAACGTTGCAAAATCATAGTAATTGCACCTATCTTACAGACAGTTCAATAAGAGAAACTGAAAAAGGGCTCCAGTAGTTAACAGTAAGTGCTCGGCAGCTATGAGCTACTATTATTATATTAAACACGCATGCATTACTTCCGTATTCTATATTCTGTTCACTGGTATCTCCCTCATCTAGGAGATCCATCAACACTCCAGTACCCAACTCACTGTCCCATATAATTGCTCTTCTCTCATTTCTACAAAAAAGGTCGTCTCTCAGTCGCCCTTCTCATCCTAACACAGCCTGGACACCCTGGAGGAGGGGGGTGGCGGCGGGAAGAAGCTGTGTCACACGGTGTAAGACAACTCACCAAGGCTCGGGACAAACGTGGGGGAAGGGAGGGTAGCTCTATCTCCTACCTCCCTCTCGGAAAGGCTGAAATCCTACCTTCTTTCAGCCCTCGGCATCGAACTGTGGCTCTCAAAAGCTCGTCCCTGTCTTCCAACTCTAGTTTGCAACCTAAAGACAAGTCGTTCACCACGTACCCAGAGTGGGGTCTGGATCGGGAGGCGCCGGGAAGCACTCGCGCCCAGGCCGGGTCCTGACCTGGCCGTTTGCTCTCCGGCTGCGCCGGCTCCCCACGCGTGGGCCGAGGCTCCACGGCCGGCGTGCAGGCAGGAGACCTCGGGACCCATGACCTCTGCACGGTCGGCACGAAGGCACGCGGGGGAGGCGGCAGGAGCCCTCAGGGAAGAAAAGAGGACGGAGAGAGCCGGGGAGAGGGAAGGAGACGCGCGAAACGGAGGGAAATCCCTCGAGCCGTGGCGTGGGGGGAGGCGGCGAGGGAGAGCGACTTCCCTCTCCGCCGCGCGCGTCACTCAGACTCCCCGGAGCAAGTGCCGGCCCCGAGCTGTGCATCTCCTTCAGCTCATAGCATCTCTGCGGGTCCCCAGAGCCCTCTCGGAGCACCGCCCAGCGGCGGCTTTCCCGCGCGGCCCTCGCAGCTCCCGCCTCAGCCCGCTCCCCTCCTCCCCTTAACCGCCTCCGGCTGCGGCCAGCGTCCGTGACGTCGGCGTGGGGGCGGGACTTCCTGCTTCGCGCGCCCGGAGAGCTCCCGAGAGACTCCGCCCCGCCGGGTTTGAGGGGCGGCGGGCGGCAGGCCGAGGGTGGCTTCCTGGCCGGATTTCGGCTCTGGCCCCGGCCCCGGCCCCGCACTCTTGAGAAGTCGCGTCCACCGAGGAGGAGCGGGGCTTTTCTCCACCGCCGCCGCGGCCGCCACCCTCTCCGCCCTCGGCGCTCTCCTGGGCTAACCCCCATTTCCCCCGGGGTCCGGAGCCCGGCGGGCGCCCTCGGCGCTCCTCCTCCTGTCCCTCCTCTTCAGCTTGCGCCGCGAGCGGCCGCCCAGACCTCGCCAGGCGTGGCGGGCGGGGCGAGCTCCCCGCGTGCCGGGCCGCCTCCAGGGGCCCCAATGCCCCCGCGGGGAGAGTGTAGAGGGTGCCTGTGGCTGGAGCGGTGGAGGTGTCCTCCTGGCGAGTGCGGCCACAACACCGGTCACTGTTAAGATTGCCGCACGCACGTTGCAAGGACCGTGGGTGAAGCTGGTACGTAACGCCCCCTTGTCCGTGGTTTAGAATGCTCGAGTCTTTTTTCTTCACAACTTGCCCTTGAATTCTTCTTTTGTTATTTTCGTAAAGCAGTTGGAGCGAGTGTTAGAGAAGTAGGCTGCAGCCAGTTAAATGCACGTGAAACTCTTTACGGAGCTTTAATGCATTTCAGCGTGGTGCTTGCGTAGACCCAACTTAAAAACTGGCTGAACGTATCCACATTCAGTGGTGAAAAAAAATGATGCTACCATTTTCATTGCCCCCGAAGACGATTCTAACAGTGACATTGGCCGTCGCTACAGAGCTGATGTTAGAGTATGTGAGTGCGTGCTTGAGTGGACACTTGGGTCTATACTTAGTGTCGAAGACTAAAATACATGGCTACTTACCTCTTAAAAATGCCCACTTCCAGGTATTGTAAAAGCTTTTAGCCAGATTAGTTGTAGTGATGAAATTGTTTCAGTAAAACCTCGAAGTTGTCCAGGATAACAAGAAACTTGCACTTAGTTTCTCATGTGTAGTGTATAGTTCATGCGTCCAGACTTCGAGCACAAAACACTTGGGTAGGTCTAAAACTGAGTAGATTGTTAAAGCACTGCTTCTGTTACCAAGCAACATCTCTGTAAACAAGCCTAATATTCAACTAGAATATAATTAAATGTAGCTAGCCTACAATTATCCAGATTCAGAATTCTGTAAATTCATGGGTTTAACCTCTCGGTGGTTACAGTTCATACTCACTTTCTGTACTGAGCTGTGGTTTCAAACTCATTTTGTTTAGAATTATTAGAATGCTTTAAATTGCAGAGTCGTATAGGACTCTCCAGAGAGTTGCAAATGGATATGAGTTACCCTTTGATTTTTGAGGGGTCGGAGTATGTGGGGTGCTCTCCTTTCTTTGAGATGCAGTGTGGTTGTATTCAGGAGTTTTATCAAATAAGGTAACAGCATTGGGAGATTCGAAACCCTTATTGTCCACAGGTGGTGTTTAAACCTTAGTGTAGTCAATATCCTCACCCTTTCTATACTGACTGAACCCTTAATGATATTATTTGTATGGCAATTACAGGCATACTCTGCAGATACCATGATTTTGGCTTCAGACCGCTGCAATAAAGCGAATTACCGGAATCTTTTTGTTTTCTAGTGCATTTAAAGATTATATTTACGCCATACTGTAGTCTTTTAAATGTACTATAGCATTATGTTTTAAAAAAGTACTTAAAACTACTTTATTGCTAAAAATGCTAACCATCGTAGGACAACACAGGGTTGACATAAACCTGCATATGTCAAATAGGCACTGTCTGAAATGCAGTAAAGTGAAGCACAATGGAATGATTATGCCTGTAGTTAGTTTTTAGACCACTTTTTCGTGGTATTTTGAATGCAGTACCCCTTCAAGTATGTAAGAAAGTAGTTGAGAACATTTGAGACCCCATGAGACTAAAAGACTTCATTGAAATCAAACTGTTAGTAATGGGAATTGAAACTTTTAAGGGTTATGTTCTTTACAGCACGCCCTAGCTATTTTAAAAATCCTATGAGTCAGTTTAGTCCTTTACTGCCCTTTTCTTTCCTGCATGCTGATGTTGCAGTAATGAAATATTCAGGCAAAACAAGCAAAGAAGAAAAATCAAGAATGACTCATGTTGTGTGATAAAATCCTTAGTAATCAGAAATCAGCATTTTGTCATGGGAAGTTCTAATTAAGAAAGCTTAGAAGAATGAAGAGGTCCTGTTGTGGCACAGGGGAAATGAATTTGACTAGGAACCGTGAGGTTACAGGTTCGATCCCTGACCTCGCTCAGTGGGTTAAGGATCTGGTGTTGCTGTGGGCTGTGGTGTAGGCTGGCAGCTGTACTCCAATTGGACTCCTGGCCTGGGAACCTCTAAAAAGCAAAAAAAGAGAAAAAAAAAAACCTTAGAAGAATGAAATCCCAACAAAAAGATTAGAGGAATGAAATCTTAACAGAAGGATTAGTGAATTGTCAGAATTCTTTGTGTGTGTGTTTCCTAGGTACTGTCTCTGCCGAAAGTAAATGAGTTTTATTTTAACTTTGTCATACATAATGTATTAGGTTCAGCAAGTAATTTTCTCAAGTTGTCTGATCTGTATGTACTTTTAGGGAATGTATATGAATCTATGTAAAAATTTTCCACAAGTACTCTTTTTTGTTGACTGAAGTTCGCATTTATTTTTTATTTTACTTTTTTGCTTTTTAGGGCTACACCTGCAGCATATGGAGGTTTCCAGGCTAGGGGTCGAATTGGAGCTGTAGCTGCTGGCCTATACCACGGCCACAGCAACATCAGATCCCAGCCACGTCTTCGATCTGCACCACAGCTCACAGCAACACTGGATCCTTAACCCACTGAGTGAGGCCAGGGATCGAACCCGCAACCTTATGGTTCCCAGTTGGATGCGTTCCCGCTGTGCCACGACGGGAACTCCAATGTGAACTCTTCAAAATCTTATCACATTTTACCTTTTCAAGTTTATATTTTTGTAGAAAAGCTATGCTCTGACCAACTGGTTTCTTCACTCTTTTCTAAATGATGTGCTTTCTCCTTTTCTTAGCAGTTTTCATGTCATTCTACCTAACTTGCCTGATTTCTTTCCTTCTTTCCTAAGATCTAAGTTGTACTCTTTCTATACAGTTCAACTGTGCAAGGGAGGAAAAATTCTTTACCCTTTTAGGGCCTCTGGCTGGGCCTAAGAAGTAAATTAATGTGATACAGATTAAGAGGAGAAAAGCATACACATTTAAAAATTTTTTTAGGAGTCCCTGGCTATGGTGTCAATGGTAGTGGCTCCGGTTGCTTCAGAGGTTCGGGGTTCGAGCCCCAGTCTGGGGCAGTGTGTTAAAGGATCTGGTGTTATCATAGCTGTGGCATAGGTTGCAGCTGCAGCTTGGATTCAATCCCTGGCCCAGGAACTTCCATATCTGTGGGTGTGGCCATAAAATTTAAAAAGAAATGTTGAAAAAAAATTTTTTTTGACATGGAGAATGAAGACCTGAAGAAATGACTGGAGGAGAAAGTTTTTACAGATCTTCCTTGACTTACTGTGGGGTTACCTCTCCCATTGTGAGTTGATGCATTTGATATACTTAAACTACTGCACATCACAGCTTAGCCCAGCCTGCCTTAAGTGTGTTTGGAGCACTTATATCAGCCTATGATCGGGCAAAATCATCTACCACAAAGGCTTTTTTAGTAAAGATTGGAGTATCTCATGTTATTTATTGAATACGGTGGTAAAAGTGAAAAATAGAGGGGTCGTATGGGTCTAGAATGGTCGTAAGTACGTCAGTGTTTACCCTCTTGATCCCTGCGAGCCAAGGGTGTCAGGCAGGGAGGGGTGCATTGTAGAGAAATGACTAGCAAGGTAAGGGTTAGTTTAACAAGTTGTGTGGACTTCTCGGCTTTGAGTCCCTGTCTCTGGCAATAAGAATGTCTTCTTCCTGGTGCAGAAAGGGGTACCTCGCACATAAGAGTTTTCTCTCTCGCTTTCTGGAAGCAAAGGGAGGGTCAGCGTGCTCTGGGCATCTCCTGTTTCTCAAGTGCCTTTAATGCACATCAGAATGCCCAGGGGCACGTTTTGGGGTAACTTGTGTCCTGAACTGCACGTCCGAGGTCCTGTGGAATGTGTTTGTCAGCCATACTCATTTGATACTTTGTGCTGTGTTGTTTTGTCATTTCCATGTATGTCTTACCTTCCTGAGTAGACTGTAAGCTCTTGAGGGGGAGGACGTCAGATCTCAGGGAGCTGTGTATCCTTGGTGTCCTCTCCGTACAAGTTGCTGAATACATGTGTATTAGCGAGGAGGAATGTGCACTTCTACTTCTTTCACTCCTCCCTTAGTGCAGTGGAAATGAAAATCTCTTGAGAGAGTAACTGAGGAGGGAAGGGCACCCTTAAGCCATATATAAGAAATTCCAGAGGATTCCTTAGAATTAGAAGTAAAGGTTCTGTTCCTAGAAAGTGTGAATATTTGAGAATTTCCCATGACGATATGAGAAATAAGGTCTCCCTCAGGAATGCTGGCACTGTTCCCTCAGGGGCTTGGGAGTTTGGTCAGTTTCCTGGTTCTTCTTCAGTAGAATCTTGGTTTTAAAAAATACTTCTAGGGGAGTTCCCGTCGTGGCGCAGTGGTTAGCGAATCCAACTAGGAACCATGAGGTTGCGGGTTCGATCCCTGGCCTTGCTTAGTGGGTTAAGGATCCGGCATTGCCATGAGCCGTGGTGTAGGTTGCAGACGTGGCTCCGATCCTGAGTTGCTGTGGCTGTGGTGTAGGCTGGCGTCTTCAGTTCTGATTTGACCCCTGCCTTGGGAGCGTCCATATGCCGCAGGAATGGCCTAAGAAATGGCAAAAAGACTAAATAAATAAATAAATGAAAAATACTCCTGGAGTTCCCATTGTTATGAGCCAGGCTAGCATCCATGAGGATGTGGGTTTGATCCCTGGTCCTGGCCAGTGGATTAAGGATCCTGCGTTCCTGTGAGCTGTGGCGTAGGCTGCAGACATGGCTTGGATCCCATGTGGTTGTGGCTGTGGCGTAGGCCGGCAGCTGCAGCTCCGATTCAACCCCTAGCCTGCTTTTTTTTTTTTTTTTTTTAAAAAAAAACACTCCCCCCACTCTGTTTCCTCCCCCCCCCACCTCCTTCCATTCCTCTTTCCCTATTTCCCCCTCTTGCCCCTTTCCATTTACTTTTTACCTAGTAAAGATTTAATTTATGAAATTGTCAGTCCTTTCATTTGGCCCTCATAAACTAGCAGTTCTCCTCAGTTGTATATTTTTCCATCAGGACTGCCTCTCTGGGTCATGGAAAGACCACAGACTCTGTAGTCAAGCACTTTTAAGTTTGACGGAGATATAATCCAGGAAGAAAGAAATTAAAGTCATGAAGTGTCCAGTTGTTTGTTTTCTGTATATGATAATTTCACATTGTTTTTGGGTTAAAGTTAATAGAGTTAGGAGGAACCTAAACTGAGCCATTCTTTGTGGAAAGTGCTTATCACTCTCAAATAATGTCTTTAAAGGAGTTTTAGGCAATTTTTATAGTGTTACTATAAATCCTATATCTCATGCTTAGGAGAAAGGGTTACTTCAGTTAAAGGTATAAAAAAGTTGCGTCTCAGAGTACTTTCATAAATCTTGGTTTGATTCATTTGTTGCTTGATGAGCTGGCTGTCTTGGCTTCTGAGTTGTTGCCCAGTAACACAATTGCAGTGGAGCGTAGCAACCAGCGGAAACACTAGCATTGGACTCGAGGGAGTTTCGACTTTGGAGTGTCTCTCTGTCTGTCCGTCCGTCCCTCTCCCTCTCCCTCCCTCTCGCATTCACAGGCAGTCTTTCTCACCTGAATCAGACTAAGGCAGACATTTGAGGTATGGTTAAACTGAAAGGACATGTGACATAATTAAGTATATATTTTTTGAGTGCTGATGAATTACAACTTTCGTGTTCTTTGCATAGAGATACATGATGAATATATGCTGAATTATGGTGTGTGAAGAACATGTGAAAAGACTGGTTCAAATTAAGATTCGTCTTCTGGGCAGAAAAACTATTAGGTAATAATTAACATTAGAGTTGTCCAAAAGTGGTAATAGTCAGCCAGAGCTGGGGTAGGTGACGTCGAAATGGTTCTTCGCTGGATACCATTTTTGTATTTCTTCTGGGGTTCACAGTGTAGATCAGTCAGCATGATTGAATAGGCACCACGATTTTGTGGCAAGAGAATGATGACTCAGGTGACTACGGCTTGACTAAGTCACTTAAACTTTCTTGGCATATTTTCCCATTTGAACAAATAAATTCCTGGTGATTTCTCTCAAAATTGTCTCCTTCCAATTTAATGCAAAATGTATTTCTTCTGTTCATTGGTTTAGTCAGTATTTGAGTGCCCATTCATTACGTGTCTCGCACTCTGCTAGGTACCGGGGAGATTGTGAATAAGACAAATCTCAGGTAGCTTGTTTGGTGGGAGAAATGGATAAAGTAAGTAATCGTTGGTGATACGAGGTGGGAAGTGCTGTGAAGATAGATACGGGTGTGTCGTGCGGGCGTGTAGGGAGGACATCCGGCCTCAGCCTCGAACTGCAGGCGGACTGCGCTGCGGTGGGGGCGCCTCATTAGCCGCATGGAAGGGCAGGCTGCGTGTGTCCAGAGAAGTATCCGTCCTGGCCTGGAGGGAGTTGTCAGTCAAGGAAAACGAGGGAGACGTTTCTCAGTGGGTGAGACGGAGTCAGAAGTCATCAGCAATAGCGCTGGTAGATCCTGGGTGTAGGCAAGAGCTGGTGAACATCAGCGAGTCACGAGTAGGTGGGAAAGAGCAGGGAAGAAAACCAGAGAAGGGTGGAGTTTGGAAGTTTGCTTTTTTTCATTTTTGGTCTTTTCGTCTTTTGAGGGCCGCACCTGTGGCATGTGGAGGTTCCTAGGCCAGGGGTCTAATTGGAGCTGCGGCCGCTGGCTTACGCCAGAGTCAGAGCAACGCGGGATCTGAGCCGCGTCTGTGACCTACACACACAGCTCGTGGCAATGCCAGCCAGACCCTTAATCTGCTGAGTGAGCCCAGGGATCAAACCCACGTCCTCGTGGATGCTAATCGGGTTCGCTAACAGCTGAGCCACGACGGGAACTCCTTGAAGTTTATTGATTAAATGGAAGTTGCTAGTCAAGAACCATTGTGTAGCAATATAAATGTAAACCCATCTGTGCCAGGAGACTCTCTACAAAGATCTGAACTTGGGGATATGTTAAGTCTTGGGTTAGCATCGTAACACAGAGGAAGAAGTGTGTTCTGGAGCCTGACTCCTGAGACTGAAGATTAAAGTCTTGGCTCCAGCACTTTGGCAGCTGCTTGACTTTTTGGAAAAGTTGCTTTATTTTAGGGTCCTCAGTGTCTTCTTGTGTAAAATGATTCTCCCCCCTTCCCCCACTAGAGTCATATGGAGTAAAAGATACATGTTGTAATGCCTGACTCAGTGTTAAAGGGCACTTGTTTGTTTGTTTGTTTTTTGCTTTTTTAAAAGCCGCATCGGAGGCATATGGAGATTCCCAGGCTAGGGGGCTAATCAGAGCTACAGTTGCTGGCAGCTGTAACGTAGTAACGTAGGAT
This sequence comes from Phacochoerus africanus, assembly GCF_016906955.1. Taxonomy (NCBI): domain Eukaryota; kingdom Metazoa; phylum Chordata; class Mammalia; order Artiodactyla; family Suidae; genus Phacochoerus; species Phacochoerus africanus. The sequence continues at coordinate 92,535,104 of NC_062550.1, forward strand.
CTGAGCCGTGTCTGCAGCCTACACCACAGCTCACGGCAATGCCAGATCCAAAACCCCCTGAGGAAGGCCGGGGATTGAACCCGCAACCTCGTGGTTCCTAGTCAGATTCGTTTCTGCTGCACCACAACTGGAACTGCAGTGGGCACTTGTTAAATGTTGATGTTTATCCATTCCAGTATTACAGACTCTTAGGAATTAAACTTTTTTCTGCTTCTTCTCCCTACATCTCATCATAATCTTTTATCCTTCAAGATCTACCAGAATTCTTGCCTTTGATGCCGTCAATATAGATAATAATCCCAAATTTTCTGTAATGAAGTTAACATATTCTCCAATACCTCAGAACTTTCATATTCTTTTATTTTTAACCTTAAGGAAATTTTATTATTTCCCATATAAGATGTCTGCAGGTACATGGTTCTAGGAGTCTCAAATCAGTGGCTCGATGACATCGTTAAGAACCTGGATTCTTTCTTTTTGCTTGGCTATCCTTTGACTTGAGGCTTGATTACAACAGTCCAATCATCACATTTGCTTAAGTTCAGAAGAGGTAACTTCTTTACCCAATTGTAAGCATTTAGTGATTTTTAATACATTTATAGAGGTGTACAAATTATAACAAGACAGTTTCAGAACATCTGCGTTAACCATCCCCTCCCCAAATTCTCTCAAGCTGTTTGTAGTCAACCCATCTCCCAGCCTAGTCCCAGCAAACCACTTACCTGCTTTCTGTCTCTGTACTTTGTTTCTGCTGGACATTTAATATAAATGAAATAAATACATATACTAGTCTTTTGCATCTGGCTTCTTTCACTTATTTTTTATTTTTTATTTTTATTTATTTATTTTGGCTTTTTAGGGCCACACCTGTGGCATATGGAAGTCCCAGGCTAGGGCTTCAATTTGAGCTGCACTTGCCCGCCTATGCCACAGCCACAGCAACACCGCAGCTCATGGCAACGCTGGATCCTTAATCCATTGAGTGAGACCAGGGCTCAAACCTGTGTCCTCATGGGTACTAGTCATGTTCATCACCACTGAGGCACAGCTGGAACTCCACTTCTTTCACTTGGTGTGTGTGTGTGTATCTATCTATCTATAGTTAAATTATATATAAATAATATATAAATAATTTTATATAAATTTTTTTTTTTTTGGCATGTAGAATTCCCAGGCCGGGGATCAGACCCGCACCACAGGAGCAACCCAAGCCATTGCAGTGACAATGCCAGGTACTTAACCTGCTGAGCCATATGGGAACTCCTTCACTTACTATTTTTGAGGTTCGTCTGTGTAGCATGTGTCAGTGTTTTGGTTTTTTTAAATTGCTGAATAGTATTCTCATATAGATATGCCACATTTTATTTATTCATCCATTGATGGACTTTTTGGCTTATTTCCACATTTCGGCTATTTCGAGTAATGCTGGCATTATTTTGTGTGAGCATGTATTTTAATTTCGCTTGAGTAGATTCCTAAGAGTGGACTTGCTGAATCATACGATAAGCTCGTGTGGTATAATATAATTAGTGTCGGTTCCTGGTTGCTGACAGAACTCCTAAAACCCTGGGAATTTGCTGAGTGATAAAGCGTATCGTTTGTTATTCCTCATGAGCTCCTTTTGGTCGCACCTGAGTTTATTCTCATGTGATTTAGAAGGGGTCCCTAGAGAGCTTCAGAGGAGACAGGTCATCAGAAAGACTTAGTGGTGAGAGGGTTGGAATTTTCACTATCCTCCAGAAGAGGGAGGGGAGAGTAGACCTCTATACAAACTCTTGAATAGTGCAGTTTCTGGAGCTCCTGGACTGATGAGCCCAGGTGCTAGAAGAGCGGCCTTCCCAGAGGGCAGAAGCTTTGCGCCTCTTTGCCCAGCCCTTGCCCAATGCTAGTCTGTTCCTGAGTTGCATCCTTTATCATAAAGCGGTAATAGTAAACTGTTTTCTTGAGATCTGTGTGGTGTTTTAGGAAATTAGCAAACCTGAGGAAAGGGATGAGGGAACCCCTGACCTATAGCTGGTTGGTCAGAAGTAGAGGTGGCAGCCTGGGACTTGGGGCTGGTGTCTGAGGTGGGGGCACTCGTGTGAAACTAAGCCCTTAAACTGTGGGGTCTGCACTAATTCTGGGTAGTTGGCATCAGAATTGAATTACATTTTAGGACACTCAGGTTGGTGTATGTAGAGTTGCAGAATTGGTGGGTGTGAGGAAAGCTCTAGACGTTTGGTGCAAGGCGTGTTTTTACTTTGTTTTTAATCTTTTAAGAAACTGCCAGAATGTTTACGAAAGTGACTAGTTACATTCCAATCAAAAGGTGTATGGTTTCCAGTTTTCCCCACATTCTCATCAACACTTGGTATCATTATTTTAATTATAGCCATTCTATTGGGTGTCTAATAGTATCTCATGATTTTTAATTTGCATTTTCCTAAATACAGGTGATGTTGAGCTTTTCATGTGCTTGTTAGCCACTTATAAATTTTCTTTAGTGGAACATCTATTCAAGTCTTTTGACCATTTTTTAGCTTTTTTTTTTTTTTTGGTCTTATTGAGTTATAATAGTTTTTGATATGTTCTGGATACAAGTCTTTTATCAGAGATTTGCAAGCCCTGTGGCCAATGGAGTTTCCAGGCCAGGCATCAGGTCTGAGCTGCAGTTGTGACCTATGCTGCAGCTGTGGCAATGCTGGATCCTTAACCAACTGTGCCGGGCTGGGGATCAAAACTGCTCCTGAGCACTGCATCCTAATGCTCCTGAGACTGATTCTGTTGTGCCACAGTGGGAACTCTGTGGCAAAAGATTTTAAATTAGTAATTTGGAATCCTCACCTCTTTTATTTCTATTTAGGTTTTCTGTTTCTTTTTGAGTTTTGATACTTGTGTTTCTAAGGATTAGTCCATTTCATTTAAATTGTCTAAGTTGTTGATATAAAGTTCCTGTTTCTAAAACTCATGTAAATTACTGTTTGTTAATGCTATTCCTTCTTTCATTCTTTATTTTGATAACATGTATCTTTTCTCCAATTTTCTTGGAGAATCTAGCTGTGAATTTTGCTGATCTTTTCAAAGAACCAAAAATCAATTATTTCATTGATTTTTTTTTTTCTGTTTCATTGATTTCTACTCCTGTGGGTTTTCTTTTTTTTTTTTTTTCCTTCTTCTTGTTTTGGGGTTAGTGTGTTCTTTTTTCTCTCCTGTGGAAACTTAGACTGTTAATTTGAGACCTTGTTTTCTGATATGTGTTTAAAAGCTATAAATTTCCCTCTAAGCACTGCTTTAACTGAATTTCATAAATTTTGATATGCTCTTTTTGTTTTCCTTCAATTCAAAATATATTTAAGCATGATAACGTGAGAAAAAAGAATGTATACATGTATATTTGACTGGGTCACCTTGTTATGCAGTAGAAAATTGACAGAACACTGTAAATCAGCTATAATGGAAAAAAATCATTATACAAAATATATTTAAATTTTTTTCTTGTGATTTCTTTGATCCTTGGGTTATTTGGGAATGTGTTGTTGAATTTACCAATATTTGCCAGTGTTCCTAGATTTCTTTCTCTTGTGGATCTTTAAATAAATTCCATTATGATCAGATTATTACCTCTAATAATTTTAGTATTTTTTAGTTTATTGATACTTAAGGTCCAGCATATGATGTATGATAGAAAATGTTTCATGTGTGCTTGAAAGGAATGTGTATTCTGTAGTTTTTGGGTGGAATATTCTGTCAGTTCTGTTGTACCATTTTATTTCCTTCATTGATTTCTTTTACTATGTTATTTTCATGGTGATCACTTTAGGGGTTATAATATGAATTTTTAACTTATTACAGTCTTCTTCGGAATAGTACTAAGTTAATTCTGGTATACTGTAGAAACTTTACTCCAGTATAGTTCTTTTTTCTTCTTCCTTTTTTATGCATTCATATTAAAAGCAACTTGAATTGTTGCTGTATACAATCCTATTTGTTTAAAAGAAATGAAGAAAAGGGAACAACTGTATTTTTAGTTTTTTGTAATTACCTATATAATTACACCTTATAGCATGCTTTATTTCTTTTAAAATAAAAGTGGATTTGTTTTTTTTCTGGCGTGACTTGTTTTCAGCCAGAAAATCTTTTCGGTATTTCACATCAGGCATTTCTGATAGCAACAGTTTCTCTCAATCTTTACCTGGAAATGTCTTTATTTCACTGTCATTTTTAAAGGACTGTTTTGCTTAATATACAATTCTTATTTGAGAGCTTTTTTGTTTGTTTTAAATTCCAATTTTTTTCCTGGCCTCATTCTTTCTGATGGGGTACTACCCGTTAATCATTTAATTCTCCTCCTATAACTGATGAATCATTTTTCTTTTGCTCCTTTTAAGAGTTTTTCTTTGTCTCTGTTAGCCTTTTGATTATGGCATGTCTTGGAGTTGATATCTGTGTTGGGTTTTCTGGGCTCCTTTGATAGATAAATTGATGTTTTTCATCAATTTAGAATGTTTAGAATGTTTTCAGCCATTATCTTTCCAAAATCTTTTCTGCCTTTGCTTCTCTTTTTTCTAGAACTCTCATCACATGTATGTTGATAGGCTTTGTGTTATCTCACAGATCTCTAAAGTTCTTTTCAGTCTTTTTTTTCTGAAGAGCCCCTCTGCTCTTCAGAATGGATACTTTGTGCTGAACTATCTTCAGGTTCATATGTTCTGTCCTCTGTCATCTGAAGTCTTTTGTTGAATCCCACTTAAGTTTTTATTTCAATAATTATACCTTTCATGTTTAGTGTCTCTATTTAAAAAATAATTTTTATTTCCTCTAAGAGATTTTCAGGCCTTTGAGTCATTGTCATAGTACTTTCATTAATTTTTTTTTTTTTTTGTCTTTCGTCCTTTCTAGGGCCATGCCTGTGGCATATGGAGGTTCCCAGGCCAGGGGTTGAATTGGAGCTACAGCTGGGCCTATGCCACAGCCATAACAATGCCAGATCCAAGCCGCATCTGCAACCTGCACCACAGCTCACAGCAATGCCAGATCTTTAATCCACTGAGTGAGGCCAGGGATCGAACCCATAACCTCATGGTTCCTAGTCGAATTTGTTTCTGCTGCGCCACAATGGGAACTCCTCATTAAATTCTTTAAATTTGGTCTCCAGAGTTCCTGTCATGGCTCATTGGTAACAAACCTGACTAGGATCCGTGAAGATGTGGGTTTGATCCCTGGCCTCAGTCAGTGGGTTAAGGATCTGGCATTGCCTGTGAGCTGCAGTTGTAGGTGGCAGACATAGCTTGGATCCCAAGTTGCTGTGGCTGTGGTGTAGGCCGGCAGCGGCAGCTCTTATTTGACCCCTAGCCTGGGAACTTCGATATGCCATACTAGTTCTTTGAACATATGATAGCTGCTCTGAATGTTTTGCTTGCCAAATCTCATAGCTGGGGATACCCAGAGATAGCTTCTCTTTGCTTTTTTCTTCCTGGGAATGGGTCATACTATTTTTTGTTGGTTTGTTTTTGCTTATAATTTTTTGTTGAGTACTGGACATTTTAATAATATTTTGAAGAAGCTCTATATATTTTGACTTTTCTCTCAAAAATTGTTTTTTGTTTTGTTTGTTTAGTAACTTGCCTGGTCTAAATTTTTGAAGTCTGTTTATTCCACATTGTGTGGTTCTTAATGTGTCTATTGTTTTTTCTTTATTTTTGAACTTGGCTTTGTCTTTCTGCATAACTTAGTGTTCAATCAAGGGTTGTTCAGAGGTTATGTTCACACAGTTTGGACTGATATGGCTAATGCTGATACTAACATGGTCCAAATTGCTGATGGATCTGTGTGGGCTGGGGAGTGTATGCAAACACAAGTCCTTTTCTTTCCTTTTTTTTTTCTTGTGGTCTTTTTAGGGCCTCACCTGTGGCATATGGAAGTTCGCAGGCTAGGGGTCGAATTGGAGCTCTTGCTGCTGGCCTACGCCACAGCCATAGCAATGCAGGATTCAAGCCACATCTGTGACCTACACCATAGCTCATGGCAATGCTGGATCCCTAACCCCCTGAGCAGGGCCAGGAATTGAACCTGTGTCCTCATGGATGCTAGTTGGATTCGTTACTGCTGAGCCATGATGGGAACTCCCACGAGTCATTTTCAAGTCTGCCCTGGCCTTTACTTTCCACCAGTTTCTCTTGCATGTCTTCTGTACATGCGCGTAGCTCTGTTGGTTAAGGATATGGGAGTGACCGGGCTTGCTTCAGTCTCTGGTGCACACGCGTCCAGTCTTTGTTTAACGTCGGCTAGCAAATAGTTTGTTAAACCCTCTAAGCCTGTCTTTTCTCCCCAAACTCTTGTACAATCCAAATTCTAGCTTGTCTGCCATTTTTTTGCTTGCTTCGTGAATTTCTGCAACCTCAGGCTAAAGGTGCCGTCGGCGCTTGCCGTTAGCTGCCGCAGAGAGCTCCCCTTTAACTGACAGTATTCCAGAACAACAGCCTACCTCCCTCAAGATGTGCTGGTGAAGCCGCTGTTTTACAGTCTTCCCTGCCCTTGGTAAACTTGTAAGCAGCCAAAGAAAAGACTGCTGTAGACTCACGTTCCTCTGATCCAGAGTTCAGTTGTTTTTGCGAATAAACACTTCTCAGTTTGTTGAATACCTTTGATTGAATTCCAGAGCACTGACGTGTTTGTTTTTTGGCTGTTTTCTGGAGAGGATTTGTTGACCTGCTCATTCTCTCATCATAGAGGTAGGAGATCTGTTTTTTGGTTTACATGTGGTATTCTCTCTCAGGAAGATAAAGCTTGTCCCGTCTTTCTTTTATATTACTCACATCTTTTGTATAATAGTAGACATTTACTAGTCCCTCCAAATGTACTTGAGTTAAATTTGCTGATTTTTCATAAAGCATCAAATTATAAGGCATTTGGGGTCGGGGAATTCAAAGGCCTCTGTAGTTTCTTGCTTTCTCTGCCCTTTTGGTAAGTGGAAGAAACTGCTTACCTTTTATTTAGCAAGTGTTTATTGACTACCTGTCATGTTCCAGCTATTGTGTAAGGTTTTGGGGAGTAGAAAGATGATTAAGACATAATCTCTGATCTCAAAGACGTCTTGGCCTAGTGAAGAAGATTGATATACAAATAGCTGATTATAATGCGGTAAAGTAAATGCATTGATAGAAATAAATATATGGCTTTATGGAAGAGCTCCCAAGGACACTTACCTCAGAATTGGCAGAAAGAAAAAGGAGAGCATCCAGGGGTGACTTTCAGAAGGAAGTAATGACTGAATTGAATATAAAAATTGAGTGAAGAGTGAAATTAGGAGATTGCATTCTAGGAGGAGAGATCAGCATGGTGTGATAAAGTGTGATGTGTTCAGTCAACTACAGGCAGTTTAATGTTGTTAGTTTGTAAGCACATATCGGGGAGTTGTGAGAGATGAGGACGGAAGGGTAGAGAGGGCCCAGATTGTGAAGGGTTTTGTATATTATATTAAGAAGCTTGAATTAACCTTTATTGGCCAATTCTGCAAAAGTGTGAGTGGTAAGTACTTCAGGATTCTGACAAAGTTTGATTTAAATTTTGGGTAACTACATTTTTAGCTACAAAAGTCACAGTAAAATGTACATGTATATATTTTCAAATGTGCCGGATTTTATAAATATTGGAAACCAATAGCATATTAACTAATCTAGAATGAAAACTCTGAGGTGTCTTTAAAATACATCTTATGACCTTAAAATTTTATTAATATACATGAATAAAATGACAGTCTGTTTTGTGTCTTTGGGTGTAGGATTTTTTTTTTCTTTGTAGTTTCCAGTCCATTTGTGGATGGTTGATCAGCAGTTAGTTGTAATGTCGATATTTTTGTGAGAGGAGGTGAGCTTGAGTCATTCTACTCTAACATCTTGTCTGTGAATGACAGTCTCTTTTAAATAATGGATTCTGTAGGTAATTTGAAAAAGAAGCTCAATTGCTAATTTTTTTTGATAACTGCTATTGTAGACAGAAAGCAGTCGTATCGATAAGGGAATTTTTTTTTTATTACTCAATGAATTTATTACATTTATAGTTGTACAATAATCATCACAATCCAATTTTATAGGATTTCCATCCCATACCCCCAGCACATCCCCCCACCCCCCAACCTGTCTCCTTTGGAAACCATAAGTTTTTCAAAGTCTGTGAGTCAGTATCTGTTCTGCAAAGAAGTTCAATGTGTCCTTTTTTCAGATTCCACATGTCAGTGAAAGCATTTGATGTTGGTGTCTCATTGTATGGCTGACTTCACTTAGCATGATAATCTAGGTCCACCCATGTTGCTAAAAATGCCGGTATTTCGTTCCTTTTAATGGCTGAGTAATAATCCATTGTGTATATGTACCACATCTTCTTGATCCACTCCTCTGTCAATGGGCATTGAGGTTGTTTCATGTCTTGGCTATTGCAAAGAGTGCTGAAATGAACACTGGAGTGCATGTGTCTTTTCAAGTCATGGCTTTCTCTGCTAGATGCCCAGGAGTGGGCTTGCTGGATCAAATGGTAGTTCTATTTTTAGTTTTCTGAGGAATCTCCATACTGTTTTCCACAGTGGTTGCACCAATTTAAAATCCCAGCAACAGTGTAAGAGGGTTCCTTTTTCCCCACACCCTCTTTGGCACTTATTGTTTGTAGACTTTTGGATGATGGCCATTCTGGCTGGTGTAAAGTGGTACCTCATAGTGGTTTTGATTTGCATTTCTCTAGTTATGAGTGATGTTGAACATCTTTTCATGTGTTTTTTGGCCATCTGTATGTCTTGGAGAATTGCCTGTTTAGCTCTTCTGCCCATTTTTGGATGGGGTTGTTTGTTTTTTTGGTATTGAGCGGTAGGAGGTGTTTATAAATGTTGGAGATTAATCCCTTGTCAGTTGATTCATTTGCAAAGATTTTCTCCCATTCTGTGGGTTGTCTTTTAGTTTTGTTTGATGTTTCCTTTGCTGTGCAGAAACTTCTAAGTTTAATTAAGTCCCATTTGTTTATTTTTGTTCTTACTGTCATTATTCTAAGAGGTGGATCTGAGATGTTGCTGTCATTTATGTGGGAGAGTGTTTGGCCTGTGTTTTCCTCTAAGAGTTTTATAGTGTCTGGTCATATATCTAGGTCTTTAATCCATTTTGAGTTCACTTTGTATATGGTGTTAGGGAGTGTTCTAATTGCATTCTTTTAGATGTGGCTGTCCAGATTTCCCAACACCACTTATTGAAGGGGCTGCCTTTTCTCCATTGTATATTCTTGCCTCCTTTGTCATAGATTAGTTGTCTGTAGGTGTGTGGGTTTAATTCTGGGCTTTTTGTCCTGTTCCACTGATCTCTATTTCTGTCTTTGTGCCAGTACCATACAGTTTTTTTTTTGTTGTTTTTTTTTTGTCTTTTGTTGTTGTTGTTGCTATTTCTTGGGCCGCTCCCGCGGCATATGGAGGTTCCCAGGCTAGGGGTCCAATCGGAGCTGTAGCCACCGGCCTACGCCAGAGCCACAGCAACGCAGGGTCCGAGCCGCATCTGCAACCTACACCACAGCTCACGGCAACACCAGATACCTAACCCACTGAGCAAGGGCAGGGACCGAACCCGCAACCTCATGGTTCCTAGTCGGATTCGTTAACCACTGCGCCACGACGGGAACTCCCAGTACCATACAGTTTTGATGATTGTTGCTTTGTACTATAGTCTGAAGTCAGGGAGCCTGATTTGTCCAGCTCCATTTTTGTTTTTCAGGATGTCTTTGGCTATTCCGGGTCTTTCGTGCTTCCAAACAAACTTTAAAATGTTTTGTTCTAGTGCTGTGAAAAATATCATTGGTAATTTGATAGGGATTGCATTGAATCTGTAGATTGCCTTGGGTAGTATAGTCCTTTTGATAATATTGACTCTTCCAGTCCAAGAGCATGGTATGTCTTTGCATCTGTTTGTGTCATCTTTGATTTCTTCCATCAGTGTCTTAGAGTTTTCAGAGTACACGTTTTTTTGTCTCTTTAGGTGGGTAGGTATTTTATTCTTTTGGATGTGATGGTAAATGGGATTGCTTCCCTAATTTCTCTTTCTGATCTTTCATTGTTAGTATATAGAAATGCTGTCGATTTCTGTGTGTTAATTTTGTATCCTGCAACTTTGCCAAATTCATGGATGAGTCTAACAGTTTTCTGGTAGAGTCTTTAGGATTCTCTAAGTATAGTATCATGTCATCTGCAAATAGAGATAGTTTTACTTTCTCCTTTCCAATTTGGATTCCTTTTATCTCTCTTACTTCTCTGATTGCTGTGGCTAGGACTTCCAAAACTATGTTGAGTAGTAGTGGCAAGAGCGGACATCCTTGTCTTTGTTCTGATCTCAGTGGGAATTCTTTCAACTTTTCACCATTGAGAATGATGTTAGCTGTGGGTTTTGTCATATATGGCCTTTATTATGTTGAGGTAGGTTCCCTGTATGCCCACTTTCTGAAGGGCTTTTTATCAGAAATGGGTGTTGAATTTTGTCAAAGGCCTTTTTCTGCGTCTATTGAGAGGATCATGTGGTTTTTATTCTTCAGTTTGTGAATGTGATGTACCATACTGATTGCTTTGAAGATACTGGAGAACCCTTGTATCCTTGGGATAAATCCCACTTGATCAGGGTGTACACTTCTTTTAACATATTGTTGGATTCAGTTTGCTAATATTTTGTTGAGGATTTTTGCATCGATGTTCATCAGTGAAATTGGCCTGTAGTTTTCTTTTTTTGAGGTATCTTTGTGTGGTTTGGGTATCAGGGTGATGGTGACCTCATAGAATGAGTGTGGGATGACCCTTCTTCTATGATTTTCTGCCCATTTTTTGATGGGGTTGTTTTGTTTTTTTGGTATTGAGCTGCAGAAGGTGCTTATAAATTTTGGAGATTAATCCCTTGTCCGTCGATTCATTTGCAAAGATTTTCTCCCATTCTGTGGTTTGTCTTTTTGTTTTGTTTAGGGTTTCCTTTGCTGTGCAGAAACTTTTAAGTTTAATTGTCATATATGGCCTTTATTATGTTGAGGTAGGTTCCCTCTATGTCCACTTTCTGAAGGGTTTTTATCAGAAATGGGTATTGTATTTTGTCAGAGGGTTTTTCTGTGTCTGTCGAGAGGATCGTATGGTTTTTATTCTTCAGTTTGTGATGTGGTGTATCACACTGATTGATTTGCGGATATTGAAGAACTCTTTTATCCTTGGGATAAATCCCACTTGATCATGATGTACAATCTCTTTAATGTATTGTTGGATGCCATTTGCTAGTATTTTGTTGAGGATTTTTGCATCAATGTTTCTCAGTGAAATTGGCCTGTAGTTTTCTTTTTTTGTGGTATCTTTGTCTGGTTTTGGTATCATAGAATGAGTTTGGTGGCCTCATAGAATGAATTTGTGAGTATCTCTTCCTCTGCAATTTTTTGGAATAGTTTCATAAGGAGAGGTGTTAGCCCTTCTCTGAATGTTTGATAGAATTCGCCTGTGAAGCCATCTGGTCCTGGACTCTTGTTTGTTGGAAGATTTTTTTTTTGTCGTTGTTGTTGTTGCTATTTCTTGGGCTGCTCCCGCGGCATATGGAGGTTCCCAGGCTAGGGGTCGAATCGGAGCTGTAGCCACCAGCCTACGCCAGAGCCACAGCAACACGGGATCCAAGCTGCATCTGCAACCTACACCACAGCTCACGGCAACGCCGGATCGTTAACCCACTGAGCAAGGGCAGGGACCGAACCCGCAACCTCATGGTTCCTAGTTGGATTCGTTAACCACTGCGCCACGACGGGAACTCCCTGTTGGGAGATTTTTAATCACAGTTTCAGTTCAGTACTTGTGATCAGTATTTGTGCTCCATTCATCTTTTCTATTTCATCTTGGTTTAGTCTTGGAAGATTGTACTTTTCTAAGAATTTGTCCATTTCTTTTAGGTTTTCCATTTTATTGGCATATAGTTGCATATAGTAGTCTCTCATGATCCTTTGTATTTCTGTGATGTCCATTGTTACTTCTCCTTTTTCATTTCTAATTTTATTGATTTGAGTCCTCTCTCTTTTTTTCTTGATACGTTTGGCTAAGGGTTTATCAATTTTGTTGATCTTTTCAAAGAAGCAGCTTTTCATTTCATTGATCTTTTCTGTGATTTTCTTCATTTCTATTTAATTGATTTCTGCTTTGATCTTTATGATTTCATTCCTTCTGCTAACTTTAGGTCTTGTCTGTTCTTCTCTCTCGAGCTGCTTTAGATGTAAAGTTAGGTTGTTTATTTGAGCTTTTTCTTGTTTCCTGAGGTGGGCTTGTATTGCTATAAACTTTCCTCTTAGAACGGCTTTTGCTGCATCTCATAGGTTTTGGAGTGTCGTATCTGTGTTGTCATTTGCTTCTAGATATTTTTTAATTTCCTCTGATTTCTTCAGTGATCCATTGGTCATTTAGTAGCATGTTGTTTAGTCTCCATGTGTTTGTGTTTTTTGCAGTTTTTTCTTGTTGTTGATTTCCAGCCAAGTATAGTGTTGTGGTCAGAAAAGATGCTTGATATGATTTCAGTTTTCTTAAAGTTACCGAGGTTGGACTTGTAGCCCAGGATGTGTTCAATCTTAGAGAAAGTTCCATGTGCACTTGAGAAGAATGTGTATTCTATTGCTTTTGGATGGAATGTCCTATGAATATCTATTAAGTCCATCTGGTCTCATGCTTCATCCAGGGCCTGTGTTTCCTTATTGATTTTCTGTCTGGATGATCCATCCATTGTTGTAAGTGGGGTGTTAAAGTTCCCTGCTATGATTGTGTTACTGTCAATTTGTCCTTTTAAGGTTGTTAGCAGTTGCCTTATATAGTGTGGTGAACCTATGTTGGGTGCGTAGATATTTAAAATTGTTATATCTTCTTCTTGGATTGATCCTTTGATCATTAGGTAGTGACCTTCTTTGTCCCTTAAAATATTCTTCATTTTAAAGTCTCTTGTCTGATATGAGTATTGCTAATCCAGTTTGCTTTTGATTCCCATTTGCATGGAATATTTTCTTCCATCCTCTCACTTGCAATTTGTATGTGTCCCTAGAAGTGAAGTGGGTCTCTTGAAGACAGCATATATATGGGTCTTGTTTTTGTATCCATTCAGCCAGTCTTTGTCTTTTGATTGGGGCATTTAGTCCATGAACATTTAAGGTAATTATTGATATGTATGTTCTTATTGCCATCTTATTAATTGCTTTGGATTTGTTCTTGCTGCTCGTTTTTCTTTCCTTCTTCTCTTGTTCTCTCCTCTTTTGGTTTGATGACTATCTTTAGTGCTGTATTTGAGTTGATTTTTCTTATTTGTGTATCAATTGTAGATTTTTTGGCTTCCAGTTATTCTGAAGTTTTGATAAAAGAGTCTATATATATACAAGATTGTTTTAAGTTGTTGCTGCTTAACTGCAAGTGTATCTCCAATGTCCTGCATTTGTACTCACCTCTTCTCACGATTTCTGATTTTGGTGGTATAATTGTGCGTGGATGATTTCTTATCTTTGCTGTGTATATACCTTTACTGGTGATCCTTGTCATTTGTGGTATTTTTGTTTCCGGTTGAGGCCTTTTCTTTTCTGCCTGGAGAAGTTCCTTTAGTATTTGTTGTAAAGCTGGTTTAATGTTGCTGAATTCTCTTAGCTTTTGCTTATCTGTGAAGCTTTTGATTTCTCCTTCAAATCTGAATGAGAGCCTTGCTCGGTAGAGTAATCTTGGTTGGAGGTTTTTTTTCCTTTCATCATGTTAAGTATATCATGCCACTCCCTTCTGGCCTGCAGAGTTCTGCTGAAAAATCTGCCAAAAACCTTATTGGGGTTCCCTTGTATGTTATTTGTTTCTTTTCCCTAGCTGCTTTCAAGATTTTCTCTTTGTCTTTAATTTTGGTCAGTTTGCTTAACATGTGTTTCAGGGTTTTCCTCCCTGGGTTTATTTTATGTGGTACTCCTTGTGCTTCCTGGATTTAAGTGAGTGGTTCTTTTCCTATGTTAAGGAAATTTTCAGCTATTATCTCTTAGAATATTTTTTCTGTCCCCTTCTCTCTCTCTCTCCTCCTTCTGGCACCCCTGTAATATGGATGTTGGTGTGTTTCACGTTGTCCCAGAGTTCTCTGAGACTCTCTTCATTTGTTTTCAATCTTTTTCTCTTTTCTGTTCCACATCTGTGATTTGCACTAATCTGTCCTCCACCTCGATTATTCATTCTTCTGCCTCCTATATTCTGCTGTTGGCTGCTTCTAATGAATTTTTTATTTCAGTTATTGTATTTTGCATCTCTTCTTGTTTAAGTTTTATATCTTGTATTTCTTTGCTCAGTGTTTCCTGTAAGTTATCCATCTTTGCCTTCAGTTTATTTCCAATGTCTTGCATCACCTTCAGCATCAACAGTCTAAAGTCTTTTTCCTGGAGGCTGAGAATCTCCTGATCACTTAGCTGTTTTTCTGGGGTTTTTTCTTTGTCCCTCATCTGAATTATAGTTCTCTGTCTTTTCAATTTTATAGGTATTTGGTGTGGTGACCTTTTTATAGATAACAGTGTTGTAGCCTCTCTTAATTTTGATGTCTGCCCCCCTTGTGGCTGAAGTTGGTACGGGCTTGCTGTAGGCTTCCTGATGGGAGGGGCTGATGCCTGCCCACTGGTAGGTGGAGCTGATTCCTATCCCTCTGGTGGGGGGGGGCTTTGTCTCTGAGTGAGATTAGGGGTGACTGTGTATTTGGTGGGGTCTTTAGGCAGCCTGTTTATTGATGGGCAGGGCTGTGATCCTACCTGGATTGTTGTTTGACCTGGGGCTTCTCAGCGCTGATGGGTGGGGCCAGATTTCCCCAAAATGGCCACCTCCAGAGAAAGGCATGCTGAGGAATATTCGCAAGAGCTTTGCTTCCAATGTTCTTCCCCACAACAAGCCACATTCCACCCCTGTTTTCCCAGGATGTCCTCCAAGAACTGCAGTCAGGTTTGACCCAGATTCCTGTGGAGACTTAGCTTTGCCCTGAGACTCAGTGCACGTGAAAGTCTGTGTTCACCTTTAAGAATGGGGTCTCTGTTTCCCCGAGTCCCATGGAGCTCACACAAGTGCCACTGGCCTTCAATGCCAGATGCTCCAGGGGCTCTTTCTCCCAGTGCCAGATCCCCACACATGGGAGTTTGATAGAGGGCTCAGAACTCTCACTCCTGTAGGCAAGTCTCTGTGAACTAGTTACTTTCCAGTCTGTGGGGCTTCCCATCCGGGAGGTATGGGGTTATTTATATCACGTAATTGCCCCTCCTACCTCTTGATGTGGCCTCCTCTTTGTCTTCTGGAGTAGGTTATCTTTTTGAAAGTTTGCAGTCCATTAGGTTGAAGATTGCTCAGTGTTTGGTTGTAAATTTTGTTGTTTTTAGGAGAGAAGTTGAGTTCCAGTTCTATTCCACCATCTTAATCCCATCCTCCAGGAATTTTTAAGTTGAGTCATGGATTTGGTAATTTTGTAGAGTATGGATTTGAGGCTGACAACAACCACATTTTTTCCCATATGTTTTCGAGCATTTATTACATAAATTTGCACTGAAAGGAATAGAATTTGAGGACTTCTGGGTTATTTCCTGAAGTGGGGTTGAAACTTAGCTGGTCACCGTTTTTTCATGTGAAAAGGGGAGACTTTTCTCCTGCTCTTTTGAGTTCCCTCTCATCTTTTCCCAATGACACTTTGCCTGTGATTATAAACATAATCTCTGTTGGAGTTTCCACCACGGCACAGTGGATTAAGAATCTGACTGTAGCAGGTCTGGTCACTGAGGAGGTATGGGTTCAACAACCCCCTCTCCCCCACCCCCAGCACAGTGGGTTAAAGGATCCCATAGCTGTGGCTCAGATTCAGTCCCTGCCCTGGGAACTCCCATATGCCATGGGTGTGGCCAAAAAACAAAACAAAAAACTTAATCTATGTTTGTTATAAAATAAGAAAAGTGCAAGAAATGCACAAATAATAAAGTCACACGTCATCCAGAGACAATTTATTGATATTTTAATGTCTGTCCTTTTTCTTTTCCTATACATAGTCATGTAAATACTCTTTTTCCCGAATAAGGATTACAAAAACACAAAAAAACAAAACCAAAAACCAAGAAACCAAAAAAAAAACCCCTTAAGTATCAAGGAAAACTAAAACAAAAAAAGATTATACAACATATTATAGTTTGCTTTTTCTACTTCTATAAGTAACATTTACCAAATAACAATTACCAATATTATTAAATATTCTTTTGTAGCCTCTTTTTTAAAGAAAGTATTTACTGTGACATCATCTGGGCCTAGCGTTTTCTGCTAGGAAAATCTTTTTACGAAAGATCATAATTTTTATTTTAAAAAGTTAGTGAATATAATGGATAAATAACATTGTACATTTTTAAAAGTAAACAATTTAAGTTTTATCTATACACCTGTGAAACTATCACCACATTCACGGTATTAAATATTTTCTTCACCCAGGAGTTTCCTCCTGTTCCTTCATGATTCTTCCCTGTCCCCACACCCGCCAGCCATTTGCTCCCATTCCCAAACAACTACTGATCTGCTTTCTGTCACTATAATTAGTTTGAATTTCCAGAGTTTTATGTAAGTGGAAGGAAGCATATAACATATGAAACATAATATAAATAGGTGAAAGAAATGTTAAATATCATTAGTTATTAGTGAACTGTAACTTAGAAACACAGTGTAATACTACCTACTATACACTATTAGAATGGCTAAAATTTAAAAGGATGACAACATCAAGTATTAAATATGTATATTTTTGATAGTTCTAGTTCCTTTACATTTTATTTGTATAGTAGGTAGTATTACATTGAGTTTCTAATTTGCACTTCACTAATAACTAATGATATTTAACATTTTTTTTCACATGTTTAATTAGCCATCTGTGTATCTTTCTCAGTGAAGAGCCTGTTCAGATCTTTTGCACATTTTTTTTGTTAAAGGGAGTTGTTTTCTTGTTTATTTAGTTTTGATAATTTTTAAGGTATTCTGGATGCAGGTCCTTTATAGACATATAATTTATTAATTATCTCTTCAACTTGCTTATCTGTTTATTTGCATTACTTTTAAAGAAGACATTTGCATTTTCTTTTAAAGAAGTTCTTAATTTCGAAGTCTAGTTTATCAGCTTTTTTCTCTTAGGGATTATGCTTTTGGAGTTATGGCTAAGAAATCTAACTCACGATCAAAATAATTTTGTTTTCTTAGAGTTTTATTATGTTTTGTTTTTACATATAGTTTGAGTCACCTTTGTGTGTGGTGGAAAGTATGACTTGAAGTTCATGTTTTTGCATATGGATAGGCAGTTGTCCCAGGGCAATTCATTGAAAAGACTATCCTTTCTTCACTGAACTGACTGGGGATATTTGTCGAAATCATCTGACCATGTATATTTGGATTTTTCGGAACTCTACTCTCTTTTTAATGGGTTTATGTGTCTGTCTGGACATGAATGCTGCATTGTTTTGATTCCTATAGCATTTTAGTAAGTTTGATGTCAGGCAGTACAAATTCTCCAACTTTGTTCTTTTTCAGAGTTTTGGGAATTATAGGTCCTTTATGTTTTTATGTAAATTTTAGGATAAACTTGTTAATTTCTTTTTTTAAAAAGTGTGCTGAAATTTTTAATGGCATTGCATTGAATTTGGGAGAAATTAACATCTTAACAATGTCGAGTAATCTGATCCATGAATATGGTACATCTTGATATCAAATATACTTTTTTATAGCCTCCTTTTCCATTATTCATAACACTGTAATGTAAACATTGTGGAGACAGGGACCTAGTTCTTTTTATTTATTAATTTTTATTTTCCTTTTCTCACATTGTCCTTTATCATGTTCCATCACAAGTAATTAGATATATAGTTCCCTGTGCTGTACAGCAGGATTTCATTGCCCGTCCACTCCAAATGCAACAGTTTTCATCCACTAAACCCCAGACTCCCGATCCATCCCACTCCCTCCCCCTCCCCCGGCAAACACAAGTCTGTCCTACATGTCCACGATCATTTTTGTTTTGTAGATAGATCATTTGTACCATCTATCCACATGTAAGTGATATCATGTGGTGTCTGTCTTTCTGACTGACCTCACTCAGTATGAGAGTCTCTTGTTCTAAACATGTTGCTGCAAATGACATTATTTTGTTCTTTTTTATGGATGAGTAGCATTCCATTGTATATATGTACCACATCTTCCTAATCCCCTCATCAGTCAATGGGCATTTAGGTGTTTCCTTGTCTTGGCTATTGTGAATACTGCTGTGATGAAAATACGGGTGCACGTATCATTTTCACTGAAAGTTTTGTCAGGATATATGCCCAGGAGTGGGATTGGTGGGTCATATGGTAGTTCTATATTTAGTTTTCTGCAGTATGTCCATACTGTTTTCCCTAGTGGTTGTAGCAATTTACACTCCCACCAACAGTGAAAGAGGGTAGGGACTTAATTCTCTCTTCTACTCCCACCTGGCTTTTCACATGCATTCAATAAACATTTACCAAATGATAAAGAAGATTCCTGAGCATAAATACTTGTGCACGTCTGATTAGTTTCTTAGGATTATTTCCTACATGTGGAATTGCTAGGTCAAATGATATCATTTTTAAAGCTTTTGATTACCACAGACACATCCCTAGGATTTTTTTTTTTTTTGAGGGTTGAAGCATCTTGATCAATAACTGTCATAAAGCATGTATAATTGATTGGCAAACTCTTGTTGATGACATTCTTCCCTAAGCTTCCTCTGAAATTACACCGTAAGCCTATAGGAAAGCAGGATTCATATCAAGAATTTTTGTTGATTACTTTTCTAACATTAAGTTTACTTGGAATTGGGAAACTATGGAGATAGCTAAAAATAAAGATGATTGTAGTTTTCCTTTGAAAAACTCAGAGTCTCTCTGGAAAGATGGTTTGCATAGTTAATAAATCACTAGAGGGGAAAGATGCGCACATGGTAGAATTTATTTTCTTTGTTTTTATGGCCACACTTGTGGCATATGAAAGTTCCCAGGTTAGGGGTGGAATTGGAGCTGTAGCTGCTGGCCTGTGCCACAGCCACAGCAGCTCAGGATCTGGGCCGCGTCTGTGACCTACACACACTACAGCTCATGGCAATGCTGGATCCTTAACCCACTGAGCAAGGACAGGGATTGAACCTGTAACCTCATGGATACTAGTCGGGTCTGTAATCTGCAGAGCCATGACGGGAACTCCCAACACATGTGATAGAATTTAGAATAAATATTGCTTTTATTTTATTTTTATTTTTTTACTTTTTTTTTTTTAAGGGCCACACCCACGGCATATGGATGTTCCCAGGCTAAGGGTCCAATCTACCCTTGGGATCTGCAACCTACACCACAGCTCTTGGGAGCACAGAATCCTTAACCCACTGAATGAGGCCGGGGACAGAACCTTCGTCCTCATGGATGCTGGTCAGATTTGTTTCCGCTGAACCATGATGGGAACTCCTTTACATTTGCTTTTTGAGTTAAACTCTAAAATTTATGGACTTTGAAAGTAGTTTCATGATTATTCAGACCGTAGGGTTTTAAGTTTGACTCTGATCTTGATTTGTGAATTAGTTCAAAAGATTTAAGAAGGTGTTCTAATTTGGCATAAGGATATGAACAGTATTGTAAAGGCAAGAATAAGCAAAATGTATATGAGAGACACTTAATTTGCTCTATCAAAAGGGCCCTGTGGGGCAGCGAAATGAAATGTTTACATCTCTATAGGGAGTTGGCTAATGTAGGGCTTTGAGTTTGGCTGAGAAATGTGATTTGATCCAGTGAACAAGCGGAAGGTTTACACTAGGAGTGATAATAATGGCAACAGTGTGTGAAAAGGAGTGTCCTGATGGATATTCGTAGGCTATGTAAGGATGAGGAAGGAACAAAATCCGGGACATGGTTGAGGAGGCTTCCATTGAAATAAGCCAAATGTAAAATATATGAGATTTTGTACTAGAGGGTGATGGAAAAGAATGTTTAAAATCAGCAGATAAAAGATGACTCAGTAGGACTAAAATTTTATTACAAATAGGAGAAGGGATAAATTATGTCCTTAGAAATAAGGGGAGAGTAGTAGTAATTGATTTTTTTTTTTTTAAGGGGGCAGGTAGAAAACTTGAATTTAATGAGTTTCGTTCTTGTTATTTTGAGCTTCCATCATAGATGGGATGTACAGTACAGTACGAGTTTTGAGCTGAGAGGGAAGTTAGGAACATGGTTTTAAGTTTGAGTGTCATTCAAATGTAATAAATGAAGCCGTGAGAGAGGCAGCTTGGCTTTTCTTGTAGAGACGGAGCTCTGTGGTAAGTGGGAGAAAGAACATACAAGGGAGAACAAGAAGGGTCAGAGAGGTAGGAGGTGATCATGCTGTTAGAGACGCTTACAGAAGAATACTTCCAAGAGGTTCTTAAAGGTGATTGAGTGTGAACTGCATGGATAACATTTATGTTTATTACTGTTTAGCATAGTTTAGTAAGCATAGTAAACGCTTTTTTTTTTTTTTTGTCTTTTTTGCCTTTTCTATGGCCACTTCCCAGGCATAGAAGGAGACATATGGAGGTTCCCAGGCTAGGGGTCTAATTGGAACTATAGCTGCTGGCCTACGCCAGAGCCACAGCAACTCAAGATCGAGCTGCCTCTGCGACCTACACAACAGCTCATGGCAACGCCAGATCCTTAACCCACTGAGCAAGGCTAGAGATCGAACCCACAACCTCATGGTTCCTAGTTGGATTCATTAACCACTGAGCCACAGTGGGAACTCCAGTAAGCATAGTAAACTCTTGATGAAAGATAATTTAAATTATTTTCTTAATTATTGAATTAATTAAGGTAGAAATTTTTCATATTATTGCCTATTGTGTTTAACTGGTAAGAAAGGAATAATGACATATAATTATTTTCATGGTTTATAAGCCATGTGTCTCATGTAAAGGTATTGCCAATATCAGTTTAATTCTAGATTACAAAAGTAGTTGATTTTTGCATCCTTAAAAAAAAACCCACCTATACTAATAATTTTAGGTCAAGTGAAGGGAATAATATTTTATAGTTCAAGTATTTTTATTATTTTTTTGGCCATGTTCATGGCGTGTGGAAGTTCCTGGGCCAGGGATCGAACCCATGCAACAGCAGTGACAGTGCCAGATGCTTAACCCGATAAACCACCAGAAAACTCTTATAATTACAATTTTTTGAGATGCTCTTGCCTACATAATATTGTGATTTTTTTTGAAGTTTTATTTTTTTGCCCTTAAATTTCTCTTAATTTTATTAAACCAAAAAACCCTTCAAAAACAGTTGACCCATTACTCCCCTCATTGCCACCCCCGACCTCATCCACCAGTCTGTTCTCTCTATCTCTGAGCTTGTTTTGTGTGTGTGTGTTTATGTGTAGATTTCACATAAAGGAAAGATCATATGATATTTTTCTTTCTCTGACTTGTTTTCACTTTGCATAATGCCCTCAAGGTCCATCCATGTTGTTGAAAGTGACAAGATTTCCTCCTTTTTTGTGGCTCAGTCATACTCCATTATGTATATATCCATCACATCTTACTTATCCATTCATCCATTGATGGACCCTTCGGTTGTTTCCATTTCTTGGCTCTTGTAAATAATCCCACTAAACATGGGAGTGCATATATCTTTTCAAGTTAATGTTTTCGTTTTCCTCAGGTAAATACCCAGAACTAGAATTTACTGGGTCATGTGGTAGTTCCATTTTTAGTTTTTTGAG
Organism: Phacochoerus africanus; assembly: GCF_016906955.1. Taxonomy (NCBI): domain Eukaryota; kingdom Metazoa; phylum Chordata; class Mammalia; order Artiodactyla; family Suidae; genus Phacochoerus; species Phacochoerus africanus. Next base: position 92,556,861 of record NC_062550.1, read on the forward strand.
GAACTTCCATGTCCATCATTTTCCAAATGGATTTTTGTGCGTGTTCATATGACCTCAACACTGTGATCTTGATCTTTCCTATTTTTTAAACCAATATTTTTATCTCTGCTATAAAATATTTTCCAGGATAACTTATGTAATTTAAAAAGTCTTACCACAAGGTGTCATTGTAACCTATAAAAAGAAATTCCATGTAAACATGTGCAGCAGTAATTTTTACATTTTCTTGTGTTTTTAAGTCTTTTTTTTTCTGTTTCATATTTTGCAGTTGTCTTTTAAGATATATTGTGTATGTCTTGTATTAAAGGAAAAAATAAAGTAGCTCATGTTCTTGAGTTCTCATATTTTTGTGAAAACATATGCTTTCCACCCACAAATTTCTTAAGAGTGTGTTGCTATAGAGATGATTGTTTGAAGGAAAGACTGAGGAGGAGGAACAGCAGGTGGACATTTAAGGAGCAAAATACTTTATTTTATGTCTTTGTTCCTGATAGAGCCAGCTTAAGTGTTTACCCCTCTGCTGATGAAATCCCTATGGAAGAAAAGTAGCTATTTAGAGATACTGTGATGGTATTTGCATTTACTCAAATGCTTTTGCAAAGAAAGGTCCCTATACTTGATTCTTTGTTCATATGAAGGATTACTGCTTGAAGTAATTGTAATCTTTGAAACAACCTTTCTTCTGCTTTAACTGGATTCCATTTTACTTTTTTAAAAAACTGTTCTGATTTCCTAGTTGGCCTTTTAATTTGTATCCTTGAAAGAGGGTTTTTTTTTGTTTGTTTGTTCGTTCTTGAAGATGTGTCAATATCTTGCCACTTTTGCCCTCAAATTCATTGTCTAGGCTATATTCCCTGTTGACTATCTGCTGCCACTAGTTCACTAGTTCGGGCTTTCATTATTGCTTTCCCAGCCTTTGATCTCCTTTTCTCTTTTTCTCTCTTACTCCCCATCCCCCCTCAAATCTCTTTTGCACCTTGGATAATGTTATTTTTCTAAAGTACAAGTCTGAAACCACTCTACTGTCCCTCACCTACCACAGGCTTAAAATCTTTCATTGGCTCTCCTAAACTCCAGTCTTCTGCTTATGGCCTTCAAGGCTCTGCCCTATATCTCCAGGCAGGTCATGCTCTCCCACACCTCTCTCCGCTTACATCCAGTGTTCTCTCCATCTCCATGCCTTTGTACTTGAGGTTCCTTCTCTGCATCCCTCTCCTTGTCTCAGCGCAGGAACTCCTTCTTTGTCAAGTTTTCCCTGATAAGTTTCTCCAGCAGAATTAGGCCTCTCTCACAAATGCACCCATACTACTCATAAATGTATTACAGTGCTTTATAGTTTTCAACTTTATGAATTCACTTTAAATAGGTAATACATCCACATGGTAAAAAAAAAATGTTTAAGTACAGTAAGGATTTAATAAAAAGTACATTTTCTTTTATTTTTGTCTAGTCAATACTTGTTGGTCAACATAATACGTTTTATTGACCACCATGAACTCCTCGAGGGCATAATTTTTTTATTTATTTCTGTATCCCTGTTCTGAACAAAGCGTCTGGCATATAACAGTCACTTAGAAAATGTCCATAGTATTTTGAACATGGGCAGGTTCTTCCTTAGTGGGAAGGTTGACTTGATGGTGCTCATATTTATGTATCTCCCTCAAAATCCTTTTAATAAATGGACCACTCGGGAAATAGGATGTAGTAGTCACTCAGGAAATACTGATTGTTTAGTTGCTTTTTTTTCCTTTTAAATATTTGGTGTAAAAATTAACTTATATTGTGTGAGGATGACTTTTATTTATCCTCCTTTTCTAGCTCTGAAAAATTTTACCCTATCTGGCAGATCCTCAGATATGAAAAAGGGAATACTTATATTAACTCCAATAAAAATATCAGTTGGAAAAATGTCAGTTGAACTCTTAGCAGTTTTTACAATTTAACTTTTCAGATGAAGGCATAAATCTCATGGAAGTAAAATTAGATCAGGATTTACGTGAAAAAACAATTTCCAGGATATGTTGTTGGATCAGTAGACAACCTTCATTTTGTGTAAGGAGCCATATGGTAGCCTTTTCTATTTCAGGAGAAATATGGGGCTGTGAGTAGAGAAGATGCTGCAGCTCACACAAAGGTATTAAGTACTCATAAATCTTTTGGCAAGTCCCCATGTTACATGTAATGGAGTCTACACTAAGAAGCATTAAAATGAATTCGAAGTATGGTTTGGGCAAGAGTCATCTTTGTTTTTCAGATCACAACTTTTCAGAGACTTTCATAATTTATTGCTAAGCATTTGAGGTTGACTGGTTACTATATCATACTTTCCAGAATTCTTTTGTGCGAATTAAGCTGTGCGGAGGCAGACAGTGCAATTACAGGAACAGAGTAACGTTTTAATTGAGAGTGCCCTGGTGGTTGATTGCTAACCTCTCTAGGACATATCTTCTTCCCTTCCTCTTTCCTTCCCCTCTCCGTTCTTTCTGAATCACAATTACAGGGCCTGGCACCTTACCAGGGCTTTGAAGGGTCTGCTCCCAGCTGCACTTCAGGTTTTGGCAGGGTGTCAAGTTGTGACATTTTTTTGTGTACAAGACATCCCTGGATGGCCACCCAAAGGCTGTTTGGGTGACTCGTACAGGATTCTCTATGGATTTTAAAGAACTCATTTCTAATATTTTGTACTTAAGTGAAGTAATGCCCAATGTAGCTTCTCTATGGACTTCTAATGTTGTTTTTAAAAAGCAGCATTCACTTGGGTGCCCTGCAGTATTTAAAGCACTGTTTTGAAATGTTCAAAGGCATAGCATGTGCTTTTTAATGGAATGTGTTTTGGAAGCTTTCCATGAGCATCAGCAGCTGTGCTTTTAGAATATTTTGAATTACCATCCTTTTGTGTAGACCTTGTACCACTGCTTAAGAAGTGTAGCTTCTGTGCAAAAGAAAATGTCATGTTTAAGTCTGTCTGTAGAGCTGGAACTGGTTTAAAGAAGTGGTAGGAAGGACATGTGGGTGTGGTTATGTGATGGCAGTGGTTGCAAAGATAGGAAGAGGTACTTGTAATTGATACACTAGCTTTCTTGCCAGTCTATTTTTTTCATAATGCACTTTACCCCGACTGAAAATTTCTCACTACAGTCAAGCTTTTCTGATTTTAGTCAGTCAATAGACAGGTATCAATTACAGAACATCTAAATATGTATTTGGCACTTGAACTATACCAGAAAAGAAAGAATTCCTATTGTGCAGAGTTTAGCAAAGAAACTCATAATGTGAATTTTTAAAAGTACACAATTCAACCAATTATGAAAGATGAAATAGATTATTTTAGTCAGCCAGTTAACCAGTAAGCGCTTACCTTTCACACTTACCAGTCTCTGTGAAAGGCAGTTTTTAAAAGACTCAGCACAACCCTTCCTCAAGTACCTCACAGAGACTACATTGGGTCCTTAACCCGCTAAGCCACAATGGGAACTCCTACCAGATGGTTTAAATAGCAACAGTTCTCGCACAGTTTGGAGAGCAGACATCTGAAATCAAGGGCCACACTCCCTCCAAAGGCTCTGTGGGAAAGTCCTTTGCTTGCTTCTGCCAGTTTCTTGTGGTTTAAGGCATTCCTTGGTTTGTGGCCGCATTTTGCTAATTTCAGCCTTCTTGGTCACATTGCCGCCTCCTCTTCAGTCTTTCTGTTTTAAGGCCCGTCCATATAATCCAGGATAGGCTCCTCCTTTTAACATCCTTAATTCAATCATATCTTTTGCCATATAATGTCATTATCATAGGTTACAGATGAGGAAGTGACATAGAGTTTTTCTGGGCCAGCATTCTGCCCAACATAGAAGCCTCAGTTACTGAATATGGATGAGAAAGTGTGAATTGAGGCTAAAGCATCATTAGAATGGTGAACATATTCATTAAATATTTTTGAGCTAACGTGTGCCTGTGTTTGTTTTAGGTCTTGGGGTTATAAATATGAATAAGACGTATTTTCTATCCCCCGGATACATTGCCTGTTTTACGTATACTAAAATACAGGATAGAAGATGGAAGAATCACCTATATACGTTTGGGAGACTTAGGGAATTCTTCGTGGAGGAAATAATGCATTCTGGAGCAAGGTTTTGAAGGCCGACAAGGAGTTCACTAGATCCGAGTGAAAAGGGGTTGGAAAGGACCTTCAGGGCAAGGAAATTAGTTTGCTAAGACATGGAGGTAGAACACAGCAGTGTGTGCTCATGAAGCTACCATTAAGTCAGTGCTCTGAAATAAATTTTGTATTTGTTTTGTTTCTAATATTGCAGGGTAGACATTCTTTATTTGTGGTTTTTCTTAAAGATCTTTTCATAGGTTAAGAAGATCTTGAGTGGCCATTAAATACATGAAAAAATGCCGCAGGGAAATTAAAACCATAATGTGATATCACTTTTACACCCCCTAGAATGGGTACAATTTAAAAAGACCATGCAAAAGGAATTAAGGAAGCTAGGCTGAGGTGGTTCTAAATAAAGCCTTGGTAGCCAAAGCTGGAATTCTTATTGTGGCTCAGCAGAAACGAATCTCACTAGCATCCATGAGGACACAGGTTGGATCCCTGGCCTCACTCAGTGGGTTAAGGATCTGGCGTTGTTGCAAGCTGTGGTGAAGGTTGCAGATGCGGCTCAGATCTGGCATTGCTGTGCCTGTGAAAGTAGGCCGGCAGCTGCAGCTCCAATTTGACTCCTAGCCTGGGAACCTCCATATGCCGCAGGTGCGGCCCTGAAAAGACAAAAACCAAAGCCGCCAAAGCCAGAATCAATGAGTTTGAATCCCATAAAGTGAAACTTAAGAACCAGTCACAGCCAACTAGGGTTTTCCAAATAATGAAACTCCAAATACTTTGCTTGCTTTGCTTCCACGTCTCTATAAAAACCTTTCCACCAGCTCCTGTTCTGGGCATGTTCCTGCTATCACTTTGGTGCTTCCCTGTTGAAATTGATGTATGCTCAAATAAACTCTTAAATTCTAATGTGCCTCAGTTTGTCATTTAACAACTGACAACATGGAATGTTGGCAAAAATGTGGAGGAAACAACTCATGTTGGTTGAAATGGGAAGTGATGTAACCACTTTGGAAAAAGATTTGTCTGTCACTCTGTGACCCAATAATTCTACTCAAATATTTACATCTCTTCCCAACTATAAACGTGTCCACAAAAAGTCTTGTATGAGCAGCTTTATTCATAATAACCAGAAATAGTCCAAATGCCCATCAGTAAGAGAACAAAATGTGCCATATAAACAATGGAAAAACTCTTGGACTCTTCCTTTGTGAGCTCATGGAATTATATACTTAAAATTTGTGCATCTATAGGTATGACTGAGACACTTTGCTGTATAGCAGAAATTGGCACAACTGCATTTTAATAAAAAAATGCTTTAAATAAAAAAAAAGTGTGTGCATTTCATTATATGTAAAATTTACCTTAAAAGCAAATAGATTGTACATAAATGAGCAGGAGAGGGATGGTGGAAGAAACGGTCCTGTTGTAGATGTTACTGTGTTTTCATGTGATGTTTGAAATGATGGTATTCGCACAACCACGAGAATTAAGACAACAGGGTGTTGGCAGAAGACAAGACAAGACCGGCGCCTATGGTAACACTGAGACCAATTTTTGAATGAAAATTAGAATTTTGAGAGGTTTCCTGGTGGCTTAGCAGTTAAGGAGCCAGTTTTGTCCCTGCTATGACGTGAATTCCATCTGGGGAACTTGTGCATGGCATGGCCAAAATAAAAGAAAATTAGAATTTTGAATTTTAAAATTCTAAATTTTGAATTCTTTTAAAAATTGTTGATTGTAATATGCATGCAAAAACAGTACACAAAAATTGTGCATTGGAATGATTTACAAAGCAAACCCCAGTGTAACCACGATAAAGATCAGGAATTAGAACACCTCAGATAGCATTATCCTAACTTTTAATCACTTCCCTTCTTTATTGTTTAACAACCTGAACATACCTTAGCATATATTCTCTAAATACTGTTGTTTTGTCTGTTTTTGATTTTTTTTTCTGAAGTTTAGATGCTTGGAATAATTACACATTCTTTTGTGTCTGTCTTCTTTCTTTTGCATCGTATGTTTGTGATATTCCCTATGTAGAGTGATCCATAGTTTATTTTCATTGGTATATAGTACTAGTTCCTTTATACCACAATTTGTTTCTTCAGCTGTTAATGGAAACACTGCCATAAATAGTGTTATTCCAATAGAAATGTCGGTTTTCTTGTAATTCACATTCCTTTTTGGTGTATCTCAAATAGAAAAGTTGCTGAGACATAACGTATATGCATTTCTTTAACTTTAGATAATGCTTGTTTTTTTTTCCAAAGTGGTTAATGCTGTAACTTGCTGCTTTCCAATCTCTCCAGACATGTTATTGTGAGTCTTTTGGGATTTTGCATTGTAATTTTAATGTTATAAAGAATTCCTACATATTAGTCCATGAAAAGACAATTCAATAGAAGAAATTGTGCAAAAAACATTTCGCAGAAGAGGATATTCAAATGGCTCATAAACAAAGAATGTCTTTAATCTTTAAAATATTTGATTGCTGGCATATAGAGTGCAATTAACTTTTGTAGGTTAATCTACTTAACAGTCTTACTATAACTTGCTCCTGCTAATGATTTCTCTATAAGTTCTTTTGGATTTTCTATATATAGTCAGGACATCTGTATATAAAGTAAGTTTTATTTTTCCTTTTCCAATTTTTTTTAACCTTTTATACTTTTGTTCGTAGATCTTCAGTACAAAGTTGAATAAAATTGGTGATAATGGGCATTCTTCTTTTGATTGCATTCTCAAAAGAGGGCATGGAAGATTTTGAAATCAAATGCAGGTGTTTACTGTATTCTTTTTGAACGTGCATCTAATCAAGTTGAGACGCCTTTCAGTTCCTAGTTTGCTAAGTTTTTAAAAAATTGAGGTTAAATTCTATAACATAAAATGAACTATTTTATTTATTTTTAAGCTAATTAATTAATTGGCCATGCCTGTGACAAGCAGAAGTTCCCAGGCCAGGGATCGAACCCATGCCACAGGAGTAACCCAAGCCATAGCAGTGGCAATGCCAGATACTGAACTGCTGGGCCACCAGGGAATTCCATCAATTGACCATGTTAAGGGTTCAGTTCAGTGGCACTTAGCACCTTCACAGTGTTGTTCAACTGCCACCTTTATTTAGTTCCTAAACATTTTATCACCCTCAAAGAAAACTCTGCACCCATTAAGCAGTCACCTCCGATTCCCTACCCGCAGCCCCTGGCCCCCAGTCTGCTTTGTCTCTATGGATTTACCTATTTTTGATATTTCCTGTAAATGGAATCAGACTTTGATGACACGAATGGTAGATGTTTTATTTTAGTCCCATAAGCCCCTGAGCATCTATTATTTATTTTTGTCTATTTTCTGACTATTGTTCAGGTTGAGTAATTTCGGTTCTATCTTCTAGTTCATTCTTTCCTCTTTGTCTTCTTTATTTCTGCTGTTGAACTCATACTTAGATTTTTATTTTAGTCATTGTATTTTTACTTTCTAAAATTGCCACTTGGTTCTTTATATCTTCTGTTCTTTGCTGAGCCTTGTTATTTCTTTGCTGTGACATTCTCTTTTTTCATTTACTTCTAGCTTATTTATAATTTCCCACTGAAGCACTTTTACCGTGACTTGAAAATCTTTGTCAGGTAACTTTAACAGCTCTGTCATCTCATTGTGGGCATCTAGCAATTGTCTTTTTATGTTTAATTTGAAATCTTCCTCATTGTTGGTATGACCAGTGATTTTCTTTTGAAACCCAGACCTTTGGGGTTTTATGTTATAAGACTTTGAATCCTACTTAAACCTTCTGTTTTAGCTGGCTTTTCCTGACACCTCTCTGGCAGGGGGAAGGGGTAGGGGGGAAATGCTGCCTCATTATTGGCAGATGGGGATAAAAGTCCAGGTTTCCTCTTTGGCCTCTGTTGACACCTGAGTTGTGGAAGATGATTGTTGGGTCATAATTGTTGGGTGATGTGTTCTGGATCCCCAAGGTCTCCATGACACCCTACATGGAAAAATAGACAGTTAACCAACCTGACATATATAGAAAACTGTACCCGATGGCTATTCCTTATTATAGTATACACGTAACATTTATAAATAAGGATCACATGCTTGCTCTTAAGTATCTCACATTTTAAAAAAAACCAAACTTCTACAGAATGTTTTGTGACTGCAGCGCAATTAAATTAAAATGATACAAAAAGAAAACTGGAAAAGTTACATATGCTTAGAGAAAAGAATACATTTCTAAATAACTTAGGAAAGCTTACAATAAAAATTAGGAAGTATCTAGGACTAAAGGAAAAATGATTATTAAAGCCGGAGGGATAAGGACGTCTGCTTTCAGGAAAATGAGAGATGTGCATTTTGCTCCTAATCCCACTAATACAGCTAATCCTACGCTAGAAAGGCTAGCCTTGATTGTATTCTTACTGATTTATTCTTTTTCTGCTTGTTCAATCAGTTACCAAGAATAGTGGTTAAGTTCTCAGATTGTTAATTGGTCTATTTTTCCTTGTAGTTCTGACTGCTTCATCTACTGTATGTAAATTAAAATTGTTACATCTTTTTTGGTATATTTAACCTTTTATCATTATGAATGTGTCTCCTCATTTTAGTAGTTTTTTTGCCTTAAAATCAACTTTGATAGTAATATAATTCTACCATCTCTTTTGATGTTTGCATTATCTTTTTATTTCAACCTTTCTGTGCCCTTATGTTTTAAAAATGTCTTATAAAAAAAAGCATATAGTTATGTTTTTCCTTTTACATTTCTCTTTTGTGTTGAGAAACTTTTTTTTAGAGTTTTTGAGTAATTTTTTTTTTTTTTTTTTTTTTTGCTTTTTAGGGCCATACCCGCAGCATATGGACGTTCCCAGGCTAGGGGTCCAATCGGAGCTACAGCTGCCAGCCTACACTATAACCACAGCAATGCCAGATCCGAGCCACATCTGTGACCTACACCACAGCTCACGGCAACGCTGGATCTTTAACCCACTGAGCGAGGCCAAGGAATCAAACCCTCAACCTCGTGGTTCCTAGTTGGATTCATTTCTGCTGCGCAACTAAGGGAACTCCAGTACTCGAATAATTTTAATTATCCCACCTTTTTAGTATTCTTTAATAGTTATCCTAGAGAAAGGTTCAGTAAACTTTTTTTTTTTTTGTCTTTTTAAGGCTGTACCCGAGGCATATGGAAGTTCCCAGGCTAGGGGTCAAATCCGAGCTATAGCCGCCAGCCTACGCCACAGCAACGCCAGATCCAAGCTGTGTCTGTGACCTACACCGCAGCTCATGGCAACTCCAGATCCTTAACCCACTGAGCAAGGCCAGGGATCGAACCCATAATCGTAATGGATACTAGTCAGGTTTGTTACTACTGAGCCACCATGGCCACTGCTCAGTTAACTTCTGTTATGAAGGTTCAGATGGTAAATATCTTGGGCTCTTCGGGCCGTGCATGGTTTCTGTCATGTATGCTTTCCTCCCTCCCTCCCTTCGTTCCTTTTATAGCGCAGTTGTAGGTTTAGATCAGAATTGAGCACAACGTGCAGAGGATTCCCATATACCCCCTACCTGCCCCTTCATGCACAGCCTCCTGCACTGTTAGCATCCCACAGCAGAGTGGTATGTTTACATGTCATCATTACCTGTAGTCCAGAGTTTAGATTACAGTTTACTCTTGGTGTTGTACATTCTGTGGGTTTTAACAAATGTGTATTGTCATGTATTCTAAAATGTAGTATACATAGAATTGTTTCCCTGCTTTAAAAATCCTCTCTGCTCTACCTCTTCATCCCATTTCTCTACTAACCCTTGGCAACGACTGATTTTTTTAATGTCTCCATTGTTGCGCCATTTCCAGATTGTCATATTGTTGAAATCCTATTTTATATATGTATATATAAAGTATATGTGTGTGTGTGTATATATATATATAGAGTATCCACACACACACACTTTTTTGGATGGGCTTCTTTCACTTAGCAATCTAAGATTTCTCCATATATTTTCATGACTTGATACCTTATCTCTTTTTAGGGCTGGTTGATTTTAATTCCATTGTCTGGGCTACCAGTTTGTCCATTCACTTGCTGAAGGACATCTTAGTTGCTTTCAAGGTTTGGTAATTATGTATAAAGCTGCCATAAATCTCTCTGTGCCAGATTTTGTTGGATGTAAGTTTTCAGCTCATTTGGGTAAATAGCAAGGAGTGCCATTGCTGGATTATATGGTAAGAGTAGTGAATTAGTTCCTGTTGCCTCACATTCTCACCAGTGTTTGGTATTGTTGCTCTTTGGATTTGGGTCATTCCAGGTCACACCAGATGTGTGGTAGTCTCTCATTTTTGCTGTAACTTGCAATTCTCTAAGGATATATGATGTCCGTCTTTTCATGTGGTTATGTGCCATTGTAGATCTTTGGTGAGGTGTTTTGTTAAAGTCATTGGCCCATTTCATAGTCCAGGTGATTGTTGTTGTGTTCGAGTTCTCTGTATATTTTGGGTAACAGTCCTTTATGTGATATATCTTTTTTCAAGTTTTCTCTTAGTCTGTAGCTTCTTTTCCTATTCTTGTGACAGGGTCTTTTGTAGAGCAGAAGTTTTAATTTTAATTGTCTCATCCATTTTTTTCAAGGAACTTGCCTGTGGTGTTAAATCTAAAAAGTCATTGCCCTATCCAGAATCATGTAGAATTTCTCCTATGCTATGTTCTAGGAATTTCATAGTTTTGCATTTTACATTTAGGGGTACAGTCCATTTGAGCTAATTATATGAAGGCTACAGGGTCTGTGCCTAGATCTACTTTTTTTTTTAAAGTGTTTTTTTTATTGTTGTTGTGGTTTTCTTGCATGTGCTCTTTTTTTTTTAACTTTTATTTTTTTAAATTTTTTTATTTTTTGTCTTTTCAAGGGCCTCTCCTGTGGCATGTGGAGGTTCCCAGGGTAAGGGTCTAATCGGAGCTATAGCCACCGTCCTACACCGGAGCCATAGCAATGGGATCCGAGCCACGTCTGCGACCTGCACCACAGCTCACGGCAACACTGGATCCTTTACCCACCGAGCAAGGCCAGGGATCGAACCTGCAACCTCATGGTTCATAGTCACATTTGTTAACCACTGTGCCATGATGGGAACTCCACATGTGCTCTTTTGTCAAAGATCAGTTAACTACAAACTAGTTTATTTCTGGATTCTATTCTGTTCCATTGATCCATTGATCCGAGCCGCGTCTGCAACCTACACCACAGCTCACAGCAAGGCCGGATCGTTAACCCACTGAGCAAGGGCTGGGACTGAACCCGAAACCTCATGGTTCCTAGTCGGATTCATTAACCACTGTGCCACGACGGGAACTCCTGAATCTCTTCTTTAATTTTGTGTTGGGTATACTGGGTTTTTTGCCTCTCCATATAAACTGTAGAATCAGTTTGTTGACATCCACATAATAATTTGCTGGAATTTTATTGAATCTGTCAATCAAGTTGGGAAGAAGTGATATCTTTACCATATTTAGTCTTTCTATCCGTGAACATAGAATATTTAATTGTTTATTTAATACTTTGATCTTGTTCATCAAAATTTTACAATTTTCTTCATATAAATCTTATACATATTTTATTATATTTTTACCTGTTTCATTTTTGGGAGTACTATGTAGATGATTTTAAGTTTCAAATTCTGTTTGTTTATTGTTGATGTGTAAGAAAGTGATTGACTTTTGTATATTAATCTGCAGTTTTTCTGTAATTGCTTGTTAGTTTTGGGAATTGCTTTTTTTTTTGTCTTTTCTGGGGCCGTACTCATGGCATATGGAGGTTCCCAGACTAGGGTCTAATTGGAGCTGTAGCATCTGGCCTATCCCAGAGCCACAGCAATGTAGGATCTGAGCCAAGTCTGCAACCTACACCACAGATCACAGCAACGCCAGATCCTTAACCCACTGAGCGAGGCCAGGGAGCGAACCCTCAACCTCATGGTTCCCAGTTGTATTTGTTAACCACTGATCCACGACAGGAATTCTGGGAATTGCTTTTTTAAATTGATTCTTTTAGCTCTTTGTACACAATTATGACATCTGCAAAGGTAGTTTTATTTTTTCCTTCTCTTTCTATATGCCTTTTATTTCCTTTTCTTACTGTGTTAGCTAAGACTTCCATCTAGTACTGTTTAGAAAAGGAGTGGTGAGAGGAGACATCCTTGCTTGTTCTTGATCTTATTGGGAAAGCTTCTGTTTTTCTCATCACCATTAAGTATGTGTTGGGCATAGAGTTTTTTGTAGTTGAGTTTTTTTTTTTTAAATCAAATTGAGGAAATATCCCTCTGAACTTAATTCATTGAGAGTTTTATCATGAATTGGTAGGATTTTGTTAAATGCTCTTTATATATCCATTGATCGTATGATTTTTTTGCTTTAGCATGTTGATGTAATGGATTACAGAAATTGATTTTTTGAATTTTGAACCAACCTTGCATACCTGGAGTAAATCTTACTTGGTCATGGTATATAATTCTTTTTATACATTATTGGGTTTGATTTGCTAATATTTTGAGGATTTTTATACCTATTTTTATTCTTTTTTTTTAACTCTTAAAAAAGGAGATAACATTCTTAGCTTGGGGCCATACAAAAAAGGCTACAGGCCAAGTTTGGCCCATAGAGTGTAATTTGCCAACCCAGTCCCTAGAGATTACCATATGTGTCCTTGACTTATCAACATGTAGTATTAATTGATACTTTTTACTGCGCAAAGACTCCATTATGCTTTTAATTCTACCTTTATTGAGTTATATACATATTCTATAATGTATTTCAAGTCAGAATATGTTAAAATCCTACAAGATAATATTTTATGCAATTAATATTCAATTGAAATTATCCATATATTTAGAGTACTCATTTATCTTTTCTCTGCATTGTCAGGGTAACATCTAAGAATTTTACTTGTGTGTGAAAATTCCTTCACCGTTTCTTTTAGTGTTTGTATTTGGGGGTGAATATGTTTTGTTTCTCTGAAAAAGTCTTTACCATTATTCTTTTTTTTTTTTTTGGTCTTTTTAGGGCCACACCCATGGCATATGGAGGTTCCAAGACTAGGGCTCGAATTGGAGCTATAGTTGCCGGCCTCTGCCACAGCCACAGTAATGCCAGATCTGAGCTGCCTCTGAGACCTACGCCACAGCTCACGGCAATGCCAGATCCTTAACCCAATGAGCGAGGCCAGGGATGGAACGTGCATCCTCATGGATACTAGTCAGATTCGTTTCTGCTGAGCTACGATGGGAACTCCTTTACTATCATTTTTGAAAGTTAAAGTATTGCTGTATTTATAGAATGTTAGTTTGGCACTTGTTTACTTTCAGTGTAATGATCTGGACTTTATTGTTGAAATCATTTCCTGTCTTGTTGCTCTTACTTGAAGGCATTTTTTTTTTCTTTCTTCCTGATTTTAAGATTTTCTCCTCGATCTGGACTTTATTGTTGAAATCATTTCCTGTCTTGTTGCTCTTACTTGAAGGCATTTTTTTTTTCTTTCTTCCTGATTTTAAGATTTTCTCTTTATTTTTGGTTATTAGCTGTCTTAATGTGGATATGCTTAGGTGTGGATTTTAAATTTTTTTTTTTTTTTTGTCTTGTCTGTTTAGGGGCTGCACCTGCAGCATATGGAAGTTCCCAGGCTAGGGGTTGAATTGGAGCTGCAGCTGCCGCCTAGGCCACAGCAACGCCAGATCCAAGCTGCATCTGGGACCTATACCACAGCTCTTGGCAGTGCTGGATCCTTAACCCACTGAGCGGGGCCAGGGATAGATCCTGCATCCTCATGGGTACTAGATGGGTTTGTTACCCCTGAGCCACAATGGAAACAAAAGGTGAGGGTTTTTCAAAATTTATGTGTTTGGGGATTGTAGGACTTTTTGCATCTAAGAATTGGTGGTTTTAATCAGTTTGGGGATGTTATCAACCTTTATTAATTTTTTTTTTTTTTTTTTGCTTTGTATTGAATGTATTCTTTAGCCTATTGTCCAGTTCCTTCCTAAACTATGTGTAATCTGGGCTATTTTACTCACTCATTGCACTCTTCATTTTGGTTATCGTATTTTTCAATTTTAGAGTTTCCATTGGTTTCTTTTCTCCCTTCCTCTTCCCCTTCCCTGTAACCTTCCTGGCTCTGCCTGTGGCATATGGAAGTTCCCAGGCCAAGCATCAAATCCGAGCAGGAGCTGCAACCTATGCCACAGCTGTAGCAGTGCTGGATCCTTACCCCACGGTACCAGGCTGGGGGTCAAACTGACATCTCCACAGATGGTTTCTTTTTATGGTTCTAATTCTCTCACAAATTTCTCAGCCTTGTTTTCTATTGCCTGGTACACAATAATAGCTTAAAACATTTTTTTTAGAAATTTTTTCGATAACCCTTTAATAGTGGGGCCCTTCTTGGGTGTCCATTGTCTGTCGTTTCTGTGGCTTTAATTTGTGTTACCTTATCTTCCCATGGGCTTTTGTGTGTGTGTATGTGTCATATATTTATTTTTTAGAACAATTGGAGCTCTAGTCTGATATTTCCTTCGAAATTACCCTTACCCCTAAGAGGCAGCCTTTAAAGTCTCTGTCCAAAATGAAGGGTATTCACCAGGGCTTCTCGACTTCTTGCTAGTCTAATCTTTCTTTGAATTTAAAGACTGTCCCAGCTACCTCTCTGAAATTGGCAGATGCCGCCAGGGGAAGGGTGGTCCCAAGTGCCAGTCTTATTTTTCTGCTTCCATATCTTCCCCTGTTCCCAAATCAGTAAATATTTATTCTCTTGTTTTCCAGTGTCTTCGAGCTTATTTCAAAAAAAAAATGTATCCATCTTGTTGTCATTAGCAGGAGGCTTGATCCAAATTACCTAATCCTCTGTTACTGGAAATAGAAGATTATCTTCAGATTTCTTGGCGTAAGAGATTATACGTTTTCGGAGTTCCTGTCGTGGTGGAGGGGTAACGAATCCAGCTAGGAACCATGAGGTTTTGGGTTAGATCCCTGGCGTCACTCAGTGGGTTAAGGATCCGACATTGCCATGAGCTGTGGTGTAGGTCACAGATGCAGCTCACGTTCCGTATTGCTGTGGCTGTGGTGTAGGCTGACAGCTGTAGCTCTGATTGGACCCCGGGCCTGGGAACCTCCATAAGCCATGGGTGCAGCCCTAAAAAGACAAAAAGACAGAAAAAAAAAAGAGACAGATTATACGTTTTTCATAGTGTTTACAGTAACTGAGTTGAGATTTTTCTGTTTTTAGCTAAAAACCTCCTTATGTAATAAAAAATAGAAGTTCTTTCCTTTTAATCTTGAATATAGAATGATAGACCTACTTTGAAGGTCAGAGGAAGAGTTATGTTTTAGCAGGCCTTTCTGTGACACTAGATTTCTCTTTGGAGGACCAGCAGATGACATTTTCCAAGAGGAGGAGGAGGAGGATGATGATTTTGTTTTTCTAGGGCTGTGCCTGTAGCGTATGGAAGTTCCCTGGGGTCAAATCAGGGCTGCAGATGCCAGCCTGCACCGCAACCACAGCAACTTGGGATCCCAGCTGCTTCTGCAACCTACACCATAGCTCACAGCAGTGCTGGATCTTTAACCCACAAAGCGAGGCCAGGCATCTAACCTGAATCCTCATAGATACTAACTGGGTTCGTAACCCGCGGAGCTACAACAGAAGCTCCTCAGGATCAAGACTGATAAGTTGATTACTACTGAACTGGATAATTCAATATGTTACATGTGCACAGTACTTAAAACATAGTAAATTCATTCTGAACTTGGTTAGATTCACATAAATTGGCATATAGTTTTCTGTGATTCGTAAATACTCCTGGAAGAGAAAATTCCTGAAATGCTGTTGGCGCATGCAACCCAGGGGTGTGTAACTTTTGAGTTAGAGTCAAGGTTTTTTTTCAATATCTAACTACGGTGTTGAAGTTTATTTATACCTAGTTATCACAGAAGTAGAAAACAGTGATTACTGTCCATTCTAGAGTCTATTTCCATTTATGTAGGGTTCGCAAACTAAGACAAAAGCTACATGAGCAAAGGTGTGAGGTGCATATGTGTTCAGGGGCCAGCTAGAGTAAGATATTCACGGCAGTGGTAGGAAATGAGACTACTCAGGGTGGATGGGGGCAGATTGTGTAGGGCTTTGAAATACTGGAGTGTTTTGACTTCATCTCATAGGTGGGAACTCTTGAATGAGAGTGAGAAGTCAAATAAAAATTTTCGACTATTAATCTGGCAGTGCTTTGGAGGGGAGTATGCTAGAGAGAGGAACTACTGGAAGTGGGGATAATGAAAAGCTCTTACCTAATCACGAGGCGATACAAGCCTGACTTTTTGTGGTTAAGTAGGAGTGGAGAGAATGGAGTGCATTAAAAAAAAAGAGTGTTTGTTGTTGACGCCTAGGAATTTGAAAGAGAAAGCAGAGAAGACTTTGGGGCTGTAAGTGCGGGTGAATGGCAGCTTCATAGTGGTACCTGTACCGGACACTGGGAAGTAAGGAGGTTGAAAGTAGATTGAAAGCAAAGACGATGAACTTGGTTTAAGATAATTTCAATATAGGGTGGTATTGTTCATTATCTGAAAAAAATCTGGTGGTCGTTAAAAAGAAAATTTAATAATAAAATGTTGAAAGTGCAACATTTCCTCAGAGGCCAGCACTATTCTCAGCTTGGTGTACTACTCTTTGATTCTTTGTATGTATGGAAGCGTGTGCATGTTTCTAGCGTTCATAACCTTCGCCGTGCTGTGGGGGCAGGGGGGACAGAGCTAACTTCTTTTTTTTTTTCCAGCCACTCCATGGCATATGGCATTCCCGGGCCAGGGATCAGATGCGAGTTAGAGTTGCGACCTAAGTCCCAGTTGCAGCAACACCAGATCCTTAACCCACTGTACCTGGCCAGGGAGTGAACCTGTGTCCCAGGGCTCCCAAGATGCTCCTGATCCTGTTGCACCATAGCAGAAACTCCTAACTTCTTATTCCTAATGCATAGTTAGCTATACCTTTATTTATGGAAGTTTAGGTTATTTCAGATTTTTTTCATTTTTTTATTTAAAACAATGTAGCAAAGAAAGTCCTTATGTAGTAATTACATTTGGGAACTCAATCCAACTATTTTATTATTTATTCTAATGATGGAATTCCCTTCATGGCTCAGTGGTTAACGAATCCGACTAGGAACCATGAGGTTGCGGGTTCGATCCCTGGCCCTGCTCAGTGGGTTGAGGATCTAGTGTTGCTGTGTGCTATGGTGTAGGTTGCAGATGCGGCTTGGGTCCCGCGTTGCTGTGGCTCTGGTGTAGGCTGGCGGCTATAGCTCCAATTCGACCCCTAGCCTGGGAACCTCCATATGCTGCAGGAATCAGCCCTAGAAATGGCAAAAAAGACAAAAAAAAAAGGAAAAAAGAATTAATTCCAAGGATTGGGCCAGGGAATAAGCAGATTTATCATTTTGATACAAGTAACTTTACAAAAAGTTTAGTACTAGTGTGTGTGTGAGCATGTGCGTGCCCGTTAGCATAATTTTTGTGTGTGTGTGAGGGGTACCTACTGGTGATGTGTTGGTGTATTTTAGCTTTATTAGTCACTAAAATCAACATATAAAAAGGTAATGAAATTGCAAACATCTTGGAACAGGAGAAATCCTCCTGGTTTAGGAAAATAGAAGAGGGCAATACAGGTATGTCTGTGTAGAAACTAGCACGGGAGATGAGGTCACGGTGGTGGTGATTGAGAAAGGGCTATTCTGAAATTAGTGACATCCTGGAAAGTACTAAATAGTAAAAGTGGTAAATATTTCATTGCCAAAATGGAAGGAGATAAATCATTGCACTAGATTTTCTAGAAACTTTTAGATCTGTGTAAATTTTGTTTCTATGAGGACTTAACTTTCATTTTAGGGTAGGGGGTCCAGGAAGGATATTTACCTCACTGTCAACTTAACTGGAATACAAAGGAAAAAAAAATACTCATTTTATCTTGGAAATCTTCATTTCACTAGTAGTAGCGAAGGAAAAGGATAGCTTTTGATTTTTCTAATGTAGCTAGTTGATTAAAATTAAAACCTTATAATGCCTTTTGATGATCCTACTAGAAAGTATAAGGTAGGTTTAT
Source organism: Phacochoerus africanus (assembly GCF_016906955.1). Classification (NCBI taxonomy): domain Eukaryota; kingdom Metazoa; phylum Chordata; class Mammalia; order Artiodactyla; family Suidae; genus Phacochoerus; species Phacochoerus africanus. The sequence goes on from NC_062550.1 coordinate 92,575,084, forward strand.
TGTATGTTTCTATCTCTGAAAAATTAATTTGGGTTGAAGAGCAGAATCAAAATTGCATGCCAGTTTTATGATCCAGTTTATTAATTCATGGCAAATGTATACTCGTGGCAGGATGGGGATGTGGAAGCTGCTACCGACAGTGCACTCTGTGTTTTCAGAGTTGGATCCTTGTGCACATGTAACCCCAGAGTAAGGAGTCACGTGTCCTCGAAGGCTGTGTCCCCCTTTGTTAGAACAGACAAAGCAGGAAACCAAAGCAGCCTCAATTTTAATTAAAAAGTATTCTTAGGTAATTTGTAGAAACATTAATTTATCAGAAATGATGTGTTTCAAACAACTTTAATGGTTGGTTTATGTAGCAGGCTGAAGATCTTCTCTTGTAGTAAGAAAAGGTAATTCGTAATCACCCATAACTAAGGGAGAAGCTGTAAGGGGAAAAAATTATATGTACGTACTAGTCTTGAGAAAGATTAATGAAGTTAAAAGGGGAGAATTACTTTCAGATTAAAATTTTGTTTTAAATTATTTACAGTAGGAGCACTCAGTTGTCATTTTAAACAGCAAATATTTAGTTACTTTCATAGGCCTGGATGGGTGCTTTGGGGGATAGCTGAGGTGATTGAATTTCCTTTTTTTAGCACAGTGCATAGTACATGGATGATCAATAGTTATGTGATGACTGATTTCTCCTCTGGATCTGCAGCCCGAGTGCAGTCGCCTTGTGTCAAATGAAAGACCCTTTGTAGCATTAATCACAGACATAATTACATGCCGCAAGTCGTCTTTGTGAAGACTGCGATTCTCCCCAGCTTCTGAGAAGTTTCAGGTAGTTTTCCTCCCGATTTTGGAGTGTGGGTGTGGTACCATACTCCACCCTTAAAGCTTACCTAATGAGCTTTAGGAAACATACGTGATTTGTGAATCCAAGCCTACCTGTACTGGAAGAGTTGATACTTCTGATTAGGTTCATACTTGAAGGTGTGATCTTGATGCTTACAGAATCTTTGCATGGAAGTAGAGAAAATTTAAGGGATGATTCAACTTTTTTCTTTTTCTTTTTCTTTTTTTTTTTTTAAACCGCCACAGTTGTGCACACTTGTGGCTCTTGATTTGTGGCAAATGGATTTCCAGGCCAGCGGTTGAATTGAAGCTGCAGTTGCTGGCCTATGCCTCAGCCACAGCAACAATGGATCCAAGCCACATCTGCAGCCTATGCAGTAGCTTGTGCAATGCTACGTACTTAACCCACTGAACAAGACCATGAATTGAACTCACAACCTCACAGACACTCTATCAGCTTCTTAATCTGCTGAGCCACAGTGGAAACTCCTCAACTTTATTCTTGAATTTTGTTTTATGAACGATTGGAAATCTGAAAATTGGGTTTTGCTATAGAAGTGGTAAGGAGGATAATAAGTGAAAAAAAAAAATGTAACACTGAAAGAGTTCACTGATAACTAATTAAGTGTATTTCTCTCTGCAGGTATAATTTGGCCTCCTGAGATGATGTCTTAAGAAGAAAGTGGAAAATAATCTTGGAAAGAAAACTTGAGACAATAAGAAAGCTAGAACTTGCTTTTACATGGTTGTCAGCTTACTTACCAATATGGACGCTTTTCCCACCACTTTTCCTCCTGGTGGAGACAGTGGGATGACAGATTCTCAATCTGAGTTCCAAAAAGTGTTAATTGATGAGCGGTTACGATGTGAACATCATAAAGCTAATTATCAGGTCCTGAAGACTGAACACACAAGGTAAATTACTTAAGTTTGGAGATGAGAGGCTTCATTAAAATTTATTTTGTCTGCATGTTTGCTCTGGAATATATAGTGTAATTTTGTTATAGTGTACAGTGTACATTTAAAACTTTTAAAATAAAATATGTTTTCTTTAAATTAAGTGGGTTATTAAACATTTATAAAAGTCTTGTTTTGAAAGTAGCAAGACATAAAATGTATCTAGGTGGCTACATGTGTCTTATTTCCCTTCAAAATAAAATTGCATTCAGAGGCATTCCCTGGTGGTGCAGTGGGTAAACGATCTATCATTGTCACTGCTGTGTCTAAGTTTGATCCCTTGTCCAGGAACTTCTGCATACCACTGGGCACAGACAATAAAAAATGTATTCGGGGGGTTCCTGTCGTGGCTCAGTGGTTGGCTGATCCGACTGGGAACCATGAGGTTGCAGGTTCGATCCCTGGCCTTGCTCAGTGGTTTGGGGATCCGGCGTTGCCATGGGCAGTGGTGTGGGTTGCGGACTCGGCTTGGATCCTGTGTTGCTGTGGCTCTGGTGTAGGCCGGTGGCTGCAGCTCCGATTCAACCCCGGCCTGGAAACCTCCATATGCCATGGGAGCGGCCCAAGAAATGGCAAAAAGACCAAAAAAAAAAAAAAAAGTATTCGGAAACTGTAGGGTTAAATGGAACTCTAAAGCAGTGATATTTGCACGTTTAATGGAATAAATGACATTGGTCTTGCTATATAAGTGTTGGCTGACTTTACATAAAATAATGCAGTTAGAAAGCAAAGAATATAGTTAAAATTAAATTCTACTTTAAAAAAAAATTAGGTTGCAAGCTGAGTACACAAAGTCACAGAATGAACTCAAGCGCCTAATAAATGAAAAGCAAACTCACCAGGAAAAGTTTCAGCTGCTGCTTCAAGAGCTACGAGGGGAATTAATAGAGAAAACTAAAGACTTAGAAGAAATGAAGCTGCAGGTAAGAAAACGTATTCGAGTTTGTGTAAAAGTAGTCAGCTATGTAGTGGAGGAAAGTAGTTTTGGTAAATTTGGTAAATTCTCTCTGTATTCTTAATGAGTATTTTGTATCTCCAGATGATGTAGTTTAATCTTCTTTCATACACTCTAGAATGTTAGCTACCATGTAGGGTTTAGCCACAAAACTGATACTATATTTCAATTTGCATTATACTTCCTGTTCCAGTTTAAATACCTCATACTTCAGAATAATTGGAGGAAAGGTCAGTTTGAGTTAAAGTTTTGGAGTTGCCAGAGGTTAACGAATCCGACTAGGAACCATGAGGTTGCAGGTTTGATCCCCGGCCTTGCTCAGTGGATTAAGGATCTGGTGTTGCCGTGAGCTGTGGTGGAGGTCGCAGATGCGGCTCAGATCCCACGTTGCTTGGCTCTGCCGTAGGCCAGAGGCTGCAGCTCTGATTGGACCCCTAGCCTGGGAACCTCCATATGCCACAGGTGTGGCCCTAGAAAAGACCAAAAAAAAAAAAGTTTTACTAATTTTCCTTTAAGTATTATAATTGAAACTTAGTTAAAGATGATAAGCTGCTTAAAAGACACTGTAAAAAAAATATGTGTGCATAAATTATGTGCACAATGTAAGGTAAATGGAATTTCTAAAGTAACAAATAATTGGTGCTAAAGTACTGACTACTGTTTCTTTAGATATTTTTCACACCATTCATTTTCCATTTGCCTAGAAAGTAGAGTAAAGCTGAACTTCCGCACCAAACTTACTATAAATTTCCAGTTAGTAGGTATAAGTAGTGATATTTTACTATAATCCCTGACTAGCACCGGCCATGTATCTCTCCTTGTCTAGTGCTTGTTACAATAAGGTATTGTTAATATTGGATGGAGTTCCCGTCGTGGCTCAGTGGTTAGTGAATCCAACTAGGAACCATGAGGTTTCAGGTTCGATCCCTGGTCTTGCTCAGTGGGTTAAGGATCCGGCGTTGCCGTGAGCTGTGGTCGCAGATGCAGCTCAGATCCCACGTTGCTGTGGCTCTGGCATAGGTTGGCAGCTACAGCTCTGGTTGGACCCCTAGCCTGGGAATCTCCATGTGCCGCAGGTGTGGCCATAGAAAAGACAAAAAATAAAATAAATAATTGCAGTCATAGGTTAATAGAGTAAAAAGCCATCTTTCGAGTCATCCAGTACGGCATATCACCTACTCCCTAGATTCCTTTGACAACAGCATTAAAGAAATTTGTCATTCAGTATCTTCTTGAAATCTTCCGTTGTTGGGAACACCACCACTAAACTTGTGTTGGAGCCTCCACCATGTTTACTGTTTAATTCCTAAGGATAAGTATTTAGGACATTTAAACAAATAAAAACTTCAGCAATATGAGTCATAGAGGGAAATACAATTTAAACCTCTAGAATTGCTGGATTAATTTGTTTTGCAAGAATTGAGAAACCTCCATGAATGAAATCTGTGAGCACTGAACCCAAAGTATTCAGAGTATTCTTCAGACATTGGAGATGTAATTACTCTGTTTCTTGAAAGTGACATGTAGACATGCTTATTTGAAATTGGCACGTGCAAAACAGTGAGCTTAAGACTGGAGTGGCTGTATTAATATCAGACAAAATAGACTTCAAGACAAAAAGTATCACTAAAGATAAAAAGAACATTTTTAGAACCAAAAAAGGATCAATTCACCAGGAAGATGATGACCTACAAATGGTTATGGGTGTCTGTACCTGTTTTCTCATGTGATAATGGGCATAAAAGCTGTTATATAATGGGTTGTTGTGAGGACTAACGAGATAACAGTATTTTCAGTACAGTGGCTGGAACATGGGAGACAATCAGAAATGATGGCAACTTTTATCCTCTTTGAATTTAGGCTCCATGAGGGGAGGGCTTTTTTTTTTTGTAGTGTGTCTCCAGTACTCAGGATGGCGTCTAGCAAGTATTTGTTAAATGAATGACATGAGTAACTAGAATAATGAATGATTTGAAATTGTTCTGTTCATATATAATGTTGCACTTGTCTCATATGTACCTGGCACCATAGCATCATAGGGTTGGTAATCCTCCATTTCTCTTTCATATCTGTCATGAGTTGAATTTTTTATCCCCAAAAGATAAGTTGAAACTCTAACTCCCAGCATTTCAGAATGTGACCTAATTTGGAAATAGGGTTTTGCAGATGTAATTACTTAGGTTTAGATGAGGTCATACTAAAGTGTGACAGTCTTTTAATCTAATATGACTGATGGTCCTTAGAAGAAGAGGAGAATGGACATAGAGTCAGAAACACATGGATGGGGGTCAGGGTGGGGTGGAAAGAGAGAACGTCCTGTGATGACAGAAGCCAAGACTGAAGTGCTGCAGGTGCCAGGGAAGGCCAGGAGTTACCAGCACATTAGCAGAAGCTGGGACAAGGCAAGGAAGGTTTCTTCCTGCAGTTTTCAGAGAGAGCCTTGCTGATGCCTTGATTCTGGACCTCTAGCCTCCAACTGTGAGACCGTAGATTTCTATTGTTAAAAGTCACCCAGTTTGTGGTATTTTGTTAGGGCAAATCTAGGAAACTAATAAACTATCAAAGGCAGAATTCCTGTTTGGATCATCTGTTACAGGGGCTCGTCATTCTGTGCTTCAGTGCTTTCAGTGTTAGAGAACCTAGTGAGTTTGTAAAGTGACCCACTGCTGTTTATGTGTCAAAGTATGTTAAGCATTTTCTCTGTCACGCGGAAGTAAAGTCGTCCTCCCTTGTAGCCTCCCTGTTGGTTCTTCTCCTGTTCCTGGGACCTATAAGAAACAACTCTGGACATTGCTCCATGTAATAACTTCCCAAATGTTTGCTGATAAATAAAATTTATCTGGTAAAGTTTGTTTTTCCGGGTAAACAGACCTGGTTTCTATGTGATATTTACCCGGCAAAAATAACTGAAAGAAACATCTAAACATAAATACGCTTATTAAAGCAATTTAGCTATTTGCTATAATGGATACTTGTGATTTGTACAAATTCTGAGTTAAGGAAATTGAACATGAACAAAGTAAAATCAGCAAGAAATACTTCAATGAAGGTTTTATGAAGGGTGATTATTTTAAAATACACATATATTATATTGTCTACCTGCAAAATGCCTTTTCTGAGTTAAGATTTGATATCCCTTTGGCATTTACAGAAAAACAATATAAAAGACATTCGATTAAAGGATATTTCCGCATCACTTGTATAGTTGTAGTGAATGAGGATAATAGTGCCTAGCACATAGGGTGATTGTAAAGATGGAATGAGTCAATGCATAGACATTGTTAGTATAGTGCTTTGATATAGTTAAGTGGTTAGTACCTAGCTATTACATTGTTATTATGTAACATGTTAGCAAAACCTTTTTTAAACATATAGGAGTCATTTTATATATGTCTGATAAAAATTTTGAAAAATTACTTTGCCAAACATTTATATGCTTTCTTTGTGCCAGGCAGTGAAAGCTAACTCAATTATGATTCCCATTTTATTTGGCTGCTAGGAAGCTCAGAGCAAAATTACTCAGTTTGTCATTATTATTATTATTATTATTTTTTGTCTTTTTGCCATTTCTTGGGCCGCTCCCGCGGCATATGGAGGTTCCCAGGCTAGGGGTCCAATCGGAGCTGTAGCCACCAGCCTATGCCAGAGCCACAGCAATGCGGGATCTAAGCCAAGTCTGCAACTTACGCCACAGCTCTTGACAACGCCAGATCCTTAACCCACTGAGCAAGGCCAGGGATTGAACCTGCAACCTCATGGTTCCTAGTTGGATCCCTTAACCACTGAGCCACGATGGGAACTCCTGTCATTATTATTATTTTTTTTTTTGAAGAATCTCTGGCACAGCAGTATTTGCTCTCTTAGAATTTTTTTTTCTTTGTCTTTTTAGGGCTGCACCCTTGGCAAATGGAGGTTGCCAGGCTAGGGGTTGAATTGGAGCTATAGCCGCTGGCCTACACAACAGCCATAGCAACACCAGATCCAAGCTAAATCTGCAAACTACTCCGCAGTTCACAGCAGATCCAGATCCTTAACGCATTGAGCAAGGCCAGGGGTCGAACCTGAGTCCTCATGGATACCAGTTAGATTTGTTTTCGCTGATCCAAGATGGGAACTCCTAAGTTAGAAACTTTTTGAGAAATATTGGTCTATTTCATGTTATTAATATGACAAATATGTTAGAAATTTGTTTTTGTAGATTAATATGGATAATGACACATAGATGGTTGTATGAGAAAGCATTCTCTTTAAGTTTCTTTTTGAGACAAGTGGTACTATTCCATTAGAAATATAAGGCACAGCATAGTTTTCCTCTTACTGTGGCATCAAGTTAATCTCCTAATTCTGTGTCTTTGGTTGTTGTTGACTTTAAGAGAGACGGAGAAGGAAGGAAGATGAGTGAGCTTGTTTTTAGTAAGATTCTTATGAGCTAAGGGTCTCTAACCGTAAGAGTTTTTTCTTTATCAGAGATTTCGTAAATCATAAGACTCCTGTATCGTTAACAGTTTCAGTATTGTTTTTTTCCATTATGTAGATCCATATTTCCTTCATCAGTGTCATTTTCTACGATCTTAAGAACTTTAATGTTTTACACGGTGTAGAAATACAGGTGGGAATCTCTTTAGCTTTAATCTTTTTATAAATGAGAAATTATGTTTAAAGATATTTCTGTTGGGTATTGAATTCTAGGTTGACCATTTTTTATTGCAACCTACACCTATGCAGCTCATGGCAACACCAGATCCCGAACGACTGAGTGAGGCCAGGGATTGAACCTGCATCCTCATGGATACTAGTTGGATTCATTTCCACTATGCCACACTGGAAGCTCCCCCCCCCCCCCCCCCCGCTTTTTTCAATTCTTAACCCACTGTACCACATCAGGAACTCCTTGTTTATTTATTTTCAATCTTTTTGTCTCCTTCTGTTTCATTCTGGATAGTTTCTGCTGTCCTGTCTTCAAAGTCTCTGATCTTTTCTCCTGCAATGTCTAATCTGCCATTAATCCTGAAGTCCATTTTCGATCTTTTTGTATATTCCTTGACCTGTTCAAACTTTAGCTTTTTATGGAATTCAGTTATAACTATTTTAACGTTTGCTAATTATAGTATCTCTGTCACTTCTGGGTTAGAATTAGTTATTGGTCTATTCAGATTCTCTGCCAATTTTTAATATTTTTGTTGTTGAGTTGTATGAGTTATTTATATAGTTTTTGTATATTAGCCCCTCATTGGATATATGATTTGAAAATAGCTTCTCCCACTTAGTAGGCTGCCTTTTGTTTTGAGGATGGTTCTTTTTGCTGTGCAGAAGCTTTTAAGTTTGATATAGTTAGATTTGTTTTAGCTTTTGTTTTTCCTGTCCTTTGGAGTCTGAGCCACTAAAATATTGCTAAGACCAATGTCAGTAAGGTTGCCATCTATGTTCTCTTTTAGGTATTCTGTGGTTTCTGGTCTTGACTTCGAGTCTTTAATCTGTTTTGAGTTAATTTTGTGTATTATGTAAGGTACTGGTGTACTTTTCTTCTTTTGCATTTGACTATCCAGTTTTCCCATCACCATTGATTGAGGAAACTGACCTTTTTCCATTGTATTTTTTCTTCCTCTGTCATAGATTAATTGTCCATACATGCATGGATTTTTTCTGGGCTCTCTATTCTATTCCACTGATCTGGTGTCTGCTTTTGTGTCAGTAACATACTGATTTGAGTACCATAGCTTTGTGGTGTACTTTGAAGTCAGGGAGTGTGATATCTCCAGCTTTTTCAAACTATACCACAAAGCTGAATCTTCTTTCTCAAGATTGTTTTGGCTGTTTGAAGTTTTTTGTGGTTCTATACAAATTTTAGAATTATCTGTTCTGGTTCTGTGAAATCTGCCATTGGAATGTTGATAGGGGTCACACTGAATCTGTAGATTGCTTTAGTGATACGGACATTTTAATAGTGTCCTTCCATTCCATGAGAATGGGATATCTTTCCATTTTTTGATATTTTCAGGGTTTTTTTTTTTTCATCTGTCTTATAGTTTTCATTGTACAGGTTTTTCATCTCCTTGATTAAATTTATTCCTGTATTTTCCTTGCCCGATAAACATTTGCTGGATGCTATACATTGTAAGTTTTACTTTGTTGAGTGCTAGATATTTTTATATTCTGATAAATATTCTTGAGCTTTGTTCTGGGAAACAGTTTCATCTTTCTGGGTTTGCTTTTAAGATTTGTTAGTGGGTGCAGATTAGTGTTTAGTGCTGATAATTTCCCACTGCTGAGACCCTTTTGAGTACTCATATTCTATGAAATGAAGTTTTTTAGCCTAGCTTTTGGGAAAAGGAGCTCTGTGTTAGCCCTGCATTCTCATCCTTCTAATCCTTCCAGGCGATTTTTTCCTGGCCTTAGGTATTTTCCTTACATGCACATGCTGATCAGTATTCTACTGAATGAGTCAAGAGGAACCTTTTACAGATATTCATAATTTTCTTTATGTGCCACCCTCCTCTCTGTTACTTTGCCTTGTAACTCTGACTGTATTAGTCTCCCTGAAATCTTGGTTCTTTCTCCATAAGTTAAGGAGTCTATCATACTCTGCCTTTGTAATGGCCTGGAAGCTTTGCAAAGCTCACCTTATATTTCTGTCTCTTAGGAATCTTTTTTTGCTTCATTATGTCTAGTGTCTTGAAAACCATTGCTTGATTTTTGTTCAATCTTTTGTTTGTTTCAGGCAGGATAGTAAAGCTAGTTTCTACTCCATCTGCTGGAAGTGGAAGCACTTAATTTTTAATTAACTTTTAATTATGGAAATCTCAAACAAGTACAGAAGTACAGAGCGTGAGTGATGTGATGCTTCCCCATCGCCTGGCATCAGTAATTACCATCTCTGAGACGGTCTTGTTGTATCTTCTAACACTTGTTGTTGTTTTTTTTTTTTTTTATTTTCCCACTGTACAGCAAGGGGGTCAGGTTATCCTTACATGTATACATTACAATTACATTTTTCCCCCAGCCTTTCTTCTGTTGCAACATGAGTATCTAGACAAAGTTCTCAATGCTATTCAGCAGGATCTCCTTGTAAATCTATTCTAAGTTGTGTCTGATAAGCCCAAGCTCCCGATCCCTCCCACTCCCTCCCCCTCCCATCAGGCAGCCACAAGTCTCTTCTCCAAGTCCATGATTTCTTTTCTAAGGAGATGTTCATTTGTGCTGGATATTAGATTCCAGTTATAAGTGATATCATATGGTATTTGTCTTTGTCTTTCTGGGTCATTTCACTCAGTATGAGATTCTCTAGCTCCATCCATGTAGCTGCAAATGGCATTATGTCATTCTTTTGTATGGCTGAGTAGTATTCCATTGTGTATATATACCACCTCTTCCGAATCCAATCCTCTGTCGATGGACATTTGGGTTGTTTCCATGTCCTGGCTATTGTGAAGAGTGCTGCAATGAACATGCGAGTGCACGTGTCTCTTTTAAGTAGAGTTTTGTCCGGATAGATGCCCAAGAGTGGGATTGCGGGGTCATATGGAAGTTCTATGTATAGATTTCTAAGGTATCTCCAAACTGTTCTCCATAGTGGCTGTACCAGTTGACATTCCCACCAACAGTGCAGGACGGTTCCCTTTTCTCCACACCCCCTCCAGCACTTGTTATTTGTGGATTTATTAATGATGGCCATTCTGACTGGTGTGAGGTGATATCTCATGGTAGTTTTGATTTGCATTTCTCTTATAACCAGCGATGTTGAGCATTTTTTCATGTGTTTCTTGGCCATCTGTATATCTTCTTTGGAGAAATGTCTATTCAGGTCTTTTGCCCATTTTTCCATTGATTGATTGGCTTTTTTGCTGTTGGGTTGTAAAAGTTGTTTATATATTCTAGAGATTAAGCCCTTGTCGGTTGCATCATTTGAAACTATTTTCTCCCATTCTGTAAGTTGTCTTTTTGTTTTCTTTTGGGTTTCCTTTGCTGTGCAAAAGCTTTTCAGTTTGATGAGGTCCCATGGGTTTATTTTTGCTCTTATTTCTATTGCTTTGGGAGACTGACCTGAGAAAATCTTCATGATGTTGATGTCAGAGAGTGTTTTGCCTATGTTTTCTTCTAGGAGTTTGATGGTGTCCTGTCGTATATTTAAGTCTTTCAGCCATTTGGAGTTTATTTTTGTGGATGGTGTGAGGGTGTGTTCTAGTTTCATTGCTTTGCATGCAGCTGTCCAGGTTTCCCAGCAGTGCTTGCTGAATAGACTTTCTTTTTTCCCATTTTATGTTCTTGCCTCCCTTGTCAAAGATGAATTGACCATAGGTGTCAGGGTTTATTTCCGGATTCTCTATTCTGTTCCATTGATCTGTCTGTCTGTTTTGATACCAGTACCACGCTGTTTTGATGACTGTGGCTTTGTAGTATTTCTTGAAGTCTGGGAGCGTTATGCCTCCTGCTTGGTTTTTGTTTCTCAGGATTGCTTTGGCGATTCTGGGTCTTTTGTTGTTCCATATAAGTGTTTGGATTGTTTGTTCTAGTTCTGTGAAAAATGTCCTGGGTAATCTGATAGGGATTGCATTGAATCTGTAGATTGCTTTGGGTAGTATGGCCATTTTTATAATATTGATTTTCCCAATCCAAGAACATGGAATATCTTTCCATTTCTTTACCTCTTCTTTGATTTCTTTGATTAAAGTTTTATAGTTCTCGGCATATAGGTCCTTTACCTCCTTGGTCAGGTGTATTCCGAGGTATTTGATTTTGTGAGGTGCAGTTTTAAAAGGTATCGTGTTTTTGTATTCCTTTTCTAATATTTCATTGCTGGTATACAGAAATGCAACTGACTTCTGAATGTTAATCTTATATCCTGCTCCTTTGCTGAATTTATGAATCAGTTCAAGTAGTTTTGGGGTTGAGTCCTTAGGGTTTTCTATGTATAGTATCATGTCATCTGCATACAGTGACAGTTTGATCTCTTCTCTTCCTATATGGATGCCTTTTATTTCTTTTGTTTGTCGAATTGCTGTGGCTAGGACTTCCAAAACTATGTTGAAGAGCAGTGGTGAGAGTGGGCATCCCTGTCTTGTTCCAGATTTGAGTGAGAAGGCTTTCAGTTTTTCCCCATTGAGGATTATATTTGCTGTGGGTTTCTCATAAATGGCTTTGATTATATTCAGGAATGTTCCCTCTATACCCACTTTGGCGAGGGTCTTGATCATGAATGGCTGTTGGACTTTGTCAAATGCTTTTTCTGCGTCTATTGAGATGATCATATGATTTTTGACTTTTTTTTGTTAATGTGGTGTATGATGCTGATTGATTTGCGTATGTTGAACCATCCTTGTGAACCTGGGATGAACCCAACCTGGTCATGGTGTATAATTTTTTTGGTATGTTGTTGGATTCGGTTGGCTAAGATTTTGTTGAGAATTTTTGCATCTATATTCATCAATGATATTGGGCGATAGTTTTCTTTTTTGGTGGTATCTCTGTCTGGTTTTGGCATGAGGGTGATGGTGGCATCATAGAATGTCTTTGGGAGTATTCCTTCTCCTTCAACCTTTTGAAAGAGTTTCAGGAGGATGGGCACCAATTCCTCTTTATATGTTTGATCAAATTCACCTGTGAAGCCATCTGGTCCTGGACTTTTATTTGTGGGGAGTGATTTTAGGACCTCTTCAATTTCATTTCTAGTGATGGGTCTGTTCAGTTGGTCTGTTTCTACTTGATTCAGTTTTGGCAGGCTGTAAGATTCTAGAAAATTGTCCATTTCTTCCAGATTGTCAAACTTGTTGCCATATAGTTGTTCATAGTATTCTCTTATGGTTTTTTGTATTTCTGCTGTATCCGTTGTGATTTCTTCCTTTTTCATTTATAATTTTGGTTATTTGGGTTCTTTCTCTCCTCTTTTTAGTGAGTCTGGCCAGGGGTTTGTCAATTTTGTTTACCTTTCAAAGAACCAGCTCTTGGTTTTATTAATTTTCTCTATTGTTTTTTGAGTCTCTATTTTATTGATTTCTTCTTTGATCTTTATAATTTCCTTCCTTCTGCTGACTTTAGGCCTTTTTGTTCTTCTTTTTCTAATTCATTTAGGTGGAGGGTTAAGTTGTCCATTTGGGATCTTTCTTCTTTTTGAGAAAGGCCTGTATTGCTATAAATTTCCCTCTGAGCACTGCTTTCGCAGCATCCCATAGATTTTGAGTGGTTGTGTCTTCTTTATCATTTGTTTCAAGGTAGTTTTTAATTTCCTTCTTGATTTCCTCATTGACCCACTGGTTTTTAGTAGCATGTTGTTTAGTCTCCATGCAGTAGGTTTTTTGTCATTTCTTTTCCCATGGTTGATTTCTAATTTCATGGCATTGTGGTCAGAGAAGATGCTTGAGATAATTTCTATGCTCCTAAATTTATTGAGATTAGCTTTGTGTCCCAATATGTGGTTGATTCTTGAGAATGTTCCATGAGCATTTGAGAAGAATGTGTATTCTGCTTTTTTTGGATGTAGTGTCCTGAAGATATCAATTAAGTCTAACTTTTCTATTGTTTCCTTTAGGCTCTCTGTTTCTTTATTGGTTTTCTGTCTAGAGGATCTGTCCATTGATGTGAGGGGGGTATTAAGGTCTCCTACTATGATTGTATTCTCATCAATATCTCCCTTTATGTCTGTTAATATTTGTGGTATGTATCTGGGTGCTCCTGTATTTGGGGCATATATGTTGACGATAGTAACATCCTCTCCTTGGATGGATCCCTTAATCATTAAGTAGTGTCCTTTGTCTTTCTTTATGTCTTTTGTTTTAAAGTCTATTTTGTCTGATATGAGCGTTGCGACTCCTGCTTTTCTGTCATGTCTATTGGCGTGAAATATTTTTCCCCACCCTTTCACTTTCAATCTATATGTATCTTTTGTCCTAAGGTGAGTTTCATGTAGGCAGCATATTGAAGGTTTTTGCCTTTTTATCCACTCAGCCACTCTGTATCTTTTGATTGGGGCATTAAGTCCATTGACATTTAAGGTGATAATTGATAGATGATTATTTTTTGCCATTTGAACCTCGTGTTCCAGTTGATTCTATGGTTCTCCATTCTTCCTTTTTTTTTTTTTTTTTGGTTGGATGATCTCCTGTTGTTATCTGCTTGAGTGTGTTTTTTTTTTCCATTTTTTGCAAATGCAGTATTTGGTTTTGGCTTGTGGTTGCCCTGTTTTTTAAGTATGCTAACCCCTTCCCATAATTGTGTGTTTTAGCCATTTACTTCCTAACATCCCTTGCCCACATTTTATGGTTTTGATGACTCTTTTTTATTTTTATTTTTTTCTTTTAATTTTATTTTGTTTGAAGCATGTTCATGATTAAATCTGTATGCTGGCTTATTTGAGTGACTGCTCTCTGATTGTGGTTTCCTCAGTCCTAGTTCTTCCTCTTCTTCTTCTTCTTCTTTTTTTTTTTTCTTCCCTTTCCTTCCTTTCTTTTTGGTTTAGAGAAGCCCTTTCAATATTTCCTCTAACCTGGGTTTTGTGTTGCTGTATTCTTTAAGTTTTTGTTTGTTGGAAAAAATTTTTATTTCCCCTTCTATTTTAAATGATATTCTTGCTGGATAGAGTATTCTAGGTTGCATATTTTTTCCTTTTAGCACTTTAAATATCTCTTGCCATTCCCTCCTGGCCTGTAGTGTTTCTGTAGAGAAATCAGCTGATATTATGGGGGTTCCCTTGTAGGTAACATTCTGTTTTTCTCTTGCTGCCTTTAGGATCCTCTCTTTATCACTAACTTTTGCCATTTTTATTATGATGTGTCTTGGTGTGGGTCTATTTGGGTTCAGTTTGTTTGGGGCCCTCTGTGCTTCTTGTATCTTAAACCCAGTATCCTTTAGATTTGGGAAGTTTCCATTGATAATTTCTTCTTCAAATATATTTTCTATCCCGTTATCTTTTTCTACTCCTTCTGCAATTCCTATTATGCGTAGATTGGCCCGCTTTATATTATCCCATAGGTTTCTTATATTGCTTTCCAGTTTTTTGATTCGGTTTTCTGTCTGTTGACCGGATTGAGTGATTTCCATTATTCTATCTTCCATATCACTGATTCGTTCTTCTGCATTATTCATTCTGGTTTTTACTGCCCTTAGTTCAGTTTGTATCTCTGCAAATGAATGTTCTAGTTTTTCTTGGCTCCTCCTTATATTTTCTAGTTCCTTTCTGAGGGTATCTGCATTACTGTTCATATCTTCTCTTAATTCCTTCAGTATTTTCACTATTTCTCTTTTGAACTCCAGGTCTGTCAGACTGCAGAGATCTGTTTCCCTTGTTGACTGTTTTAGGTGAGTTCTCCTGTTGGTTTGACTGGGGGTGGTTTCTCTGCTTCTTCATCTTGCTTGTTGTTTTCTTTCTCCTGAGGGAGTTGTACTCTCCATGATCGGGCAGTGTTTGCCTTGTCACTGCTGTGGAATATTTCCTGACGGCTGGCGTTGTTGGTCAATCTTTTTTGAGGCAGTGTGGCTTTTCTGGAGTGTTGATGGGGCTAACGGTGTTTCTTTGAAGCAAAGGAGGACTTCCTGAGGGCAGACAGGACTGGGAGGTCCACACCACAATGGTAGCAGATTTCACTTGGTCATGCAGAGCTTGCTCTGGTGTTTTTAGGCTGTGGGGTTCTTGCAGGGGGTTGGCGGTGTTGGGCAGCTGTTCCTCAGGAGTGCAGCACCCCCTGGGGGCTGGAGCAGCTATCTGGGTCTCTGAGAACCTAAGAAGCTCTTCCCTAGGGCAGCCCAACTCAGAAGGGCGGCCTGAGAATGTAGTCGGATCTTTTCACAGTCTGGCCAAGCTTGTCGCAGCTTTTCTGGGCTGCAGGGGCTCTTCCAGGGGGCTGGTGGTGCTGAGCAGCTATTCCGTGGGAGTGGGGCACCCCCTGGGGGCTTGGGTGGGTAGCAGGGCTGTTGGAAACCCAAGAGGCTCCTCCCTGGGCCAGCCTCACTCAGAAAAAGCCGTCCGAGAATTAGGCAGATCTATTCACGGCCTGGCTAGGCTTGTTCTAGCTTTTCTGGGCTGCAGGCCTTTTCTCGGGGGCTGGTGGTGTTTGGTGCTACTCTGTGGAAGTGTAGCCCCTCCAAAGGGCAAGCAGGCCTGTGCAGGGACAGCCTCTGCGGTGGTAGGCTTCAGGCAATTGTTGAGGCCAGCCCTCCTGGATGGCAGGCAGCCCAGGTTCGGGGAGAGCGTAGGGGGTGGCGGGGGGTGGGGGGGAGGGGATGCACTGGGAAGCACAGCTTTCAGCTAGCTAGCGGGCCTGTAAGCTTGCTGTGGCGTGGGGGGTATTCTATGGGGACCCACCCCTTCTTCTCTCCCCTCCCCAGCATGGGCGCAGACCAGGCTCTTCTCCCAGGTTCCCTCTGCTGTGGCTTTCCACTTCCCCGCCCCTAGAGTATTGCTCCCTTCCTCTGCGACAGCTTTGTTTTCTAGTCTCCCAGGCAGTCTCTGCCCTGTCAAATGGTTTCAGGACCTCCCAAGCAGTTTCCCGCTCCGCCTCGCCCCCCAGCCCCGTCTCAGGGTCTAACCTCTGGAGCCAAGGTCTCGGTGCCCAGCTCCCACCCAGGCGTTCCCCGGCCCTTTCTCGGCGACCAACCCTCGGAGGCGAGGTCTCGGTGCCCAGCCCCCACCCAGGCGTCGCAGTTTTTGGTGACTGTGCCCGTAGTTCAGATGGTCCGTTCGGTTCTCGATCGGCTTTTTCCGTACTCCAACTTACTGCTACACTCTTCTCTCCATCTGGAGATTCCTCCGGTTCGTTTGATCTTTCCCCCGTGTAGGTGACTTTCCAGGGTGCGGGATCCCTTTCTCCTCCGCAGTTCCCTTTCGGGAGCACCCGTCCCGCTCGGATTCACCTTCTCTCACTCTCCTCTTTTCTCTTGTTTTACCTAGTAATGTCACAAACTTCTTGCCGTTATTGGAGTTTAGGTTCTTCTGCCAGCGATTGGTTGCTGTTCTGTGCGAGTCATTTATTCTGTAGATGTGCTTTTTTGTTGTGTTTGTGGGAGAGGGCGAGCGTGTCCCCCTACTCCTCCACCATCTTGTCCTCTGTATCTTCTAACACTTGTGCCTCTGTCTCTCGACCTCTCTAGATTATTTAAAAGCAACTCATAATATCTTAACCGTAAACATTTTAGTATGTATCTCTATTATAGCAAGGCAATTCCTCAAAAGCTTAGCCAAAATACCATTTCCATACCTAAAAGTTCTTATTTCTTAGAGCCCTTTGTGTCTTTGTTCAGATTTCCCTAATTTTCCCATAGTTTTGCTTGCTTATTTTTATTTTTAGAGTTGTTTTGTTTGAAGCAGGATCCAAATAAAATTTACCTATTACTCTCTTTTAATTACCGTTTCTTCTCACCGTGGACTCAAAACTCACAGACTCGTGACATCATAAGCCGTTTTATGACTGGAGCTTTCAATCTGTTTTTCCTAGACCCATTCACTGCCTCTCTCCCACAGCCACCAGTTCTCTCCCACCAAAACTTTGGTCCATCTTGCATCTTCCTGAAATGTGTATATAGAGATGCCATTCTTTTTTTTAACCTTTTTTAAAAAATTAAAGTATAGTTGATTTATAGTGTGCTAATTTCTACTGTACAGAAAATTGACTTAGTTACATACATATATACATTCTTCTTAAAAGACTCCTTTCCGCTATGATTTATACCAGAAGATTGGATCTAGTTCGCTGTGTTATACAGTGGGACATCGTGTCTTATCCATTCCAAGTGTAATAGTTTGCATCTACTGCCCCCAAATTGTCAGTCTGTCTTTGTCCCTCTCCCTTTGTCCTTGATGAAAAGTTTGTTTTCTATGTCCATGAGTCTATTTATTTTGTAGATAGATTAACTTGTGCCTTTTTTTTTTTTTTTTTTTTGGCTGCACCTGCCACATGTTAATGTTCCTGGGCCAGGGCTTGAACCCAAGCCACAGCAGTGACAGCTCTGGATCTTTAACCACTAGGCCACCAGGGAACTCCTGTGCCATAGTTTAGATTACACATAAAAGTGATGTCATAGGGTATTTGTTTTTCTCTCTTCACATAGCATGATAATCTCTACTTGCGTCAATATTGCTGTAAAAGGCTTTTTTTTTGTGTGTCACTGAATAATATTCCATTATATATATGTACCACATCTTCTTAACCCATTCATCTGTCAATGACATTTAGGTTGTTTCTGTGTCCTGGCTATTATGAATAGTGCTGAAGTGAACATTGGAGTGCATGTATCTCTTTGAATCATTATTTTGGGTATGTGTCCAGGAGTGGGATTGCTGGATTATATGGTAATTCTATTTTTTGTTTCCTGAGGAATCTCCGTACTGTTCTCCATAGTGGTTCTACCAACTTACATTCCCACCAGCAGTGCAGGAGGGTTCCCTTTTTCTACAACCCTCTTCAGCATTTGTTATTTGTGGACTTATTGATGGTGGATGATGGCCAGTCGGACTGATGTGAGGGGGGTACCTTATTGTAGTTTTTTTTTTTTTTTTTTTCTTTTTAGGGATGTACCACAGCATATGGAAGTTTCCAGGCTAGGGGTCATATAGGAGCTGAAGGTCAGATCTGAGCTGCGTCTGTGACCTACACCACAGCTTAGGGCAACACCAGATCCTTACCCCACTGAGCAGGGGTTAAAGTAAAAATCAGCTTTTCCCGATTGAAAATAAGTCTGAAGAATTTCCTGTGGTATATACCACATTATTAACACCTTTGTTTTGCTTGCTCTAGAAAATAGACTCAGGTACTGTATCCAGCATGATAACCTTAGCTGCCAACCTGGTTATTTGTAATAATAACAGTAATCAGTGATTGACGTTACCCTCATCTTAATGGAATTTTAGACATCTCTGAGAGCCTGAAATTGAGTTTCTCAAAGTATTACTCCAATGATGGTTTTCTTTATATAATGGTCACTGTAGGAATAGGTATATTGTGAAATTTCTGTTAGTTGAATTTCCTTGTCATAATTAGGGGAGAAGCTTGGAAATATGTCTAATTCTTTAATATTTGTCATTTCATATTTAGAATTATTTGTATTTCTCTTCATATTAGGTATTAACCCCTCAAAAGTTGGAATTGTTACGAGCCCAAATACAGCAGGAACTAGAAACTCCAATGAGAGAACGTTTTAGGAATCTTGATGAAGTAAGTAATTTGTATAGAATGACTTAGCATTTATCTTCATGTGACTGTGAAAGGCTTCATGAAAAGCATCATTCTCCTCCTACTCGAGAGCCCCATGGTAGCTTCCCTTCTTACTCAGAGTGCTCTTGGTGGCCATTAAGGCTGCACGGGATCCGCTCTCACGCCTCCATGCACACTGGCCTCCATGGTGCTTCTTTAGCACTCCAGAAACGGTGTAGTTCAAGTCTTTGCCCTAGCGGTTACTCCTGCCATGCATCTTTTGCCTAACTTCCTCATCTCTTTCAAGTCTTTGCCAAAATTTCACCACCTCAATGAGGCCTACTTTGACCAACCCCCACCTCCACTTAATATTGCAACCTGCCTTTCCCATCACTCTCCGTAGACTTTTGGGTTCCCGTTTACCCTGCTCTGCTCTTTATTTTTCTCTAGCATTTATTATCGTATAGTGTTTCTTTTGCTTATTTTTAATTCTCTTTTACTACCTCTGGAATGTAAATTGCATGAGAAGAGGACCCTATATCTGTTTTGTTCACTGTTATATTCCAAGTTCCGGAAACTTCCTAGCATACAAGTGCTCAGTTAATATTTGTTGAATGAAAGAATGAATTTCATGCAACCTCAGAAAAGTACAAATTTGTTAATTTTTCTTCAGATTGAGATCAGTCTCCTCCTATGAAATGTTGGTATGTCACTCTACTTAATAAAGGGAACAGGAAAAGATGACACATAAAGTATGTTACATATTTTGCTAGATATTTTGTATATGTTACCTTATTTAATAAATATATGGGCCTTATACACACAAATGAATATTGTCCCCTTTAAAATGGGCCTCTTTAGAAGCTGTAGTCTAGGGATACTGCCAATTGCAGTAAACCGTTGTGGAATCCTCTTTATAAATGCCTTACTGGCTTGATAAAGTCATCTTTTGAATATCCTCCTGGTGGATAACCAAAGCATTATGGTTTAGGAGTAGATTTAATTTTGTGGAATTAAAAAATCACTCAAGCCTAAGGTGGGTGATCAAGTTAAGTAAAAGCATGTTTTTCAAAAAAAAAAAAAAAAAAAAGTTTGTCTCTAGTAAGATTACAAAACCCACTTTCTTGGTTTGTAAACTGATTTAGAAAGCGACATCTTTTAACTGAATATTTACAGTGAGCTGAATATTTTAGGAGACATGCTTTCCTTTATTAATTTCCATGTGCATGTTGAAATAGTGTTACATCTTCCTGATCTGTTGCCTGTAGAGATTCAGAATGCCAGCAACTTTTGTAGTGCTAGGAAGCAGCATTGAAGCATAGGAATTGCATGTGTTCCTGGTGAGTCAGAAGAATTGGTGCTACTTATATTCTTCAGACTGGTGTGCATTGGACTGTCATTGTAATATTTGATTGAACCTTAAGTTACTGTACTAAATATTCAAGTAATCTGTTACCTACTTGGAATTCATCCTGACTTTTAGGGGGGTATTTTATATTTTATTAAAGAATTAATTTTTAAAATCTAACTGTATTTTGAAAAGTATGCTACAACTTTTACTAAATCTAGAGGTCAGAACTTTTGGCATGCTATACATTTTTATTATTATGAGAATCGGTGAGGAAATAAGAGTAATTGTAATTTGCATTGCTGATACCTTCTCGGGGTATGCTAACTCTGTTTATAACGTCCTTGTCATGAGAACTTTTCTAAAATTTATTTATACTTCCGTTAATCTTATTTTTTACTTTTAGAATGGCTCTCATAATTTTTGAAAAATTTTAAATTGATTTGATTTTTGGAGTGAGTACAATTTTCATTTATAAATTTGTGATAAATTACAATCTTTTTTAATCTAGGAAGTGGAAAAGTATCGAGCTGAATATAATAAGCTTCGCTATGAACATACATTTCTCAAATCAGAATTTGAACACCAGAAAGAAGAATTTGCACGTGTTTTAGAAGAAGAAAAAATAAAATATCAATCAGAGGTAAGTTGTTGATTATACTAGTTGAGTCATTATCCTTCTAGTCAATAAAATTGTATGATTTTTTTTGTGTGTGAATTCCAGCTTAGAGTTGGTTGCGTAATTAAGTTGTCTAAATTAATGGTCATGTATTTGTCATGCTTTTTATCTGGACATGACTTTTTTCTTGTGAATATTCCTTTTTGGCTGTTAGATTTTCTTATCCTTTCCTTTTTTATTTTGTCCCAGTCAGATAAAGTCTCTCTTCTCTGTTAGCCACAGAGACAGACTTCTCTTTGCAAATAAATAGTTTGTCTGTGTGATTTTTTATTTAGCACTGTCCCCTTCTACACCTTAGAGTCAGTCCGTATTCAGGAGAGCTCTTGGTGTCAGCCTGTGCACCTTGTTTCTACTGATAGAAACAAGAAATTTATACTTGAGGATGTTCCCATCACCGTCACTTTGTTCTTTCTGACATCTACAACAGCACCGTTCTCTCTTTGATACCCCCAGCCTATACCCTTATTCTCTATTTGTCGAGTTTGACAGCCTCTCTACTCATTTTGTGGTTTGTTTCCTGTTTTAGCCAAAACCCAGCTTTGTCGTTCTTATTCTTTATGTTGCTTTTAGATGATTTTTTCAGGATGGAACAAGGGAAATACTAGTTTTATCCTGCTGTATTTAAATAAGAAGCCTAATGCTAGTTGAATTTATAAAAAGTAGCCAGGTATCTGTAGTTATGTGAAGCACTTGTGTACAAACACACCTTTGTTATATATTTACTGCATTATCTTTATTTGGAACTAAGCTAAAATATACTCTCTTTCCTTTACCAAATACTAATTGGAACAGAGTGATATCTTCTTACCCATGAGCACATTGTTCCATGATTGTTTGAAATGTAAGAAGGTGAATGAATTTTGGATCATCTGAGTCCATTAAAGATACAGTGCCAGAAAAGTGTAAATATTTATAATAGCCTTTTTATTTAAAAATTATTTATGCCTTTAAATGATTTTTATCCATATGATCTCACTTCTGTTATAATGGTCAGTGAGATGGGGCAGGACTGTCTTATGTTCTCTAGTTGAAATTGGAGACACTGAAGTACAAAATCAGTGACCTGCCCAAAGTCTCACAGAAACTCAGCAGCTAAGCTAACAAGAGAACTCAGGTATCCCAACTCCCAGCCTAGACATTTAAGTTTGAAATTACCAATGATTTGAAGTTGCCATGCTTGTTGGGGGCCATATTACCATTGTAGTTTTGTAGAAAGATCAGTCAGTCTACATTATGTATGATTATGAATGATTTTTGAATCTGTAGTTATGATAGGCTAGATAGATATAGTTCCTTTAGGAACTGAATATAGAAATTTTCCTGTGGAAAAAACGATTCATAAAGATGTCTAGCTTAAAATGTAGATTTAGTATATTGAAGAGTAACTACTGAGGTTCAAGATAGTGGTGCTTTATTTTACATTTTGCTTTTAAAATCTTATGTTGATGTTTATCTGTAATAATTATTGGTATTCTCTAGTTTCTTAGTTTTTTTATTTTAAGGAATGAAACCTGCATCTGAAATCTGATGACTGTTCTATTTTTTCACCCATGAAAGACCAAATGATATTCATTAAAAATTTTAAGGTGCCACTGGCATCATCAGTTTTTTACTTGGAATGTCTTATGACATTCTTAGAAATCTGAAGATAAACAGCTATGTAAGAAGACATGATTAGTAAAGGCTAGAAAAATAAAACTTTCTAATAAGACCAAAGTTCTCTTTTTTTCTACTTGCCTGTTGATTATGCAGGAGCAATATTAGTCAGTGGGTAATTGGGTATCTGCTTTCATTCCTTCACTTTATATTCCAGTTTTTCTATACAATTAAAATAAAAACTAGTGAGATGATGTGGATCATGAAACAGCAGTAAAACTTCAAAGTAAAACCTACTCTTGCCATCTATCAATTTTTCGATTTTACAGTTTTAACTGTTGTAAAATATATTAGCTTGGTGGACTAAAAATAATTGGATTTTCTTGCATTAATTAAGGATTCACACAATACTCGTATACTTTCACTTCTACAGATAAAAGACATAACTGAATATTCTTTATTGTTTTGGTTTGTAGGGAAAGACTTGAGGGACATTTTGTTAGTGTTTTCCTAAAAGCACTAGAGGAAATCACATGTCCCTCATGATAGATTTTTTTCTTCTGAATTTTTTTTTTTTTAATTCAGGTATAGTTGATTTACAATGTTGTACCAGTTCCTTCTGTACAGCAAAGGGATCCAGGAATATTTTTTTAAATACTATTTTTAAAAAAAAATTATTCTCCATCATGGCCTATCCCAGGAGATTAGATATAGTTCCCTGTGCTGTACAAGTAGGACCTTATTGTCTGTCCATTCTAAATGTAATACTTTGCATCTATCAACCCCAAATTCGCAGTCCATCCCACTTCTTCACCCTTCTCCCTTGACAGCCACAAGTCTGTTCTCCATGTCTCTGAGTCTGTTTCTCTTTGTAAATAGGTTCATTTGTGCCATATTTTAGATTCTACATATAAGTGATATCATGTGTTTGTCCTTCTCTTTTTGATATACTTCACTCTATGATAATCTCTAGTTGTATCCATGTTGTTGCAAATGGCATTATTTCATTCTTTTTTTATGGTTGAGTAGTATTCCAATGTGTGTGTGTATATATGTGTGTGTGTATATATATATATATATACACACACACACACATCTTCCATAATTTGTTCATCTGTTGATGGACATTTTTAGGTTGTTTCCATATCTTGGCTGTTGTGAATAGTGTTGCTATGAACATATCAGTGTGTGTATCTTTTTGAATTATAGTTTTGTCCAGATATATGTCCATGAGTGGAATTGCTGGATCATAAGGTATTTCTTTTTCTTTTTCTTTTTTTTTGTATTTCTATATTCAGCTTTCTGAGGAACCTCCATACTGTTTTCCATAGTGGTTGTACTAATTTACATTCCCACCAAAAGTAGGAGTGTTTCCTTTTCTCCACACCCTCTCCAGCATTATTGGTAGATTTATTAATGATGGCCATTCTGACCAGTGTGAGTTGGTACCTCATTGTGGTTTTGATTTACATTTCTCAAATAATTATTGATGTTAAGCATTTTTTCATGTGCCTAGTGGTCTTCCTTATGTCTTCTTGGGAGAAATGTCTGTTTAGGTCTTCTGCCTATTTTTTGATTGATTGGGTTTTTTTGGTGGTTGTTGTCGAGTTGTGTGAGTTGTTTGTATATTTGGGAGATTAAGGCCTTGTTGGTTGCATCCTTTGCAACTGTTTTCTTCCATTCCATAAGTTGTCATCTCATATTTTTTTTTTTTTTTTATGGTTTTGCTGTCTCTGCAAAAGCTTGTAAGTTTGATTAGGTCCCATTTATTTATTTTTGTTTTTATTTCTATTGCCTTAGGAGACTGACCTAAGAAAACATTTGTATGGTTTATATCAGAGAATGTTTTGCCAGTATTCTCTTCTAGGAGTTTTATAGTGTCATGTCTTATATTTAAGTCTTTAAGCCATTTCGAGTTTATTTTTGTGCATAGAGTGAGGGTATGTTAGAGTTCTTTGATTTACATGCAGCTGTCCAGTTTTCCCACTACCGCTTGCTGAAGAGATTTTTTTCCCCCCATTTTATATTCTTCCCTCCTTTATTAAAGATTAACAGGCTGTAGATACCTGGGTTTATTTCTGGGCTCTCTATTCTGTTCTGTTGATCCATATGTCTTGATGTCACACTGTCTTAATTACTGTAGCTTTGTAATATTGTCTGAAGTCTGGAAGAGTTAGGCCTCTTGCTTCGTTTTTTTTTGTTTTTTTTTTTCCCCCTCCTCAAGATTGCTTTGGCAATTCTGTGTCTTTAATGGTAACATAAATTTTGGCATTATTTGTTCTAGTTCTGAGGAAAATGTCATGGTTAATTTGATAGTGATTACTTTAAATCTGTAGATTGCTTTGGGCTATTTTAACAATGTTAGTAACTTCTTCCAATCCAGGAGCATGGGATATCTTTCCATTTCTTTGAATCCTCTTTAATTTTCTTTATGAATATTTTTGTTGTTGTTGTTGTTGTTGTTGTTGCTATTTCTTGGGCCGCTCCCACGGCATATGGAGGTTCCCAGGCTAGGGGTCGAATCGGAGCTGTAGCCACCGGCCTACGCCAGAGCCACAGCAACGCAGGATCCGAGCCGTATCTGCAACCTACACCACAGCTCACGGCAACGCCGGATCGTTAACCCACTGAGCAAGGGCAGGGACCGAACCCGCAACCTCATGGTTCCTAGTCGGATTCGTTAACCACTGCGCCACGACGGGAACTCCTCTTTATGAATATTTTATAGTTCTCAGCGTAGAAGTCTTTCACCTCCTTGGTCACATTTATTACTAGGTTTTTTTTTTTTTTTTTTGGTGTCGTTTTAAAAGGTATTGTATTTTTGTAGTCCTTTTCTGATATTTCATTGTTAGTATGCAGAAATGCAACCAATTTCTGATTGTTAACCTTGTATTCTCTTACCTTGTTGAATTTGTCTATTAGTTTTAATAGTTTTTGTGTAGAGTCCTTAGGATTTTCTATATGTAGTATCAAGTCATCTGAATATAGTGACACTTTTACCTCTTCTCTTCCAGTCTGGATATCTTTTATTTATTTATTTATTTATTTCTGATTGCTGTGGCTAAGACTTCCAATATTATGTTGAATAAAAGTAGTGAGAGAGGGTATCTTCGTCTTGTTCTAGATTTTGTCAGGAAGGCATTCAGCTTTCTCTGTTGAATATTATACTGGCTATATCAAACTGTTTCTGAGTAACTTAACTGCATAACAGAACAAAAGATTTAAAAATATATAAAGGAATACAAAAGAACCTCACACTGAAAAAAAACCATGAAATTCACAGTGTTTAATAACATCCAGGATAAAATGACTGGGTTCTGCCAAACATTTAATGAAGAAGTTATCAAGTCTTTATACTTCTTCCAGAAAATAGAATCAGAGGCAATTTTTTCTTAATTTGTTCCATGAGGCGAGCATTACCCCAATACCTAATCCAAAGGCATTATGGGAAAACTATAGACCAGACCCTCTCAGAACAAAGATGTAAGAATCCTCAACAAAATATTAGCAAATTGAAATCAACAATATATAAAAGGAATGCACCATGAACAAGAAGGGTTTATTCCAGGCATTCAAGTCTGGTTCAGCATTAGAAAATGAGTTAATGTAATTCATCACATCAATTAGACAAAGAAAAAAAATCATGTGATCATAGCAATAGATGCAGAAGAAGCTTTCAATAAAATCCAACACCCATTTGTGAAAAAAACTCTTAGCAAACTAAGAATAGAGGGGAACTACCTCAGCTTGATAAAAAAACATCTATAAAAACCTGCACCTAATGCCATACTTGGTGGAGAAACCAGAAACTAAGATAGGGAACAAGGCAAGGATGTCCCCTCTTACCAGTCCTTTTCAGTATTGTACTTGAAGTCTGAGCTAATACAGTTAAGGCAAGAAAAGGAAATAAAAGACATACAAGTTTTGAAGGAAGAAGCAAAACTCTCCTTGTTTACAAATACATGACTGTGCAGAAAGTCTGAAACAATCAGTTAAAAAACTCCTGGAACTAATCAGCCCTTAGAGTCACAGGATACAAAGTTAATATACAGATGACAGTCACTTTCTTATATGACAGTAATGAAAAAGTAGACTCTGAAATTAAAAAGCAGCATCAAGTTGCCTCCATAGCACAGTAAACAGTGTGTCAGTCTCATAAAAAGCAGTATCATTTAATTAGCATATCCCCAAATGAAATATTTATAAAAATACATGCAAGATCTATATGAAGATCTAATGAACATAATCAGGGAGGAATAAATAAAGTAATAAATAAATAGAGGAATAAATAGAGTAATATTCTAATATTCATGGAGAGAAAGATGTTGTCAAGATGACTAATCTCAATAAAAACTCCAGCGAGTTTTTTAAATATCAGCAAATTAATTCTAACATTTATAGAAAGAGGCAAAAGATCCAGAGTAGTCAGTACAATATTGAAGAAGGACAAAGTTGAAGGACAGACTATAGGGCTATGGTAAAGACAATGTGATAATGGCAAAAGAACAGACAAATAGATTAACTGAATAGACCAGAGAGTTGAGAAATAAACCCATACAAATATAGTCATCTGGTCTTTGACAGAGAAGAAAGGGCAGAATAGAGAAAAATAGTCTTTTCAATAAATAATGCTAAAACAACTAGAAATGTACATGTAAAAAAAAAAATGGAGCTAGACATAGACCATACCACCTTCACAAAAATTAACACAAAATGGTTTATAGACCTAAATATAAAATTTAAAATTATCAAGCTCCTAGAAGATAATGGAGGAAAAAAGCTAGATGACTTTGGGTTTAGCAATAACTTATATAGAGCACCAAAGATGTGATACAGGAAAGAAATAATTGTTAAGTTAGATTTCATTGAAATAAAAAAATTTCTGCTCTGAAAGACATTCTTAAGAGATTGAGAGGAGAAGCCATATACTGGGAGAAAATATTTGCTACAGATACATATGATAAAGGACTGTTCTTCAAAATATACAAGGAACTGTGTATGAAACTCAACAGTAAGAAAACAACTTGATTTTAAAATAGGCCCAAAGATCTTAACAGACATCTCACCAAAGAGAAGGTATATGACAAAAGAGCATATGCAGACGTATTTAGCCTAAGTCGTTAGGGAATTGCAAATTAAAACAACATTGTGATAACCATTATATACTGATTAGAATGGTCAAATCCAAAACACTGGGAATACCAATTGCTGATGAGGATGTAGTACAATAGGACTCCTCACCACTGCTGGTGGAAATGCCTCTTCAGAAGTCAGTTTGGCAATTTCTTACAAAACTAAACATAATCTGATTATGCGACCCAGCAGTCATATTCCCAGGTGTTTACCTCAGAGTTGAAAACTTACGTTTGCACAACAACCTGCACACTAATATTGCTAGCAACTTTATTCCTAATTGCAAAAATTTGTAAGCAACCAAGATGCTCTTCAGTAGGTGAAGAGTTATATAAACTATGATATATCCAGACAATGGAATATTATCCTGTTGTACAAAGGAGTGAGCTATCAAACCATGAAAAGATATGGAGGCACCTTAAATATGTATTATTAACTGAAAGAAGCCAATCTGAAAAGGTTACATACTGCAGGATTCCAACATAGGACATTTTGGAAAAGACAAACTATGAAGATAAAAAGTTTGGTGGTTGCCAGGGCTTAGAGGAGAGGGGCAAGATGAGTAGATGATACACAAAGGATTTTTAAGGCAGTGAAACTAGTTTGTGATACTACAGTGGTGGATACATGCCAGCACACATTTGTCAAAATGCATAGAATATGCAATACCGAGAGTGAACTGTAAAACTGTAGACTTTTGGTCATAATGATATGTCAGTATAGTTTCATCACTTGTAGCAAATGTTCTGTTTTGGTATGAGATGTTGATATTGGGGGAGTCTGTGCATATTGAGGGCAGGGAGATATAGGAACTGTACTTTCTGTTAAATTTTGCTCTAAACCTAAAACTACTCTAAAATATAAAGACTATTTTAAAAAATGACTTAGCATGCAGAGAAGCAGGAAAATCTATTTCAGAATGAATGAAAAGATCAATTGATGGAAACAGACCTAGAAATTACAGACTTAGTAGACAAAGTCATCAAACCATTTAAATATACTCCATGTGCTTGAAAAGTTTAGGGAAAAGTTGGAGTTCCCGTCGTGGCGCAGTGGCTAACGAATCCGACTAGGAACCATGAGGTTGCGGGTTCGGTCCTGCCCTTGCTCAGTGGGTTAACGATCCGGCGTTGCCGTGAGCTGTGGTGTAGGTCGCAGACACGGCTCAGATCCCGCGTTGCTGTGGCTCTGGCGTAGGCTGGTGGCTACAGCTCCGATTCGACCCCTAGCCTGGGAACCTCCATATGCCGTGGGAGCAGCCCAAGAAATAGCAACAACAACAACAACAACAAAAAAGACAAAAGACAAAAAAAAAGTTTAGGGAAAAGTCAAACAAAATGAGAGAGATGAGAATAATAATAATAATCATAATTTCATCATTACTGTTTGGCCATGCTTGTGGCATGTGGAAGTTCCTGGGCTAGGGATTGAACCCATGCCACAGCAGCAACTCAAGCCACTGGAGTGACAACACCAGATATTTAACCTGCTGTGCCACAGAAGAACTCCATATTTTTAAGAAAAGAGCATAGCAATGACAAATACAATCTAAATGAAAATACATTTGAAGTAGATTAATTCCTGCAGAAGAAAAAATAATAGCTAAATTGAAGGTACAGCAGTAGAAACTGAGATGAAATACAGAGAGAAAAAAGATAGGGAAAATATGAATAGAGCCTATATGCAGATAACACTGGATAATTGAATTCTAAAAGAAGGGCAGAACAGTATAAAATATTTAAGAAATAATGGCCAAATTTTTCAGATTTTATGAAAACTATGAACTCACAGATCTAAGACTCTCACTGTACCACATACACAGAAAATTATACCAAGGCACATAGATTCAAATTACTGGAGTTTCCTTTGTGGTGCAGTGGGTTAAGAACCCAACTGCAGCAGCTCGGGCCAATGTGGAGGCACAGGCTCAATTCCCGAGCCCAGTGCAGTGGATTAAAATGATCCATGTTGCCACAGCTTTAGCCCAGATTTAGTCCTTGGACAGGGAACTTAAAAAAAAAAAAAACACTGGATCTTATATATACCAACGAACATGAGACACTGAAAGATAGAGGAAAGGCATACCAGCTAAGGACCTTGGGACCCAAGGATTGACTGTAGTATGTTTGCAGTGGTTTCATTTTGCCTACAATGGCCCAGTATTGATGCTGAGAAACCAGCAACTTGACCTAGGCAGTAAGAATTCCTAGCACAGACCTGTTGTCTCCAGGCAAGCATTAGGAAAAGAGCAGCAGAGTAGCCTACGTAATTTAGATAATAACAGTTCTACTGCAGCCAAATACTACAATTAAAAACTGACGCTGTATCTACCCATACCAGCAAAGGCCAGCGGTGCACCTAGACTTCCACCTTCCCAGGATGTAATGAGGAACCCTAACTCACAACCAAGATGATAGCAGAGAAGGCCAGGCAGGGAGCCACGACTTACATTCACACTTGACAATAACAAGGACTCTCCTCTTCCCTTGCCAAGGTGGCAGTGGAGATGATATTAGGAGCCTAGGTTTCTACCCTCAACTGGCAGTAATGAGGTGCCCCACTCTTTGCCTTCTTGGCTTGTGTCAGGGAAGGTCTAGTATAGAATCAGGATTTTTGCCACTGCATAGCCATGTAGTGTCAGTGGAGGACCCATGGGGAGCAGTAATAAATCACTCTTACACCTGTCATCTGGGGAGGCACCAGTGGGCCTAGTGGTGAGCTGGAACTCTCACTTCTACCCAGCATGGGTGTTATGAGGGACCTCCCACACCATGGGTATCATAGAGGTAAATTGGAGAATCTGCATCACCACCTATACCTGGCAGTAATGGGATAGTAACACCTCATTACTTACCCTGTCAGAGTGATCTCATAGAAAGTCTGCTAAATAGAACAGAAACTTTTTTTTTCTTTTTGCTTTTTAGGGCCACACCTGCAGCATATGGGGGTTCCCAAGCTAAGGGTCAAATTGGAGCTATAGCTGCTGGCTTATGCCACAGCCACAGCAACACAGATTCCAAGCTGCATCTGCAACCTACACCATAGCTCACAGCAACACCAGATCTTTAACCCACTGAGTGAGGCCAGGGATCGAATCTGCAACCTCATGGTTCCTAGTCAGATTTGTTTCCATTGCACCACGACAGGAAATCCCTAAAACAGAAATTTTAACATCCACAGTCTCATAACACATACCTAAAAAGTCTAAATTTCAATCAAAAATCACTTACATTGAGAACCTGGGAGATCTCAAACTCAGTGAACAAAGATAGTAGCTTGTCAACGTTGAGATGATAGAGATGTTAGAATTATCTGACAAAATTTTAGAACGGCCTTAGTAAAAATCCTTAAATTATAAACATGCTTGCAACAAATGAAAAAATAGAGTCTCACCAAAGATACAGAAAATATGAAGAAAAATCAAATGGAAATTTTAGAACTGAAAAATAGAACCAAGAAAACAATACAAATGTCTTGACATTTTGGCTGGCCTCAACAGCAGAATGGAAGGGACAGAAGAAAGAATCAGTGAACTTAAAGGCAGAACATTAGAAATTACTAGAAGTGAACAAACTGCAGAAACTAGATTAAAAAAAGAAATGAACAGATAGTGCCGCAGGTAACCTTTTGGACTTAGAAGAATCTTAGAAGTAAGATTCTTGTCCTTGAAAGGAAAAGATAAAGTAGTGCTAAAAAGTACTTGAAGAAATCCGGGCTGAAAAATCCTCGAATTTGGTAGGCATGATATACAGATTCAGGAATCTGTATGAGGATTAAATAGGATAAAACCAAAGAAATCCATAATAAGAGACATTATAATAAAACATAAAAACTATAGGAAAAGCAAATCTTGAAAGCAGCAAGAGAAAAACGATACCTTACTTATAGAGGGAAAACAATTCTACACTACTTCTCATCAGAAACCATAGAGGCCAGAAGGAAGTGACACAGAATTATCAAGTACTGAAGGAAAAGATGTGTTGCAACAAAAATATTTTTCAGGAATGAAGGGTAAATCAAGATATTCTTAGGAAAAGGAAAACTAAGAGAATCCCTTGCCAGTAGACTTATTCAAAATCATGTCTAAGGGAAATTCTCAAAACAGAAAACAATAAAAGAAGGAATTTTAAAACATCAAGAAGAATAAAATACAGTAAGCATATAGACCTTCTTTTCCTGAATTAATTTTCTAAATTTTGTTTGATGATTGAAATAAAAATTATAACACTGTCAGGTGTGGTTTTAAATGTGTTTAGAGGAAATAATTCAGACAGTTATAAATAAGAGAAGTATGTAAGTGGAAATAAAGCTTCTGCACATCACTTGAATGGTTAGATGAGTCCAGTAGACTATGACAAGTTATGTATTACAATGTAATATTCAGAGCAACAACTATGAGAGCTGTCCAGAAAGAGATATACTCAAAACATGATAGATAAATCAAAAAGGAATCCTGTAAAACTACAAGAAGGCAGGAAAAAGAAAACAGAAACTTTGAAAAACTAATAAGTAGAAAAAAAGAGAAACTTAAGCCATAATATAATTAATAGCTGTAATAAATAGTCTAAATATACCAATTAAGAGATGAGGATTTACAGAGTTGACTTTAAAACAGAAGACCTAACTATATACACTGTCTATCAGAAACTTCAAGTATAACAATCTAAGTAATTGGTAAGGAGAACAATAGAAAAAGATACATCATATAAGCATTAATTAAAAATTAGGAGTGCAGAGTTTCTTGGTGGTGCAGCAGGTTAAGGATCTGGCATTTTCACTGCTGTGGTGCAGGTACGATGTTGGCCTAAGAACTTCTGCATGCTGCAGGTATGGAAGAAAACAAACAAAAAAAACCAGATGTGGCTATATTAATATCACATAAAGTAGACTTTAGAGCCAATAACAATAACAAATAAAGATTATATGACAAAAACATCAGTCTATCAAGAAGAGGAATTCTAAGTGTGTTTGAACCAGAGCTGCAAAATATATGAAGCAAAAACTGATAGACCTAAAAGGGGAAATAGGCAAATCTAAATTATTCTTGGGGACTTCACACCCCTGTCTCAGCAATTGATAGAGCAACTAGAAAATCAGGAAAGATACGGAACTCTATGGTACCATCAACCAACAGAATCTAATTCACATTTATAGAACACTCTACCCAACAAGAGTACCTAAATACATTCTTTTCAAGTGCCCACTGAACATATACCAAAACAGACTATATCCTGGGCCATAATATAAACTTCAGCAAATTTATAAAAATTGAAATTATGCAGAGTGAATTCTCTAGCCACTATCAAATCAAACTAGAAATTAATAGAAAAGTAACAGGAAATCTTTAAACATCTGGAAGTTAACTGACACACTTCAAATAATTCATTTGTAAAAAGGGGAAATTTCAGTGAAAACAATTTAAAAAATTAATCTTAATGATAAAGTGTGACATTAAAATATTTGAGACCAGCTAAAGCATTGCTGAGAGGAAAATGTATAGCACTAAATACATTTATTATAAATGAGGAAAAATGTTGAATCAATAACCTAAGCTCCTACCTTAATTACCTAGAAAAAGGATCAAAATAAACCCAAAGCAAGCAGAGGGAAGGACACAAGAGCAAAAATTAATGAAACTGTAAACAAAAACAATAGAGAAAATCAGTGGAACAAAGAACTGTTTTATGGAGAGATTTGGGGAAAACTTCCCCAGAAGAATTTCACTGGAGAATTCTATGAAGTGTTTAAAGAAGTATGAGCACCAATTCCGTACCATGTCTCTCAGGAAATGGAAGAGAAGGGATGTTACCTTTGGGGGAAACGGTAAAAGTACATGGGATCTCTCTGTATCATTCCTAATAACTGTCTGAGCACCTACCACTGTCTAAAAATAAAAACGTTGAGCTCAGTGTGTTAAGGATCTTTGCACGACAGCATTGCTGCAAGTTGTGGTGCAGGTCACAGACGTGGCTCGGATTGGGAGTTGCTTGGCTGTGATGTAGGCTGGCAGCTATAGCTCTGATTTGACCCCTTAGCCTGGGAACTTCTGTATGCCGCGCATGTGGCCCTAAAAAGACAAAAATAAATAAATAAAATTAAAATGTTGAATTAAAAAAATAACCAGAGGAAAAAAGATTTTGTACAGAAGAACAAAGATAAGAATGACAGCAGACTTCCTTTTGGAAATAATGTAAACCCGAAGACAGTAGAACAGTATCTTTAAAATACAGAAAGGAGAAAACAAAACAGAGCTTGGACCGTTTGATTCCAGAGCCTGTGCTCTTAACCATTTCTCTGCTGTGTCATAAAGGTAATGAAAACAAGGGTGGATGGAGCAGTTATCCTTGTGTGTGTCCTGGGGAATGAGAGTGGTGCTACCATGCTTTGAAAAGAAGATTACCACGTTATTTCTAGTTGCTGATCTGTTTTTGTTCAGTTTTCTTTTTCTTCAGTTTTTTTAAAAGTAAAATTGGATAATATGTCATCTTTCCTGTCATGTTTATATTCAAGAGGAGAATAAAGTAAATTTAGAAGTAACTATAATATCGGCAGATTTGGATAAATGTTATAAAAGAGAAGTTCAGACAAAGCTTTTTGAAATTTAGAGAAAGGTTTGAGAACATGACAAATATAAGGATATCAAGGAAGCTGACGTGAATCTGGTTGAGAGTGGAGGAAAAGGAGAGCGCTGAGGCTGTGTCCAAGATCTGTACCCAGGTGACAGGAGAAGAGTGGGGTTATAGCAGTGATTGAATATGAACTCCCCATAGCAGGAGTTTTATGATTACACTTGACCCTTGGGCAACACAGGTTTGGACTGTTTGGGTCCACTTATACCTGGATTTCTGAAAGTAAATACACATACCATATCACATGTGGTATAGACCCACTCGGTTCAAACCTGTGCTGTTCAAGGGCCAACTGTACATGATCTATGGTTGGTCGAATTGGGGGATGTGAATGCAGAGCCCAGTTTACAGAGGGCTGATCTGAGCATCTATGGGTTTTGGTATCTGTGGTGGATCCTGGAACCAATCCTGGTGAATATGGAGGGAGGACTGTATTTGCTTCTCCACCAGATTCTCTAATGTATCCTTAATACCTAAAACAGTGCTAGCTACATAGTTAAGTACTCAATAAATATTTGTTGCATAAATGACTAAATGAATAGGGAAGTTGGAAGGCCATGATCACCAGTTTTGGTAGGAGTGATTTGATAGTGAACTCTCATTTAAGAATTATAAACAAGAGGTCTGATCCTGAATTTCGTACTAGCTAGCTCAGTCTATAGCTTCATCTATCACTGCAGCTATCACTACTTAAAACTACTGGAGAAAGTGATACCATAAGCAACATGCTGGTCAAGAACATTAACTGTCTGATCCCGTGTGTAAAATGAAGACTACAAGAGAAAGTAGACCCTTTTTTTTTTTGTCTTATTTAGTGCTGCAGCCAAGGCATTTGGAAGTTCCTAGGCCAGGGGTCGAATTGGAGCTGCAACTGCCAGGCTACACCACAGCACAACAGTGCCAGATCTAAGCCGGTCTGTGACCTACATCACAGCACATGGCAATGCTGGATCCTTAATCCGCTGAGTGGGGCCAGGGATCGAACCCACATCCTCATGGATACTAGTCAGGTTCATTACCCTTGAGCCCCCCCCTTTTTTTTCCTAAATGCAATATTATGTGCAGCACTTAGCTCAGCACTTGATTCATATTAAGTACTCAATAAAGGGCAGTAAAACTGTGTTTGAATTTCCTTATGCAAAAGGAAGCAGTTTGAAATCTCCTGACTTGGAGGCCCGTGGGATCCGGCAGCGATGGTTGCCGTGAATGCAAAGACCACTGTGTTTCTGCTCCACAAGTTTCCTGGTGACTTGTCTGCATGTCCTGGAGTAATGATTTTCAGTTTTTCTTGAATCTGAGACTTAGGACAGAGGCCGTCGCCACAACTATGGCTTTAATAAACTGTAAGCTATCGTTTAAAAATTCTCCTTAGTCACTTTTGTAATTACTTAAATGGGAAAGCAACTTTTGCGTGTGAATTAAGTGGCCTTGGAATAGATAATTTTATTAGTTATAGCCCAAGAATTACTGTCACATGAGGAAAAGCTTAGGAGTAATCAGCATAGTAATCTTGCATAAACCCCCTATAATGTTCTGATGGATTTTAAAGTACTTGACATATTTTAAATTATTATTTGATAGTATTAAGTATAATTTTGAATTCCAGTCAGCAGCTGATGAAGCCCCGTGCTGGACACCATGGAGAGATGGAGGGAAAATAGGACGAGGTCCTTGCCCTCCCACTGGAGTCATACTGATCACAGAATGAAGAAGATAGCACTGTAGGATTTTTCCTTTGTGCTTCATTTTACCATCTTAGCTTTCTTTTTCATGTTGTTCAATTTTTATTTACCGACTTATAAAGCATGTTCCTGGCTGACAATTGGATAATTTAAGTTGTATGCTTTCTTTCATATTGTTACTAGGTTGCAAGACTGGAAAAAGATAATGAAGAACTCCATCACCAGCTGTTTAGTGCTGATCCAACAAGAGACAGCAAACGAGTGGAGCAACTTATTCGAGAAAAAGTCCATTTGCATCAAAAATTAAAAGGTTTAGAGACTGAAGTAGCAGAATTAAGAGCTGAAAAAGAGAATTCTGGTGCTCAGGTAGAAAGTGTCCAAAGAATTCAGGTGCGGCAGTTGGCTGAGATGCAGGCTACAGTCAGATCCCTGGAGGTAAGGTTTTAATTGCCTCCCGGTAGAGTATGGCATACTTTTTTCAAAAAATGCAATTGACAAGCCTTTGATTTCTAGGGTATAAATGTATGCTAACCAGTCTAATGCTGACGCATTTGTTCAATCCCAAGAGTATAGATGATTTTTGTAAAGAAGAAAGCTGTTGATTGGTAAGCAATAGCTAGCTGTGCTGCCACATTTACAGAGGGATTATTTATTCATTGTTGCCTATCTGAAATGATTTAACTCTTAAAGTGCCACAGAGTAGAATATGCAAAATCCAAAAAAAATTTTTGAGTTTCTGCAGACTGAAGTCATCTCAAACCAGAAAGAGCAGTTTCTTTCTAGTGATTTCCTTACACTGGGATTCGAGATCTTAAAATCAGAAATATCATACTTGTGTATCTTATGACAGCTTCTTGCCAGGGTAACAAAATTCAGCTTGGCTGCTAATGCATATAAGCATTACTGAATTATTTCTCTGATTCATTAGGGAAATAAAAGAGCTGGCAGAGCAAGGCTGGTACCAGTAGTGACATTCTCCTGTGAAAGTTTAGGATTCCATTATTGGAGAGGAAAAAATTTCTTTCATCCTCTTAGGTTCAGTGTTTGAGGCAGTGAATTAAACCGACAACAGCAGATTTGCAAGGGAAAAGACAGATTTTTATTCATGTGTGTAAACAGGAGTTCACAGAAAAATGTCACTCAAAGAGGCAATTATAATTTGGGGCTCATATACCATCTTAACACAGAAAAGAGAAAGGGAGAAAGGATACTTACAGGAAAACAGATGACTTTTAGGAAATACAAATGAGCCTTTAGAAAAATAGATGGGAGATAGGATAATTTTGTGATGATGTTTGCATGGTGATTTCTTATCCTGGTGTTGATTTCTTATCTTCTGAGATAGAAGTTGATCTTTCCTCATTATTAAACCCCTGAGGAGGGGATTTATAACACTTACATTCTTTTTAAAGGTTCTTCTTTTTAGGCAGATAAGAGGAATTCAGGAAAAAACTTTTTCCTGTCCGTTGATTCTCAAAAGCCTTCAGCTCAAAATAATTTTTATGCCGCAGTAGCATATTCTGGACCCCTTTACCATTTTATTCAAAAAAATTTTTTTTTCTTTTTTGGGGCTGCACCTGTGGCATATGGACGTTCCCAGGATTGGAATTGAATCAGACCTGCAGCTGCCAGCCTATGCCACAGCCATAGCAACTCAGGATCAAAGCTGAGTCTGCGACCTATGCTGTAAAGTTGTGGCAATGCTGAATCCTTAACCCACTGAGTGGGGCCAGGGATCGAACCCCCATTCCCATGGATACTAGTTCGGTTCATTACCACTGAGCCGCAACAGAAACTCCTCAAATATGCTTTCTTCTCCTAGTCCTTAGTGTCTGCATGTAGCAAATATATTAGTTTAGTAGTTTGAAAAAATTATTTATTTTGAACAGTCTAAAGTATTTTTTGTTTTGTTTCTTAAAGCGTAGTTACGAAATGATTTGAACTGCAGGGAAATCAGTGTGCACCTAGTTTGTAATTAAAATATAATATTTAAATCCAAAATAGCGCTTTTTCAATGAAATTAGAACATAGCCTTCATACCGTGTACAAAAATAAACTCAAAATGGTTTAAAGATTTAAACATATTTCATGACACTATAAAACCCCATAGAAGAGACCATAGGGAAAACATTCTTTGCCGCAAATTGTACCAGTGTTTTCTTAGGTCTCTTTCTTAGGCAATAGAAATAAAAACAAAGATAAACAAATGGGACGTGATCAAAATTACAAGGTTTTGCACAGCAAAGAAAGCCATTAAAAAAATGAAAAGACAACCTGCAGAATAAGATATCTGTAAATGATGTGACTGACAGAGCTTAATCTCCAAAATATACAAACAACAGCCAAAAATAAACAACCCAATCAAAAAATGGGCAGACCTAAATAGACATTTCTCCTAAGTAGACATATGGATGGCCAATGGCAGATGAAAAGATGCTAAATCACTAATTATTAGAGAAATGCAAATCAAAACTGCAGTGAGGTACCACCTCACTTTGGTCAGATTAGCCTTTATCAAAAAGTCTTCAAATAACAAATGCTGGGGAGGGTGCAGAGAAAAGGGAACCCTCCTACAGTTGATGGAATGTAAATTAGGGCACCCACTATGGAAAACAGTATGAAGGTTCCCCAGAAAATGAAAAATAAAATTACCATATGATCTAGCAGCCCCACTCCTAGGCATATACCTGGACAAAACAATGATTCAAAGGGAAACATGCACTCCAGTGTTCATTGCAGCATTATTCACAATAGCCAAGACTTGGAAACAACCTAAATGTCATCAGCAGGTGAATGGATTAAGAAGATGTACATATACACAATGGAATACTACTCAGCCACAAAAAGAGTGAAGGAATGCCATTTGCAGCAACATGCATGCAACTATAGATTCTCATACTAAGTGAAGTAAGTCAGAGAAAGACAAATACCATGTTATATCACATATATGTGGAATCTAAAATATGGCACAAATGAATTTATCTGCAAAGCAGGAACAGGCTTGTGGTTTCCAAAGGGGAGAGTGAGGGAGAGAAGTAGATGGAAACTATTACATTTAGAATAGATAGACAATGAGGGCCTGGTGTATAGCAGAGGAAACTATATCCAATTTCCTGGGATTATACCATAATGGAAAAGAATATTTAAAAAAAGAATGTATAAGAGTTCCCTTGTGACTCAGCAGGTTAAGGATCTGGCATTGTCACTGCAGTGGCTTTGGTTACTGCAGCAGTGTGGGTTCGATCCCTGGCCTAGGAACTTTTGCATGCCACAGGCATGGCTAAAAATAATAAAAATAATGAGTGTATATATGTATACAGCTAAGCTACTTTACCATACAACATTATAAATCAGCTGTACTTTAATGATAAAAAATAGTGATTTTTTTTTCCAGACAGCAAACTGGTATAAGAAGTACATACATTAATATGTTTTGAAGAGTAGAAATCACCTTTTTATTATTCAGATGAAGCTTCTGACAGTATTTAGTGGTTTCTTGAACTAAAGTTGTCAGTATCATTGGACAAGAAGCAATTCAGAATGAACTGTTTATGTTGCCCTTCTTCCATCCTTAATGTATTTACACAGTGATGGAATAAATGGGGTGATTGTGATTGAATTAGTTTAGGATCTCAGTGTGAAACTTTGCATTGAGGTCATTTAGAGTGATTATTTTCAGGACAAGTTGAATGTTGAGAAAAGATGAGAGATTCATTTGTGATGTTTTCAAAAGAGGGAGTATTTAATTTTATCATTTATCTGATGAAATAAAAATAAGCACATGAGAGCTAGCTTTTCTTCTGTCTTTGAATTTTTGGGGGCGGCGAGGGGGGAGCTATCATTGTGCCTAAAAAGCCTCATTTTGTAGTTGAGGAAAGTAGTTGTTTTCTGAATTATTTGTTGAATACATTCCTTATCATATTTAATATATATAGGAAATGAGATCTTAGAAAACTAAAGCTTATTCTTTAAATGCAAAATGTTTTCATTTTAACTATTTTGAATAGAAATATTTTCAAAAAGCATTTCGTTTCCCTTCCTAATTAAAGTGCACTGTTAGTATTACCAACCAGAAAATTTCTTGACAACTTACTTCATTAAGCAGCTTTATTACACAATGAGGTTAGGAGCTGTTGACTTCTTTGCCCGTACTTGCAGATGTTCCAGATTAGTTAAGGATTTTGAATTTATAGTCTCTTGGTTTTTTTTCTAATCTCCATTGATTTTAGATTTTCATTTCTCACTTCTTACTATTACAAATAAGCTCTCTCCTCTACCTTGTAATCTGCTTTTTCATATCTACTGTGTACTTGCAGCCCCCCCAAATGCTTGTCTGAATTATGGCCACAATAAGAGTAAGTAGGAAACAGTATGGATCAACCATATTTTAATTAAAAAAAAAATTTTTTTTTTTGGTCTTTTTGCCATTTCTTGGGCCACTCCCATGGCATATGGAGGTTCCCAGGCTAGGGGTCCAGTCGGAGCTGTAGCTGCTGGTCTACACCAGGAGCCACAGCAACACGGGATCCGAGCTGCGTCTGCAACCTACACCACAGCTCACAGCAACGCTGGATCCTTAACCCACTGAGCAAGGGCAGGGATTGAACCCGCAACCTCATGGTTCCTAGTCGGATTCGTTAACCACTGAGCCACGACGGGAACTTCTTAAAAATGTTTTAATTAAAAAAATAAAAGCTACTAATTAGAAAAAAAAATGATATCACCAAAAAACAAACAAATAAACAAAACCAAACAGTAAACAGATAGCTACTGATGGTGTTATGTATGCTGTCTCCTGAAAGAAATGCATGGGTTTACCTTGGTGG
The DNA here is from genome assembly GCF_016906955.1 of Phacochoerus africanus. Classification (NCBI taxonomy): domain Eukaryota; kingdom Metazoa; phylum Chordata; class Mammalia; order Artiodactyla; family Suidae; genus Phacochoerus; species Phacochoerus africanus. Next base: position 92,615,844 of record NC_062550.1, read on the forward strand.
TGGCTGTATCAACAGTTGTTTGTCCAGATAACTTTGTTGCATATTTCCTGGAAATATCTTTAATTTGAATTCTACCAGTTACTCTGAGAAAACTCTAGTTACTTAGGTATATCTTAATATTGTTGAGGTTTTGAATGTTTGGCTAGTGTGATTATTGCAGGTATTTAAATGGTGCTTATTATGTTTTAAATAATTGTGAAAAAATATGAACAAGTTTTAAAATATTTTGTTTTAATAAAAGGCTGAAAAACAGTCAGCTAAACTACAGGCTGAACGCTTGGAGAAAGAACTGCAAGCAAGTAATGAACAAAACACTACTTTAATTAGTAAACTGCATAAAACTGAACGGGAAGTAAATACATTGACCAGTAAAGTAAGTCATCTTAAGTTTCTACTTCACTCTTTAGAATGCACGATACCCGTCTAATGACATTCTGTGTTTAGATAATTTAGTTCTCTACACTGAGGTTTTTTTTTTTATGATTTTACCTTCTAAATAAATGTGGAATCTGACCGGTTCTTAGCAGCCTTCATTGTGACCATACTGGTCCAATTTTTACAGTAGCCTCCTAACTGGTCTCTTTTCTCTCTGAGGAGTCAGAGCTCTGTGTGGTTCTGGCCCCTGCAATCTTTCCCCCGCCATCAGAGTCTATTTTCCCTCCTGTTCACTTTTCTCTAGCCTGTTGGTTCTCATTCTTCTTTGAGCAAGCTTACATCTACCTCAGGGCCTTTGCACTGGCCCTCCTTGTATGGTCTTCCCTCACGTATCTGTACAGCTTTCTTCCTCACCTATTTCTGAAGTTGCCTTATCAGAGAGGACTTTGTTTTCTTCACTTTGTAAAATACCATCTTCCTTCTTCCACTGCCTTACTCTCTAGCTTCCTTCCCTACTTTATGTTTTTCTTCTTGGCTCTTAACACTGTCCAATATATTTATTTTTGTCTTTTTATAAGCTCCAAATATATAAGTTGCTTTTGTTACTGCCATGTCTCTGGCTTTTGTGACAGTGTTGGCACACAATAGACACTCAATAAATATTTGTTAAATGAATAAATTAATCAGCATGACCTTCATTTGTTGTTTTATATTTTTGCTTTTTAGGGCCACACCTGTGGCATATGGAAGTTCCCAGACTAGAGATTGAATCAGAGCTGCAGCTGCTGGCCTACGGCACAGCCACAGCAACCTGGGATCCGAGCCATGTCTGCAGCCTACACCAGCAATGCTGGATCCTTAACCCACTGAGAGAGGCCAGGGATCAAACCTGTAACCTCATGGATACTAGTCCAGGTTTGTAACCTGCTGAGCCACAATGGAAACTCCTTTGTAAGTTATTTTTTAAAAGAATATAATGGTTTGAACATCTTTATGTATGATTTTCTCAGGAACTTGAGGTCCCCCCCCCCCAATCAAATGCAGTATATGTAAGGAATTCAGTGACCAGAAGTAGGATAGCTGCGATGAAAGTAATTTATAGACTACTGTAGTGAATATCAGCTGTGGAGTCAGATTCAAATTTCATTTTTCTCTTACTAGTTGCGTGACATTGGGCAGTGTACTTTCTCTCTGAAGCCTTTAGCTAAAGCGTGACTAATACCTACCTTATAGCATGTGGCGGAGATAAATGAGGTGTTGGGCACAAAGCACTTAGCATAAGAGTCTAATGTATAAAATAAGACTGATTTCTGAATCAGTGAAATCATGTAGTTCTATCAGAACAGAGTTATGTAGAATCACCTTTAAAAACAAAATGGTTTCCAGGCCAGAAGGAATTTACTGTAGCCTGGTAGAAATATATGAACTTAGCTAGAAGAGTAATATATTTATCATAAATTCCTTATGTAGAGTCAGGCAGTGTTTATAGCAGAGGGAAGAGATTGGTCGGCTGAATGTGCATATTCTGATTCCAAGGAAGAGATCATTCTTACTATGGAAAGGAATACCTCAGTCTGTTTTGATTTGTGGTCATGAAGCAAGCAATTCATCCATTCCATTTTGTTCTGATTGCATAATTCCCTAAGCAACTTGCTGACTGTTGTTGGATTTCTCCTGTAGTTTTGTCTACAGGGAGAGAATGTACTGGTCCTTCAGACTTAGAATACTCTAGTTTCCATTATGGTTTTTTTCTTGTAATAAACTGACATTCTGGTTTTATAGATCACTCTTTGTAATCACACTTTAGTAATGTGATTCTGACTTTGAGCATCTTCTTTAAGTGTGGTGACAAAATTGGACTTCTGTGCATAAAAGGCCAAATCCATAACATTAAATGTATGAGATGCCACCCTTGGAAGTCTATGCAGTTTTTTTCCATGGCAAATGCGTATTCTTTTACACTTTCAGATTGTTTATTAACACAAATTGCTAAGAACCGCTTATCCTTTTTAAGGACTCACTTGATTTATTTTGCATATAAATGGTATGTTAAAAATTCCATCAACTTGAGACAAAGTTTTTATTTTAGATTTCACATATAAAAAGATTTCATTGAAAGGATAAATTTTAAAATAATATTTCAAACATTGTCACAGTTTTCTTTGCAACTTGAAATTTTCATCAACATTTTGCAATGGCCCTCCTTGCAAATGGTTGTTTGCAATGCAAAGCAACACCTGAGGTGTATTTGTCAAAGTTACTCCAATTTGTAAATGTTCGTTGGGCTTTTGAACAGAGTGTGACCAGCAGTGTCTTGGATTAAAAGTATACCAACGATGGCCTGGAAGTGATGACCTTAAAGATACTTTATATTCAATGAGATGCCGCCTGTTATACCTCGTGAGGGTGTAGTCTTTTAGAACTCCAATGAAATGTGTAGTTTTAAGGAAATCATTCCACACTTATTAGCTAAGTTAATGAGGTCATGCCATCTCCAGCCTTGGAAAAAGATCAAAATTTGAGTACTGTCTCTTTGGAATTTTCATCAAGAGCTTCTTTGAATAATACATTTTTTCAGTTGTATTTGTATTTCTTGCTTACATATATTGTGTTCTTGTGTGTGTGTGTGTAATTTAACAGATTCTGAACCCTTATAAATTGCCTATTACTGCTATTTTTTTACTTTTCTGAGAATTTTGTTCGTAGTACTGGCAAAATACATTGGTCATGTCAAAAGCATAAAGCAAATTCACAGTGTAAAGACTAGAATCTACATGGAAAACATTGTGGGGAAAAAAACACAACGGGGTAGCTTGGCCTAAAGAGCTTAAAAAGATTACAAATTTCTTCAAATTATGTGCAGCATTTTAACATGGTACATTTTATAAAAGATCGCTCGTTTTCTTGGATTTTTGAGGCCTGATTTTATAAAAGATCCCTAGTTTTCCTGGATTTTTGAGGCCTGATTTTTGAGGCCTGATTTGAGGTTAAGAACCAGGACTCTAGAGACAGAAAGAAACTTTATTATTATTACTATTTGGGATTGGCTCAGATTACTCATAGAAAGTGCTGTATTCGTCATATCTAATAACTATTCGTGTAAGTTCATTTTTAATAATTCTTTTTAATATCTTTTAGGAAATTAATTACTGTTCGTATGAGTGCATTCATTATTTTAGGATTTTAGAAATGTGGCACTAAAGAAAAACTCATCGAGGTCCATAGATATGTTGAATGCATTTTGCTTGAGCATATACCACTAGCTTAATAATAAAAGTAGGTTTGAAGATAAGACTTCATTTGTCATTTGACTTCCTGTCCAATGTTCTTTCAGTTTCACTGATGATAGTTTAATTGAAAAATGTTTTCTCATTTCAGTAAATCTCAGAGTGAATGGATTAAAAAAATAAAGATTTTATAAATTTCATAGTTCTTCTCGATGAAGTGAAAGATTCTGCAAAATAAGATGGCTCTGATTTTCCACCTCATGTATAAAGCAGCTACAGTGGGGTTTGCTAATGAACTGCCATGTCATTCTTAACCTTTTACAGTTAGGCATAATAGCAGGTTATGATTACATTTGTCATAAAGATTGGATTTTCATTGTGGTTGTATTTCTTAAAAATTTTAAAGCATTTATAAATTCTGTTCATGAAATGATAAAAACCCAATCTATAGAAAGTTTAAATTTTAAAATATAATTTCTTAGCTGCTCTGAAAGCATCTGAAAGCTGCTTCGTAAACATTGTTCTATGAGACTTGCTTTCATAGAAAGGAACTTAAAAATTTAAAAATGCAAATCCGATGTCAGACCAAGGTATTCATTTTGTGTAGCATCATTTAAAATTTACGAGTTAATTTGGAGGGTTCTGTCTTAGTGTGGTTATTAGCAGTACAAAAGGCAGCAGAGTACTTGACTTTTTGTTTCTTTTAAAAGGCGAACATTTTTATGGAAGCTTGTAATGTTCCCAAGATCTTTCATAGATGGAGTCTCTTCCAGTAAGACACTTCTTTGTGTTTCTCCTAGAACCTCTAGAACCTCTTCCTGATTTATCTCTCCCATCTCTAGTTTTTATAGCCTTTTATTTCACTCAAGTAAATTATCCTTTACCCTCCTATTCCCACCATCTTATATTTTACATATTTGGCTTGTATATATTTATGATTTTCTCCTCTGATTTCATAGTTTTATATTGTAGTATAATGAGTCAGCATGTAGGTTTATTTAACTTTTATTGTATTGGTTTAATCTTCATTATAGTACTGTACCTAATTTTAGAAGCAAGGACATGGAAACTGTTAGCAGTGCAGGTGATTGGAGAGCCAAAGCTTTTTTTGTTTGCTGCTGTATCCCCAGCTCCCAAGACAGCACTAGGGCACATATGGGTGCTCAGTAAATATTTACTGAATGAACAGAGGAATACTGCTTGTGAACTAGAATTATTCAACTTTCAAAAAAGATGTTTCAGGGAAAAACTAAATTGGTATATGCTTAATTATATGAAAATAGTGACGATTAGTTGCTTTCACCTTGGAGCTATAAAAAAATCAGTTTGGGACAATAAAGGTTTAAATTAGATTTATCCATTTTACACACTTGTTCCTCCCACTACCACCGTGCACACACTGTGAGCACGTGTACACACACACACACACACAATTTGGTCACCAAATCAATAGATTATTCTTTCTTCTCTTCGTCAGCCCTTTGCTTCTTAATTAGTCTCTTTCCTTCAGTTTCTTTTTTTTTCTCCTATTTTTAGAACCGTACCCGAGGCATATGGAGGTTCCTAGGCTAGGGGTTGAGTCAGAGCTGTAGCCACCAGCCTTCACCACAGCCACAGCAGCGAGGGATCCAGGCCACATCTGTGACCTACACCACAGCTCACAGTAACACCGATCCTTAACCCATTGAGCGAGGCCAGGGGTTGAACCCACATCCTCATGGATATTAGTCAGGTTTGTTACTGCTGAGCCACGATGGGAACTCCTACCTTCAGTTTCTTAATCCAACACATTTGCAGTTAGAATTAACTTTCTGAAACAAAGTTGATCGTGCCACCTTCAGCAGCTAACAGGATACACAGCTGTTTTGTTTGGCCTATAAAGTTTATTCCTTGCCACTCCACAGATGTCACACCTACCTCTGCTCTATGTATAACACTTTGCTCATTGTTTTCCAAGCAGACCATGTGACCCTCTGCCTTTATAACATTGTGTATGCTATTCCGTATACTTAAAATGCCTTCTTGTCACCAGCACTTTAAGAGGAAGGTTTCAGCTTTTTCCCCAAAAGATGTTTCAGTCATTGAGTATTGGATTTTAGATACTTGCATTTAAGCTTTTAAGGTAAGATTAAGCCAGATGACCCCACCCAACTATTTAAAGAAATGACTCCATTCTATTCGGAAAAGACTGTTTTCATGGTGCCAAGTGTTGTTCCAGGCACTGAAGCATCTTCCCTCCGGGAAGGTACTTACACTCCACACTCTGCTACCACAGTGTTTTCTCATTTCGACTAATGTTATTGGGTTAGCACTTAATGGCAAGAAAATGACCAATAGTAATTTCAATTTCTAATTATCAACAGGTAAAAGAACTTAAACATTCAAACAAACTAGAAATAACAGACGTCAAACTGGAGGCAGCAAGAGCTAAGAGTGAGCTAGAAAGAGAAAGGAATAAAATTCAAAGTGAACTGGATGGTAATATGATTTTCCATGCTTTTTACTGTTATTTTCACTTATAAACTCAAATTATTAAAATAGATCAAACTGAATTTTTATTTCCAATTTTAAGCTTAATTGAATTTTATTAGAGCACATGCATTTTTTTTTGTTTCTATATTAGATGTTCATTCTGTTATGTAAGTTTTAAAAAAATCAGTCTTACGGTATATCATAGCTATCTTAATACATGAATTAAGTGAAGCTTTATAGATAGGATTCCATGCTTCCTGGGTTTATAACTGAAAATCTTTTTGAACTAGGTAATTATTAATCCCAGACCATTTTAAATCTAAAGAATGTAAGGAAGATAAGTGGGCTTCAGACCCAGTTTTTAAGTTTCAAAAAAAATTTTTTTGGCCACACCTACAATATGTGGAAGTTCCCATACCAGGGATCAAAACTGCATCACAGCAGTCACCCAAGCTGCTGCAGTGACAATGCCAGATCCTTGACCTGCTGCGCCACAAGAGGGCTCCTAAAAATTTATTTATGTAGATCCTAAGCCAGTTATAGCTTTCGTTTAGCCTAAGTTTATTTTACTTATTTATTTTATTTTTAAGCTCCAGGTTAGTCTTAGAATGACCTTTTTATCAAGATTTCTCAGGAAGTATATTATTTCTGACTTTTCTTAAGTAAGCACTTAAATAAGCTGCCTGGGCTCTGTAGCTGTCCTCAAATTGGTTATTACCTGACTGGCCTCTCGTTTCAGACAGAGCTTATGATGAATGATTGTTTTCATTCTTAATTTCTACTTGATATTGACTCATGGATTTCCATAGAGTTAGGGGCAAATTTTCTTAATAACTTAAAGAGCTTGGAATACATTCTATTTTAACTTTTGAGTTAGATATGAATTTGTTTTATCTATTCCATATGCAAAATACTTGTCATTTCATTACAGGGGAAATGTATGAATTCACTGGACAAATTTGAGGGTTTCCAGAGTTCCCTCTTGGTTCAGTAGGTTAAGGATCTGGTGGTGTTACTGCTGTGGCTCTGGTTACATCTGTGGTGCAGGTTCGATTCCTGGCCCTAGAGCTTCCGCATGCCATGGATGCGGCCAAAAAAAAAAAAAAAAAAAAACTTCAAAGTTTCCAATTTATGTTAGAAATCTAACAGTTCTGGAGTTCCCGTTGTGGCGCAGTGGTTAACGAACCCGCAACCTCATGGTTAACCACCATGAGGTTGCGGGTTCGGTCCCTGCCCTTGCTCAGTGGGTTAACGATCCGGCGTTGCTGTGAGCTGTGGTGTAGGTTGCAGACGCGGCTCGGATCCCGCGTTGCTGTGGCTCTGGCGTAGGCCGGTGGCTACAGCTCCGATTCAACCCCTAGCCTGGGAACCTCCATATGCCGCGGGAGCGGCCCAAGAAATAGCAACAACAACAACAACAAAAAAGACAAAAAGACAAAAAAAAAAAGAGATCTAACAGTTCTGCTAAAATGACAGGTTTTGAAAGCTCCTGTGATTTTATTCACTCTGCTTCCAACTAGCTTTATGATGAAGCTGTCCTTTGGATTTAGGTGAAATAACCCTTTTAAAAGTATTTAAACCTCTTTTAATATTACCTGGGTTATTTGAGTAATATAAAAAATGAAAAAAAAATACGACCTGGGTTGATGTCCCCAGCTCTTAAGATTTAACATGAGTAAAGGTATATAACCTTTTATTAAAATTCTTGTGTGTGTTTACTCAATAAAATGACAGAAAAATACATCTGAGGTTAGTCTTTTTCATTCTTAAGAAAAGTTTAACAACAGAAAGATCTTTGGGAATAGATATCTGGAGAGACTTACATTCTGTACTCATTTGCCATATTAGCTTATGAATGTTTGCTGTTATTTGTAATTTTTCTTAATAACATTGAATATAGTACATTCTTCTCCTTTAAAAAATACTAGGATTACAATCAGACAATGAAATTCTCAAATCAGCCGTTGAACACCACAAAATGCTCTTAGTAGAAAAGGATCGGGAATTAATACGTAAAGTACAAGCTGCCAAAGAAGAAGGTTATCAAAAACTTGTGGCATTACAAGATGAAAAGTAAGCGCTTAATTACCTTATTTTGTGTTAAATCTCCTTGTACATGAAAACATTTTGCTGTCATATCATCCTTATTGTAGTTCTTGTAACATAATTATCATCTGTTGTTTTAGGCTGGAACTTGAGAGCAGATTAGCGGATTTAGAGAAAATGAAACTAGAACATGATGTCTGGAGGCAGTCTGAAAAGGATCAGTGTGAAGAGAAATTGCGGGCTTCACAGATGGCAGAAGAGTCGGCCAGAAGGGAACTTCAAAGTATTAGGTTATATATGCATATATATTTTTTAAACGTCATTTTGACTTTTTTGTGTGTCTTTTGAGGGCCATACCCATGGCATATGGAAGGTCCCAGGCTAGGGATCGAATCAGAGCTGCAGCTGCCGGCCTACACCACAGCAGCGTGGGATCCAAGCTGCATTTGTAACCTACACCACAGCTCAGAGCAAGGCCTGATCCTTCACCCACGGGCAGGGATTGAACCTGCATCCTCATGGATACTAGTCAGGTTCGTTCCTGCTGAGCCATGACAGGAACTCCTAAACTGCATTTTGAAATAATTTCATAGCTGATAAAATATTGTCAGACTAGTACAGAGTATTCCCACGTCATCTTCACTCAGATCTCCACATTTTAACATCTTTCATAATCATGTTCTAATAAAACTCAGAAATTGTCATTAGTATAATCAGGAAATCAAGTGAACATAGCTGTTATCAAATTGATAGACTTTATTCAAATGTTACCAAGTGTTCCACTGATGTCCTTTTTCTGGTGCAGGATCTTAGTCTCCTTTAATCTTGAGCATATTCTTTCGAAGAAAGTTATTTTGTGGATTATCCTTTGATTTGAGTTTACATTCTTTTCTTTTTCCTAAATTGTTTGTTATTGCAATCTAATTCTTTTTCTAAGATTGGAATATGATTGACATACAGTATTAACTGTAGTTTCAGTTATACAACATGGTGATTCAACATTTATATACATTACAAAATGGTCACACAGTAAATCAGTCTTAGATTCTTTATTATTAAATTCACATTATACATTTTTAGGAAAAATAACGTCAAAGTCATATGTCCTTAGTGCATCGTATTAGTTAGTTAGGAGGTACATGATCCGTCCCCTCACTGGGGATGTTAACTGATCACTTAGTTAAGGTGCTGTCTGTGAGAGTTTTCCACTATAACATGACTATGTTTCTCCTCTTTGTAAAGTGTCATTATCTTACAGGAGGGTACTTTGAGACTGTGTAAATATTCTCATCCTTTTTTCCACTAATTTTAGCATCCACTGGCCAAATCTGAGACAATATGAACAGCAACATGAATTATAATAATAAAAGATTATAGCCCATAAAATAATTCATGCACCAAACTGATAGACTATTTAGACAGAAGGCAAAGCTCTCACAAGAGAATTCCAACCAATGAATATAGAGGGAATAATGAAAATAGGAAAACGTCATTTGGCAGATACTAAAGTAATAATTGTAGGTCTGATGATGAAATATTTCAAAAGTTTTTCAGACCTCCGGCGATAATCATATTTCTCCTCCCTTGGCCCTGTTAATGTAGTGTGTTATGAATTTCCTGATGTTGAACCAATCTTAATTTCTAGAACAGCTGTTTCTTCTATAGAAATTAACCTGTTCAAGCTCTCTCTTTCTATTGGGATCAATTTTGATAATCTATGTTTTCATGGAAATCATTCGTCTTTGTTTTCAGATTTATTTGCTCAGAGGTCTGCAAAATAGTTTTATTTTTTAATTTCTTCTGTATTCAGTGCTTGGTTTTTTTGTTTTTGTTTTTTGCTTTTTCACCACACCCACAGCATGTGGAAGTTCCCAGGCCGGGGATCAAATCCGGCTTGCAACCGTGACCTATACCACAGGTATAGAAATGCTGGATCCTTAATCCTCTGCACCGGGCTGGGGGTCAAACCTTCACTTCTGCAGAGAGGACAATAACTAGATCCTTAACCTACTGCACCACAGCAGGAGTTCCAGTGCTTATTTTCCATTGTTTGTTTTATTTTGTCTATGTGCTTTCTTCTTCTCATCAAGTTAGTAGTACTTCTTTCTTTTTTCATCGTGGCAAAATATATATAACAAAATTTATTCTTTTAATCACTTTTAAGCATACAGTTCAATGTTTTTTAAACTAGCATTTTGATTTGTTGAGTCAACTGTTTTTCGGTTTGCTACCTCATTGATTTCTGCTTAAATCGTTACTTGCTTCTATGTTTTCTGCCCTTAAAAAGTTTTTTTTTTGGTGTTTAATGTACATAAGTTAAAATTCATCTGTTGAATGTACAGCTTGATGGATTTTGGTGATTGTATGCAGTTCTGTAATCATATGTGCGCAATGCGGGCATAGACAGTTCCGTCACTCAAACAGTGTCTCCGTCCGTGTCTCTTTGTAGTTGACCTCTTCCCTGAGCCCCAGCCTTAGGTAGTAGCTCCTGATTTATCCATGTGTTTGCTTATGTCAGTAGTTGATTCCTTTTTATTGCTGATTAGTTTTCCATTGTGTGGATATAATACAGTTTGTTTATCTGTTCTTTTTTTTTTTTTTGTCTTTTGTCTTTTTTGTTGTTGTTGTTGTTGCTATTTCTTGGGCCGCTCCCGCGGCCCTGGCATGTGGAGGTTCCCAGGCTAGGGGTTGAATCGGAGCCATAGCCACCGGCCTACGCCAGAGCCACCGCAACACGGGATCCGAGCCGCGTCTGCAACCTACACCCCAGCTCACGGCAACGCCGGATCGTTAACCCACTGAGCAAGGGCAGGGACCGAACCCGCAACCTCATGGTTCCTAGTCGGATTCGTTAACCACTGCGCCACGACGGGAACTCCTAAAAAAATTTTTGTTGTTAATTTCCCGTTTTACTGCATTGTGACTAGAGAGTATTGTTCCTGTTATTTCTGCTTTATGGAGCACACTAATGTTTTCTTTGTGACCTAATATATCAAGGCCCAGGACCAGGGTAAAGCTAGTGAGGTGCCCAGGGTGCAAAATTTAAGGAGGTACTCAATCTTATGTAAGAACCTGAGAGCGAGTCTCCTTAAATTTTGCACCTTGCACACCTCGTTGCCTCCCCTCACTCATGGTCCAGTAATACATGATTGCTTTCTGTGAGTGTTACATAAGGATTTGAAAAGAAAAGGCTCAATTGTAGGAGTATGAAGTTTGACATATACATTCTTAAGATGTACCTCATTGAACTTATTAACTATGATGTTTAGGTCTTATGTGTACTTTTATTTTTTGTCTACTTGATTTGTCTTATACAAAGAGTGATATATTAAAGATTCCTAGTATTACTTTAGTGCGTTTCTGTGTCAGACTCTGTAAGATTTTTTTGTAACTTTTTGCTTTGTAGGTGATTGCTATTTTATTTGGTGTATAGATAGTCATAACGGTTATACCTTAATTGTGAATTGTAGGCTTTAGCATTTAAACGCACTTTTATTTTTGTCGTTAATTTTTTTGTTTGAATTCTACCTTGTTTGATATTATTATTATTTTTTTTTATTTTATTATTTTTTTTTTGTCTCTTTTTGCCATTTCTTGGGCCGCTCCGGCGGCATATGGAGGTTCTCAGGCTAGGGGTCTAATCGGAGCTGTAGCCACCGGCCTACACCACAGCCACAGCAACGTGGGATCCGAGCCGCGTCTGCAACCTACACCACAGCTCACGGCAACGCCGGATCGTTAACCCACTGAGCAAGGGCAGGGATCGAACCCGCAACCTCATGGTTCCTAGTCGGATTCGTTAACCACTGCGCCACGACGGGAACTCCTGATATTATTATTACTCTTATTTTCTTATTGCTTCCATTTGCCTGGTGTACTTTTGTTTCTCCCCTTATTTTTAGTATTTCTGAATCAACTTTGCTTTTTAAATATGTCTTTTATGTGTAGCATATAGTTGAGTCTCGCTTTGGATCCAAATTAGAGATCTTTTTGTTTCAGTGGATGAATTAAGTTTGTTTACATGCAGTAAGCTCCCTGCTCACTGCATAGACTTTTAGGAAGGAGATGAGAGATCACTTGCTAGGATTTAGAATTATTTTCCTCTTTTTACTTACATATGTTTTGAAGTTTGGGCATTGGCTGCCATTTATGTGATTTTGTGTGGTTTTGTTTGATCTTGTTTTTCTTTATTGTTTTGCAGGACATGTATATAACATAGAGCTAGGCATTTGCTTTTATCTTCAGCTTCTGGAAGTCCCCCATATCTGCGTTTTTAAATTTGGAAATCTTAATGGCTTTCTAATTATATGATTAAAGTTGAGAGATTTTTAAAAATCACTTTCATTAAGCTGTAGGTTATGCTTTGGGATAAGGTTTTTGATTTTCATTACTCAGGAAAGAATCACCTCCAGTAGAGATAAATGTATTATTTACAAATGTCAGGTTTTATAAGCTATTAATTTAAATGTTAGCTGCCACAATTCTAGAACCATGAATCTGTTGTTGATTTTGAGAGCCAATCTGGTCCTACCACTCTTTGCTTTTGTGGATACATTTTTTTAACTGGGGATAGGTGAGGTTTTTGTTATTGTTGTTCTAATCTCTCCTGGACAGTCTCCAGGAAGGAGCGGGAGACCCCCTCCAAGAAGCTCACTCTAATATTTTATCCTCCTACAGTCCCACAGCTTGGCCAGTAAGAATCTTTTCTCAGAATATAAGCCTGTTTCTCCTGGTTTGGGTTTCTGTTGCCATAGTGATAAAATGTTCAGCAATCACTCCTTGAAGACAATAATGAACCAGACCCTTAAATTTTTTTTTTTTTTTTTTGGCGCCGCAAAACGGCTTTTATTCTTACAGCTTTTTTTTTAATTCTGTTACTTTGTTAATTTTTATTGAATTCCTCTTCAGTTTCTCTAGACCATTTATAATGCGTAATTGACCCCAACTTATTTTAGAATAAGAGCATAGTAACCAACATAAAATATAGCAGAAGAAGTTATTTGCAAACTATGCATGATTTTTTTTTATTGGTTTACAATTGTGTTTTTTTCATGGCAGTTCTGATTTATAAGTCTAGCTCCATCCACTGGCTCTATTTTGATCAATTATTAAAATAATAGCAGCTTGTATTATTTAGAAATTGTGATAAGTTAGAAAGAGACTACCTGTGGAGAAAAAGGTTTTACTAAGGCTTATAAAAAGTCTAAAGCATATAAGCAGAAGAACCTATTTATTTATAAACAATAGATACTTGTGATAAGTAGACTTAATCACTGCTTTTTCAGATGCTTTAAATTATTATGTACCAGTCTTGTCTTTATTAAAGTGCATTTCTTCACCACTAGCATAAATAATAAAATGATTATTCCAATAGTATTCCATATTTTAAAAGGCTGCTCCTCCCACCCACTCACAGTGAGTTTGTAAAATTTGTAAAGTTACCTGTAAATTAAAAACATGTAAATATTGAGATAAACTATCCAGTCAACTTTTGATTGTGACAGTAACTCAACTCCAACTAAACTGAAGCAAAAAAAGGGACTTCATTCGCTCTCATAAATTGTGGAAAGGACAGAAATTGTACTGGTCTCACGGACACCTGGGTCTAGGAACTCAAATGTGTCAGATAAGAGTGGCTTCTTCCCTCCTTTCATCTCCCTCCTCTCTTTTCTAACTCCTGTGTCTGCTTCTCTCCTACTGCTTTCCCTGCGAGGACTAGACTATATTTTGAGATCAAAGAAGACAGAGTTCTTACTTGATGATTCAAGTTAGGAAAATCTAGAAAAGGCTTTGGGTCTGGTTCACACGCCCATCCCTGGGCCCGTCAGTGTGGCCAGGGGGATAGGGCACTCTGCCTCCACCCAGGTTTTGTGCCTGTTTCTGAGTGTGTGTGGGGTGGGGGGTGGAGGGGCAGGGGCGGGTATTTGGGGGGAGAGAGAGAGAGGCAGTTTTGAGTGGTTCATTATCAGAAGTGAGGAGAAGTGTCTTGGAGAAATTGCAGAACTAACTAACTGAGGGAAGGGGAACTTGATTACTTAAGATTTTGCATTATTTAAGACCAGAGCTGTTTTCCATTTGTGGCTTTCTGATTTTTTTCTTAAGGTTTTTAGAAACACTTTTTAAACGGTTATTTACAACATCTTTCTTTCTACTTATACTTCCTCTTGAGATGAGTTATCTGTTGTATGTTATCTTAGTAGGGAGCAAGAGACTTATCCTTGGCCGGTGGAACAGTTTCTTGTAGAGAATTTGAACTGCAAAGTAAGTGATGGAAAAACCAGCATTTGACAAACCAGGCAGTTCGTGTGGCATGTCCTCGCTCATGATTCCGGCCAATTATTCTAGCCTGGTTCTGGTTCTCTAGTTCCCTGTCGATTCACTGAGTCTCTTAAGTCTTACCAGGAAGGGCCCTTTTTGCTAATAATGACCAGAGTCAATTTCCAGTGCTCATAGCAAGAACTTTGATTTTAATAGGTTGATATAAGAACTGCCATTCTCTAGAAACTTATTCTAAGGATCTTTGACCACAGAGAAATCATAAATACAACTTCTCTGGCTTGCCCTTGTCTATTGCTTTTCCTTGGTAATGGACGCTGACATCAAATGAAGCCAAAAGATGATACCAGAGCCTTGGCGCCTCATATTATTGGCCACCTCTAGCTTTTAAAATCTCATTTTAAATCACTTTTAAAAAATTTTAAAGTGAGAGCTCAGTCCCTCAGTCATACTGGCTGCCTTTCAAACGTGCTTAAGTCCCATGCAGCTGGTGGTCACGATACTGGATGGTGCAAATTGTAGAACATTTCCGTCATTGAGGATATAGCTCTGTCAGACTGCCGTTGAGCTGTAAATTCCTTAAAAGAGAAGGATTCTGTCTGGTATTTTCTGGTTTATCCGCAACACTTAGGTCTGGGGCTCCGCCGTTGTGGGTTCTCGGTAAATATTTGCTGAATGTTGAAAGGACACATATCAGCTGCCTGCCACAGAAAACCTAGGCAATAATCAGCATAATAGGCTGCCCTGTGCTTCGAAGAGTGCTTGGAACAGCTCCAACTCACTGTTATTCCAAATGTCCCCACTGAACTTTTCCACAGCTGTAAACTCTGTTGTTACCTTGGCCTTCCAGTCAACCTACCAAATTGACTTCCATTATTTCCGTCTATTTACAATAGCCTTGTAAACCTAAAGGCCTGCTAAATGTTTGAAGGATTTTTAAAAGGGACGCTTGAGGGCTTTTCCTCTTAAATCTAAGTAGTGTAAAATCTTTCTCACGGGGTCGTCAGAGATAAACTGTTTTAAGGTTCTGGCTGAGAATATATTACTCTTTTTGAAGAGGACACAAATTGTGCAGCTGTTCATTCATCTCAGGGATGAAAGCTCATAAAATATTTGATAGACTATAGTTTCTTTTAAATCCCAAGCTTAAAATCATTATAATTGTGGCATAATGAAGTAGGGGACAGAGTAATTCCTTGAGTGTGAGGAGGCCTAGATCCTGTCTTATTTGTCTGCTTGGTAGCTGTGTGATTGGGACCTAACTTTGCTAAGCCTCCCTCTCTTTTTCTCTATCACCTGGAAAAATAAAGATGATTCTGCTTACTTCCATAGGACTGTTGTGAGAAATCACTGCAACTGACCAACTTTAATTTTTTTTTTGGTCTTTTTAGGGCTTCACCTAAGGCATATGAAAGTTCCCAGGCTAGGGGTCAAATTGGAGCTGCAGCTGCCGGCCTGCACTACCAGCCACAGCAACTCAGGATCCAAGCTACATCTGCAACCCACACCACAACTCATGACAACACCGGATTCTTAACCCACTGAGCGAGGCCAGGGATCAAACCTGCGTCCTTGTGGATGCCAGTCAGATTCCTTTCCACTGAGGCATGACGGGAACTCCAGACCAACCGTAATTAAATGCATGTTCTATTGTAGACATCATGGTAGGCATTAAGGAACATTTAGGAGCTCTGTAACCTAAGAGAGCGAAAGTGAAGTAGCACTGTATCTGAAAGCGTTCTGTAAACTGTGAAGTGCTGCAGGGCTGTAAGAGTTCTCCTCATCCGGACTGCTTTCTCCTGGCTTGCAGACGCGTCATGCACTCGTCCACCAAAGCCTGTTCCCCGTGTGCATCAAAATCCTCCCCATCAGAGTTTTGTCTTCCCTGTAGTACTCGATCATCCTCCTAGACAAATTTGATGTCCCATCTTCTCTGTGCCTGTAGTTTATAGGTTTTTTCACAGCAAAAGCAGAAGTGTGCTGCAGTGTAATTGTATGTGAATACAACTTAGTCACCTGAAGTCACAATCTTGGTCTTTGAATCTACCACTTTGCACAGCAAGCGCAATGCCTGGTGTTGATGCAGGCACTCGATAAAACCATTGTTTTAAACAGTGAAATATATTAACTATGGATTTTTAATAATGTCTTTTGTTGGGTTGGGATTTTTAGGTTGAAACTTCAACAACAGATTGTGAATATTGAAAATGCGGAGAAGGAAAAAAAGGAAAATTCTGACCTGAAACAGGTATTATTTTAGGAAACATTTTGCTTTTATTTTTTAAGTGCATCCTTAAATCTGTGTTTTGCGTCTTTGTTGGAATTTTGCATATGACTGTCTTGAAAACATCACCCCAGTTGTGAACAGATTGTTGAGGTTGATAGGTAAAGATAAAGTGTTTAAACCTTTTTAAGCTTTAGTTTAGTAAGCTTCTTTTGCTAACTGCTGTTTTTAGGACATTCATATGTTGTGGCCCATGTTGAATTTTTTTAAAAATTATAGTTTAAATGACAGTATTTTGATGTTCCGAATTTAAAGTATAGATTAAAAGATCATCCATGTTTTAACTTACTTGTGTGATTGATACCTTTGCATTTCTTACTCCATGAGCAATTTTTTATTATATCCCTCTGCAATCTAAGAGTTGTATTTATGGAAGGAAATTCATATTTTAATTAAAGTTACTTGGGTTCAGGAAAGATTTATATGGGTGGGAGTTCCTGTTGTGGCTCAGCGGTAATGATCCCTGGCCTTGCTCAGGCGGTTAAAGGATCTGATGTTGCTGTGAGCTGCGGTGTAGGTCACAGACATGGCTTGGATCCTGCGTTGCTATGGCTGTGGTGTAGGCCGGCAGCTGCAGCTCCAATTTGACTCCTAGCCTGGGAACCTCCATATGCTACAGTGTGGCCCTAAAAGACAAAAAAAAAAAAAAAAAAGGTGTGTGGTGGGGAGAGCTGTATATGGGCAAAACAAATTGTGAGGAATGACAATTCCATTTTTAGGGTTTATGCTTACATGCCAGCCGGCATTGCTTTGTATGTATAGTTGTGGTTTCTAAGCCTCAAGTAGGAGGGCACAACGTTTGATACTCTGAGAGACATTTTCTGGTTTCATTGGCATTGGGCTTTCTGTCATCCTATAGATACGCAGAAGTATTAAGCTCTTTGCAGGTGGCTTGTTCAGTTAGCTCTAATACATTTTTTAACATTTACAATTCCAGTTAAAAATGCTCAGCAGGAAAAAAAAAAAAAAAAAGGAGTTCCCATCGTGGCACAGTGGTTAACGAATCCAACTAGGAACCATGAGGTTGCGGGTTCGATCCCTGCCCTTGCTCAGTGGGTTAACGATCCGGCGTTGCTGTGAGCTGTGATGTAGGTTGCAGACGCGGCTCGGATCCCTAGTTGCTGTGCCTCTGGCATAAGCTGGTGGCTACAGCTCCAATTAGACCCCTAGCCTGGGAACCTCCATATGCCTCGGGAGCGGCCCAAGAAAAGGCAAAAGACCAAAAAAAAAAAAAGCTCAGCAGTTGTTCATGGAGAAATTCATTCTAAATAATACCATTCTGCTTTATTCTTCTGACAGTTGCTCTTTGGACATAGGTAGTCTTGTATGTGGCTTTGCTACCATCAGGAAGTAATGGAATCATTTCCCATTTATCGCATAAAAAATCTGGTTTCTTTTTGACTCTTGAGTCTTATAAGGGTTCTTTTGATCTAGAGTCTCTTGACTGTGTCCACACTTCTCTCAGAGAATGGCTTAGAGAGATAGAAGAAGTTGAAAGAAAAATGAAGACTTGTTTATTAATTCATCAAATGGCTTGTCCAGGAGGTGTAGCTATGTCCCCAAAGAAGATTATTTAGACAGAATTTAAGAGCAGTGTGGATCTCCTAGCCTGTTAGTCTGTAACTAACTAGATAATTAGCTGCTTTTCGTGAGAAAAAGTACCTCCAGATAAAGGTAAATAGGGATGGAGAAGAAACCTGGGTAACGTTTCACAGGTTGATAAATGGTTCTAGGGGCCAAGGAATCCCTACCATTCATTAGATTTCTCAGAGCATCTTTCTTCTGTCCAACAGTGGGATGTATAGAACGCTTAAAAACTACTCAAAAACAATGTGAAAGTGGTCCTTATGTATTTATGATTCCCAACTATTCAGAAAGCAGAACTACTGGAAGGGTTGCTGGTCACAGGGTTTGTGGAGTGGGAGAATGGGTTTTCTTAGCAGCTTCCCAGCTCACCTGCTTTTAAAATCTTTCTTTCCTAGGAGGCCCTAATAGTGGGATTCTCTTTGCTCACTGCTCGGCTCTCCTCCTAATGACCCTTCTCCCCATTCCTAGTACCTTTCCTGGTCTGCTTATTTGGGAAGAGAAAGCTCAGTAGCAGCTTGAGGAATAGGGTTCTTGATGGTCTCTGGTTATATTGAGAAATGATCTTAATGCTGCTGCTTTCTATTATTTCATTTCAGGGTGTCCTCGGGGGCGTATCAGTCGGGTGGGGCCGTTGGAGGGAAGATGCTTAGTGTCCTCTGCCTCTCTCATGTTCTGTTGCGTTTGTTTAATGGCCGTATGTTTCTTTTCTTTCTTCTCTTTTAAGCACATCAGTAGGTTGCAGATCCAGGTGACCTCACTTGCACAGTCAGAGAATGAGTTGCTGAATTCAAACCAAATACTAAAGGAAATGGTGGAGGAGTTAAAACAGGAATGCCGAAATTTAAGAAGCCAGTCTGAAAAAGCACGACTGGAAGTTGAAAAGTAGAGTTTGCTCTTTTTTTATGTACAAACTATTTCTTCTTTCTGCTATGTTGTACACAGTTATTCTAATGATGATTCCACTATTGAATGTATTTTGGGAATTACAAATACTCCAGTGACTGTATAGTGGTCTTAGGGTATTGTATTTTCTGTTTTTAGAGCTGAGCTTTATGGACTCTTTTTTTTTTTTTTTTAAGGAACATTTAGGGAATAAAATTCTATCCTTTTAAAATTCTGCCTTACCACAGTATTCTGAAAACCTTCTGAGAAACATTTCTTTATTCTTTGAATAAATCAATACATTTCTTACTTAAAATATCTAAATTATCCTTCTGAATGCCAGAGAACAGAAAATTTTTGATGTGTACACCTTCCTAGAATTAGAATTATAATCCTTTGGATTTTCCCTTTGAAAAGCTTATTTATTTGTTTATATCTTTTGGTCTTGAAATCTCTTAGTAGTAGACAGTCTACTAAGCTGGTAGGGAGATGATTTTGGTGATCAAGAGCTCATATTCCTTGGAAATTTTTTGTTAGATATGGTAGAAAACTACTATTTTGTATTTGTTTTTTTACTATAAGTTGTCAATATTATGTTTTTAATCTACAGAACATTTTTTCACATTTTTTTCTTCTGAAGGCTTTCTTGCCACATAGAATTTGTTTTCCTAGTTTTTCTGTTATTTCATATTTTAAGGCTTGTCCATGGCCTCATATATATGGATGAATTTCAAGAAAAGGAAATATGCAAGATAATTGTCCATAATGTGTTGTCACATTCCACAGAATCCAAAATATTTTGCTTATATTTTGCAAAAAATGGGAATTTATATCTTGGGATACTCACGTGTTTGATTGAAATATGCTTAAGAATTCTAATCACAAGAATAACTACCAGGTTTAACTAGTTCATCATTGGTTTCAGAATGTTATTCATAGGATTATATAGCAGAAAATAGCTGGATTAGGGGGTCAAAAGATGTGATTTTGCTACCAACTCAGACGCTTAAAATCTCTATGATGTTAGGCATGCAACCTGACTATTCTCAAGGTTTGTAATCTCATTTTTACTGCCTATAGCAATGACACTAAAAATCGTAAAGTGTACAGAAGAGCTTTAGAGATGTAAGTTGTGATGATATTACTATAAAATATCATTTATATGAATTTTACTCTAGCCAGAAAACATACCGCATTAAGACTTGATACCAGGGTTGATTTTTAACCATCTTTATTAGGCCCAGTTTTTTTTGTCTTTGTTTTTTAATTCAAGCATAGTCAGTTTTCAGTGTTGAGCAATTTGTGCTGTACAGCAAAGTGACCCAGTCATACGTGTATAAGCATTCTTTTTCGTATGATCTTCCATCATAGGGCCAGTCTTTCATAACTTGGTGGTATCATGGTTCAAAGCTGATGATCAGTTGTTTGTCCTGCCATTAACTATGTATAAAAAGTCTTTAAGCAAGTTAGTTAATGGCTCTAAGCCATTAAAATGGAGATGGTAGACGTACCTCACTTGGGGTCATTGTGAAGAGTAAGTGATATAGTGCATGTATTACTCCAAACACAGTAGCTGGCTCATAGGAAACACTCAAGAGTGGTGATGTTAGCAAATACATGGCCACACAAGAAGAGCCGCATTGGATGGTGAAGGAGGTAGTGAGTTTGATTACATTTGTGATCATACCTATTTAATTCTAAGCGTTAACATCCCATGTTTTGCATGCATTCTTCTTACAGGGCACTGGAAGAGAAGCAAAAACACTGGTTGGAAGAAAAGCATAAGCTTCATGAACGTATCACTGACAGAGAAGAAAAGTATAATCAAGCCAAAGAGAAACTGCAGCGAGCTGCAATTGCCCAGAAAAAGGCAAGTGGTTCTTATGAAAGGGATTTCTACAGATTAAAACATAACTATTTTAGAAGAATAATTAAGACTGAAAATTAAAACTGAGATTAAAGTGGTATGTTCGATTTGATACTTAAACATGACATTTTGCTGTCAACATTGCAAAGATAAATTAGGAAAATGCAAACTGCTCAACAGGTTTATTTCTCTTTTTCTTTTTTAAAATAATGGCTGTACCCTCAGCATATGGAAGTCCCCCGGCCAGAGATTGAATCCAAGCCATAGCTGTGATGCGACCTACTCCACAGCTGTGGCCACACCAGATCCTTTAACCCACTGTGCTGGGCCAGGGATCCAAAGTGCACCTCCACAGCAACCTGAGCCACTGCCGTTGGATTTTTAACGCACTGCGCTACAGTGAGAATTCCAACAGGTTTATTTCTAAATGTTGTTGTGCACAAGTCATTTTTTCAGAGCCCACATGCGTTTTTCATTAATAGACTTTCTAGACCAGCCCATACAAGTCTCCTTTAACTCATTGTACACTTAAATTGCAGGGTGATTAGGCCTGTTTCAGCTGTGCTTAACTAATACTTGGAACATTGTTTTTGTGGTTAAAATGCCATTTTGTTTCCGGCTGGGGAATATAGAAGCAAGTATGTCCTTGCCCCAGCAGGAGAAACTAGAACTCCCCCTGGCTTCTGAAACAGCCATGATAGTTCCCACAGCCATGATCTTTTGTAAGTTTCATCTTGCAGGCATGTTTTCTGCAGCACCTGAAAATTTTGTTTTCTTGGAACTAGTCCAGGGCATCATGGAAATAATGTAACCACATGATTCATCTAAGTCAGTGGTTTGCAATTTCTTTTCTACTCCACAAAGCCAAGGGAATGCCCCATCAGAAACCATGGCTCACTGTGGCAGCAATTCAGCACTCACTTTATTTTTTTAAACTAAAAATTTTTTCTTTTAAATTTTTTTGGAATAAGTTGATTTGTAGTACAGCAGAGTTGAATCAGATATCTATGTATATTATATACGTATGTCCATTCTTTTTCCTATATGAGTTATTACAAACTACTGCGTAGATGTCTCTGTGCTGTACAGTAGGTTCTTGTTAATTATTTTACACAGTAGTGTGTGTATGTTATTCCCATCCTCCTAATTCCTCCCTCCTCCCACATGGTTTCCCCCTCTGGTAACTATAAGATTGATTTTGAAATCTGTGGGTTTGTTTCTGTTTTATTTTTATTTATGTTTCTTTTTCATGGCCACACCTGTGGCAAATGGAAGTTCCTAGGCTAAGGGCTGAATCAGAGCTGTAGCTGCAGACCTCTGACATAGCCATAGCAACACTGAATCTGAGCCTCATCTGCAACCTGTGTCACAGCTTGTGGTGACGCCAGATCCTTAACTCACTGAGCAAGGCCAGGAATCAAACCTGTATCCTCATAGAGACAACATCAGGTCCTTAACCTGCAGAGCCACAATGGGAACTCCTATTTCTGTGTTATAAATGAGCTATTTTGTATCGTTTTTTATTAGATTCCACATATAAGTAGTATCATATGATATTTGTCTTTCTCTGGCTTAGTTCATTCAGTATGATAATCTGTAGGACCTTTCATGTTGCTGCAAATGGCATTATTTCATTCTTTTTTATGGCTAAGTAATATTCCATTGTATATATGTACATCTTTATCCACTTCTCTGTTGATGGACACTTAGGTTGCTTCCATGGCGTGGCTATTATAAATAGTGCTGCTGTGAACATTGGGGTGCATTATATTTTTGAATTTAGGTTTTCTCTGGGTATATGCCCATGAGTGGGATTGCTGGATCATATTATAGTTCTATATTTAGTTTTTAAAGGAACCTTCATAGTAATTGTACTAATTTAC
Source organism: Phacochoerus africanus (assembly GCF_016906955.1). NCBI lineage: Eukaryota > Metazoa > Chordata > Mammalia > Artiodactyla > Suidae > Phacochoerus > Phacochoerus africanus. Next base: position 92,638,743 of record NC_062550.1, read on the forward strand.
GTTCCTATCAATAACAGTTACATTTTTTTCTACACCCTCTTCATCATTAAGTGTTTGTAGATTTTTGAATGATGGCCATTCTGACTGGTGGGAGGTGATGCTTCATTGTAGTTTTGACTTGCATTGCTCTAATAATTAGTGATGTTGAGCATCTTTTTATGTGTTTTTTGGGCCATTTCTTTGTCTTTGGAGAAATGTTTATGTCTTCTGCCCATTTTTCAGTAGGGTTGTTTGTTTTTTTTCATATAAGGCTGCATGAGATATTTGTACATTTTGGCGATTAATCCCTTTTTAAAGGCTTTGCAGATATTTTCTTCTACTCTTTGGGTTGTCCTTTCTGTGTTTTTTGTTTTTTAGGGCCACACTTGCAGCATTTGGAAGTTCCCAGGCTAGGGGTCAAATTGGAGCTACAGCTGCCGGCCTGTGCCACAGCCACAGCAAGATCCGAGCCATGTCTGTGACCTACACCACAACTCAGGGCAATGTCGGATCCCTGACCCACTGAGCAAGGCCGGGGTTTGAACCTCCATCCTCATGGATACTAGTCAGACTTGTTTCATACAAGGCCTGTGTTTTCTTATTGATTTTCCGTCTGGATTATCTGTCTGTTGATGCAAGTGGGGTGTTAACGTCCCCCACTATTATTGTATTATTCTCAATTTCTCCTTTTATGGCTCTTAACATTTGCCTTATATAACGTGGTGCACCTATGTTGGTTGTGTGTATATTTTAGTTGTTGTATCTTCTTGGATTGATGCTTTGATTTTTATATAGTCTCCTTTGTCTCTTGTCTTTATTTTGAAGTCTGTTTTGTCTGATATGAGCGTTGCTATTTCAGCTTGTTTTTTTGATTTCTACTTGCATGGAATACCTTGTTCCATACCCTCACTGTGTCGTTAGGTCTGTAGTGGGTCTCTTGTAGACCACATATGTATGCTCTTGGTTTTTTTAATCTATTCAGCCAGTCTGCATCTTTCACTTGGATCAATTAAACCATTTACATTCAGTGTAATTATGCATATGTCTGTACTTATTGCCATTTCCTTAATTGTTTTGCATTTGTTGATGTTGGGCTTTTTTCCTCCCTTCCTCTTTTGTTCTCTTCTCTTATGATTTGATGACTATCTTCAGTGTTATATTTGGTTTGCCTTTTCTTTTTTATGTGGGTGTCTATTGCTGGTTTTTGATTTGTGGTTCCCATTAGATTTTGGTATAGTCTATGTGTACAGAATTGTTTTAGGTTCCTGATCTCTTAATTTCAGATATATTTTCAATATGCTGCATTTGTACTCTCCTCTTGTCATGATTGCTAGTTTTAATACCGTATCTGGATCCTGCAGTTATTTTCAACAAGATTGGCATGTGTGTGTTGGGGATGGGGAAAGTAGTGTTAAAAAAACAGTCCCGCGCATGATTTGGTCTGTCTCCATTGATAAGTTCCCTTAGTAGTGGCCTTAGTTGTGGGCAAGAGAGAATGTCTGAAATGAGAGGAAGGTGCTTCTAGATAGAGGTACGCCCGTGTCTGAATGTCTCTGTGTTTATTGGTAAGGTGAGCTGTTCGTATTTCCATAAGAGAAGGGAACTGTGTATCATTTACATACACTGAATCTAGAAATCAAGGACACGGCTCCCCGTCACCTGTTCGTGTTACTAAATATAAGCTCCAAATGCATCCTGATAGTTGGAGTGACAACATGAGAAGCCTAAGTCATTACTTCCCACTTTCTTGGTTCATGAATATTGCTTTTCTCTTTCCATTATGCTAAAAGTCATACAGCGTTGAGATTAGAAAACAGTGCATAACTATATCGTGATCCCAGGGTTTTATACTCAAATATAAACACTTATTTTGTTGTCTTGTCGTTTTTGTCCCCCGTGTATATCAGTTCTCTTTCTTTTTGTCTGTGTAAGCACTGTATATTAAGAGGATTTCAGGGAGGTATTTTATGGCATGGGATAATCTCAGAAAGCCTCCTTATGCTTCCTTGTACTATTTGAAGCCTAAAAAGCATCTGAAGCCAGATTCTAGCTAGAGATCATTAGAAATTATAAGGGCTGATTTTTATCTTTCACAGAGAAACTTTTATGTTGAGGTTTTAGCGATAAGTATCTTAGAGATCAGATTCTAACAATTGAGGTTAGTTTGGGTTGACTTCCTTTGGAGCAAAAGTGACATCCAGTGGTCAGAGAGATTATCAACTAATCGTAGGTGTACCAGAGAGAGGGGAGGAGGTGATATTTTAAGAAATGTGCACAGTAACCTTTGATCAGTATTGGCCTAAGGTGAACGTTTTTCCTCCTGAAGTAACTGCCCAGTAATGGGTGTGAGTATAGTAAAGGCCTACTTTACTTCTGAAAACATGGTTGTAGGATTTTAAATTGTAGGAAATTGTTAAACTCAACTCAGTAAATAGTTATGATCCAGAGCTCTTCCACTATGTGGGACCCTGCCCTAGAGGCTTACAACTTTACATCACTTAAAGTGGAAACACAGACGATATGTATGACATAGAAACACTGTAGAAAAGTATTACGTGTAAGTACATATAAGTATGTGTGATTTTAGGGCTGCGGGATCTTAGCATTCAGATAGTTTTTATAGAGTAGGACACTGAAGTGGTAGGTAGCCAAGATCACCTGACTAGTGAAGAATGCCATGACTAAAATCCACGTCTTTCCATGCTTAATCCTCTGCTTTTTCTGCACTGTGCCTCTCATAATTTCCCACTTTATTTGATTCCAAACACTTTACCGCTTTTCTCTTCATTATAGCCATAATCCGATTCTGTGGCAGAGTGATCACCATAAAATTAATTTCTTCAACTCTTTTTTCATTCAAGTTAAAGATAATGCTTCTATATGAACATTTTGGCTGTAAGATTACATAAATATTCATAAAAGTGCAGCATACTTTTAAAATTCTTTAGATGACAAAAATCATAACCTTTTTAAGTAGTAAGACTTAAAACAAGTCCCAAAATGTTACCTTTAGGTTAGAAATCATCCTTCAGAGTTACTCTCCTATGGGAGGGTCTTATGACTGGGGGTTATTTTTTCAAGCACCTTATTTTCCCCCGGGCTAGCTGAGATGGTTCACTGCCATCTGACTGACATTTGCAGCTCCATCTTCCTAAGCATAAGGCTTATGTCATTTCTGGTAAGTGCTTCTAGGTGGAGTCTTTGTGCAATGATATTTTGCTGTGTCGATTTGTTTGGAAAAGCTTGACCAAGTATCTTGAGTTGGAGTGCCCTTCTGTGATTGACGACTCTGTGTATTTCGCCCGCACACTCTTTAAGTGTGAGTGTGAAGAGTGCGCTCTTGGTCTGACGACAGTGAGTTGTGCTTTTCCTTCTGAGGCACTTGAAATGATAACGTGTTATTTTTATTCTAAGGCGTAGCTCTCTGAAATAATTCTTGGTTAGATGTTGTTAGGATTAGTTTTGAAAAAGAAATGAACTGTAGCCTTAAAGCTGTAAAATATCTACTGCGTGTGTTGTGTGGCCTCGCGTTATGTTATCCACTGAGGGGACGTAGATGCCACGGTTCATCCCTGCTCTTGATAACCATGCCATCTGATTGAAGAAATAAGATAACATGCAATACTTAAGGGGTCTATTTGTCACCTCCGTGTGATCTCTGTGGACACTAAAGTTTGAGAATTACCGTGCTGGAGAGAAGAGAGCCTGAAACAGGGAGACCAGACCTAAAAGCAATTACAATAGTGTGGGGTGATTTTGTTTGTTTGTTTTGTTTTTTAGGGCCACACCTGTGGCATATGGAAGTTCCCAGGCTGGGGTCAAATCAAAGCGGCAGCTGCTGGCCTACCCCACAGCCACACAGGATCTGAGCCGCGTCTGCAGCCTACCACACCACAGCTCATGCCATTGCCGGATACTTAACCCACTGAGCGAGGCCAGGGATCACACCCCCATCTTCATGGATACTAGTTGGGTTCATTACTGCTGAGGCACAACAGAAACTCCTTTAATAATCTGAAGATGAGGTAAGAAGTCTGGAATTGGGGCTTGCAACATAAATGAAGGTAAAGAATCATTCATGAGGAGTTCCCGTCGTGGCGCAGTGGTTAACAAATCCGACTAGGAGCCATGAGGTTGAGGGTTCGGTCCCTGCCCTTGCTCAGTGGGTTAAGGATCCAGCGTTGCCGTGAGCTGTGGTGTAGGTTGCAGATGCGGCTCGGATCCCACGTTGCTGTGGCTCTGGTGTAGGCCGGAGGCTACAGCTCCGATGCGACCCCTAGCCTGGGAACCTCCATATGCCGCGGGAGCGGCCCAAGAAATAGCAACAACAACAACAACAACAAAAAGACAAAAAAAAAAAAAGAATCATTCATGAAAGTATTCTGAAAGGAAAAAAATTACAAATATGATGATAAATAAGAAAAATATGAAGTATTTTAGCTGTGAGAGGTTATAAGAGGAATTGGCACCATGGAATGAAGACCATGTGTCAGTTGAGTAGGAAGAGAAGATATATCTGCCTAAGCACATGTCAGAGAGGAAGTGAAGGCAGTGCATCCGTGTAGACATGTCCTAGCCTCTTCAGTGAAGATACGGTATAGGTAACCAGAAACAAGGGAATGTAAGGCATGGAGATTGGTCATTCAGGTTAGACATGTGTAGTTAGACACTTGAGATTTTGGAAGTGGTTGAAGAATTAAAGGACTAAGACGTTTGTTCCCTTGGAAAGAGGAGCTGGCTTTAGTAGAGGAATGGCCATAGAGGTAGATGTTGTAGAAACCACAGGAAAAGAAAGGTATCAAAGATAAATGGGCATGGTTATTGAAAAGAGTTCACCGAATTTGCATAGAAGGTGGTAAAAGGAACATTTGAGCTTTGATTCTTACATCAGTATTCTTTTGATTTTTCTTTGATTCTTTGTGTTAGAATATTTGTACCCCTAAAGCACTCATTTGATTATCCTGTGATTGTACTAGACTGTTAAAATTAAGATCATTTCTTATAGCCACTTTCCCCCCTGGATTTTCATTTCTTTCAGTAGCATGGCATTCTTTCAGTCACTTAGGCTTCAGACCTTTGATTCATCCTGAGGGCTCCCTTTCCCCAAATCTAGTCAATCACTGTATTAGTTCCTAGGGCTGCTATAACATTGCATGAAACTGTGTGGCTCAAAACAACAGACTTTTGGAGTTCTGGAAGTCAGAAGTCCAAAGTCAAGGTGCTGGTCAGGCGAGGCTCTCTCCAGAAGCTCTGGGGAGGGACCTGTCCCATGCCTCTCTCTCCTGGCTTTGGGGGTTGCTAGCAATCCTAGGTGTTCCTTGGCTTGTAGACACATCAGTGCAGTCTTAGAGGACTGCCCCCTGTCAGATGTCAGGACTCAGGAAGACCGCTCCAGGTGAGAGGCGATGGAATAGAGAACTGGTGAGTGGTGGTCACATTCTGTCTGTAGTTGAAAGGTAGAGTTTCCAGTGGGTATCAGGTATCAGAGAGAGAAGGATGAGTGAAATGTTGGGCTTGAACACTGGGTTAAAATAGAACTGCTGTTTACTAACATGGGAAAGACCCTGGAAGGGACAGGTTTGGGGGTGCAATAAGGATGCCCGTCTTGGACACATTATCTCTTTGAGGTGCCGGTTAGACTTCCTAGTGGAGTATTAAGCATTTAGGTGAATACGTGAGTCAGGAGTTCAGGGAAGAGGCCTGGCTAGAGCTAAAGATTTGGGACTCATCAGCATGTAAATGGCACTGAAAGCAGTGGGATTAAGTGAGGTCACTCGGTGAAGGGAGACTGAGAAAAAAACAGATTTGAGGATTTTGAGTTTTGAGGAATTCCAAACTTGAGAAGCTGAGAAGTTGAGGAGAGACGAAAGGCGTGGCCTCTATGACAGGAAACGAGCCCAGAAAGCAGGGGATGCCAAATGAAGACAAATGCTTCGGGACGAATTAGCTGCGTCAAACGATATTTATAATAAGGTAATAAAATCGCAAGAGGGAGATGAGTAATTCATTTGGCTCTGTGGTGATCGTTGGTGGCTTTGTCAAGGATTGTTTCTGCAGAGTGGCAGGGACAGGGTGTGATTGGCGTGGAATGTAGAGTCTGTCGAAGGAGTTTTGTTGTAAAGAACCGAGAACTGGGTAATAGGGTTGTGGGATCAAAGGTTTCTTTTAAGAAGGGGGAAATTATAGGCTGACTGAGTAGCAAGGGGAAAAGAGATGCTGTGGGAGATAGAGGGGGCAAAGGAAGGTCTGATGTCCTTCAATAGGCAGAAGGGCATTCGAGTCAGTTCAGAGGTGGAGGAGATAGGCAGGAACTGGAAAGAAGACAAAATACATGATTGTGAAAACCTAACAAATTGATGGATGTAGTGGAGACGTGTGGAAATTCTCTCAATTAATTGCTGCTCTTTTCTCAGTGTAACAAAGAATTCAGGTCACCAGCTTAAACTGTGAAGAGTGGAGACTTAGCAGATTGGAAGAGAAATAAGAAGTTGTAAAAGAATGTAAGAGTTTGGGAGAGTGTTTGGATTAATAGAGACATTAGTAGGATTGCCAGGTAGCACAGGAGGGCCCATGTGAAGTTAGTGCAGGTTAATCTAGGGTGAGACCAATCAGCATAGGGTGTGTGTGTGGTGTGTGTGGCCAGATGTGCTCAGTTGCCATAGGTGGAAGTGTGTATGTAGTCTTCCATAGATCTCATCTTTAACAAAGGCTGGAGTTTTTCCAGGTAGTTTGAAGAAGGAGACTGGGTCAAAGTAAGCAGGGTTCTGCAAAGAAACGATTGCAGTGTTAGAGAGTCGAAGGCATTCATTGGGTCTCCTAGTCAGCCAGCCCTCCTGTCCTCTTTCTGCACTGTAGCTCAGTTCCTGGCGAGGAGTGAGTGCTGCGTATGTGGCCGGTTGTTTCCACAGTGATGAGGATGAGGACAGCATTGCCCTGAACCCACCTGGTCTTCAGGAAGCTTGTTTCCAGATTGGCCTATTAAGAGGCAAACTTCAGAATCTATCCTGTATACTGATGCCATATTAATCTTTTCAAAACAGTGCCCATCAGTCCCCAACTGAATAACCTTCAGAGGAGTCCATCTCCCTATAGGATTACAGTTTCTCCTTACCTCATTTCCTATCCCTTCTAAAAAAGCCTTTTCTCATGATTTTGTACTTACTGGCTGGAATTCCCTTCAGAAATCCCTGTATATTGTATTACCTATGGTTAATACAGGGCCAATGAAGTGTGTGCTCCCTCTCTCTCTTTCTCTGTATGTGTGTGCCTATATATATATGTGTGTGTGTGTGTATGTGTGTGCGTGTATATATATATATATGCTTAAGATTTGATGATGAAAGTAAGAAAATGTCTTTTACTACAATGTGAATGAGCAGTATGGTTGGAGAACTATAACTAGGTTTTAAGATTGCAAGTTTATATAATCATATAATAATGAAGTACTAAGCATTTCCCTCTTTAAATGTCTGCTGTTAGTTGAACTAAAATACCTAAAAGGAGCATATGCTTTTGATAACGACAGACTAGGAAATATGTGGATCAGCTCTCCACATGAGAACGAGAAGAGCTGGACAAAATATTTTTAAAAATATCTCCATGAAGGGCAGTGAAGAATTAAGAGGCCAAGATCCCGGAGAGATAGAAAACCTAGAGAGGTGAGCACAGCCGTTGGGGCTGCTTTTCCCTTAGAGGAAACTGCCAGTTCTAGAAGAGACAGCTGAGAGGCTGAGAAGTGAAGCAAACCTTCTGACAAGCTCACAGCGCTTAGGGAACAAAAAATGGAGTTCAGAATCTGCCAGAAAAAGAGTCTCAGGTGCAAGAGTCCACTCGTGCTCTGGGTTGAGGCCATGAAGGGGTGTACCCTTGGACTGAAAGTGAACTGAAAATCGCCTGGCCTTTGCAGGTATTAAAGCCCAGCTTCAGATGATCTGTCCTTGCAATTAGATTAAATTAACCCCTACTCTTGGTGTTCCTACTTGCCTACAAGAGGCAAATGTAAAGCTGCTTTAAGGGAAACTGACATTGTAGGCTTCAAGTTATTTACCCAGTTTTTTAAATGTGATGTCTAGCTCTAAATAAAAAATAAACAGATACCAGTACACATCTATTCGAATGACTAAACTCCAAAAAACTGCTAGTACCAAATACTGGTAAGGATATGGAACAATAGAAACTTTCATTTATTGCTGGTGGAATTATAAAATGGTACAGTGATTTTGGAAGACACTATGGCAGTTTCTTAGGAAACTTAAAACACAGCCTTACCGTACAATACAGCGATCATGCTCCTAGGTATTTATTCAAATGAGTTGAAAACTTAGGTTCACACACACACAAACACTGCACACATGTTTATAGCTGCTTCCTTCATTATTGCCAAAATTTTGAAGCAAGCAAGATGTCCTTTAATAGATGAATGGTTTAAACAAAACAAAACAAAACAAAACAGAGTTACATCCATACAATGGCATATTGTTCAGTGATGAAAAGAGATGAGCTATCAAGCCCTGCAAAGACATAGAGGAAGCTTAAGTGCAAATGGCTAAATGAGGGAAGCCACACTGTATGATTTCAACTATGACTTTCTGAAAAAGATAGAGCTGTGGAGTGATACAGAATGCAAAGAGTGATGCTTAATGTAAACTGGGGACTTTAGTTAATAATAATGTATTGATACTGGCTCACCGTATTAACAAATGTACCACATCAGTGGTAAGATGTTAATAACAGGGGCAACTACATGAAGGGCGGGAATACCTGGGAACTCTCTACTGCCTGTTAAATTTTTCTGTAAACCTAAAACTGCTTTAAGTCTAATAATAATAATAATTAAAAAAAAAGAAACAGCCGTATGGGGAACTAACCTTGAAAATCAAGAGAAGTAAGAACCAGTAAAGAACCTCCCCACAGGGGATCCAGGTAATGGATCCCGATACATACTTTAAAATTACCATGTTGTATATGCTCAGAAATAAGTGCCTGAGAATTGCACCAGAAAACTGGAAACCAACTGGAAACCACTAAAAAAGCATCATAACTGAATTATGAACTTTGTGGATAGATTTTACAGTAGACATCCTCCTCCTCCTCAAGAGTGAGCAGAAATCAGTGAAACAGACTAGGCAGAAAACTTCACTTGCCAAGAGCCCATCAGTCTGAAAAGATTGATAAAATTGATTCTCCCCAAAGTTTCCACAAAGTAGGTAGATGGGTATAGGTAATTGTATAGAGAAACACAAATGAATACTATATGAATGAAAAAGGGATACCACTACATATCTTACAGATATTACAACAAAAAGAATATTATAAAAATAATTGTAGTTTTGCTAGTTAATTATGCAATTTAGATGAAATGAACAAATTCCTTGAAGAATATCACAACGAACCAATACAAGAGGAATTAGGAAATCTGAATTATCCTGTATCTATTAAGGAAATGGAATCTTTAATTAAAAATCTTCCGTGGGGAAAATTCAATATTTGTGTTGTGCAATGATCACCACAGTAAGCCTGGTTAATATCCATCACCATACATAGTTAGAGGATTTTTTTTGTGGTGAGAACTTATAAGAACTCTCTTAGCAGCTTTTAAGTATACAGTACGGTAGCTGTAGTCGCGATGCCGTGTATTACGTCCACAGGACTGACTTATTTTCTAACTGGAAGTTGGTGCTTTTTGACCGCCCTCACTTGTTTGGACCAGCCCCGATCCCTGCCTCTGGCAACTGCCAGTCTTTTCTCTGTATCTTTGAGTTTATTTTATTTTACTTTTTATATGTGAGTTTATTTTATTTTACTTTTTATATGTGAGTTTTCTTTCTTAGTCTGGCTTATTCATTTAGCATAATGCCCTCAAGGTCCATCTATGTCATCGCAGATGGCAAGATTTTCTTCTTTTTTATGGCTGAATCATATTCCTGTGTGTGTGTATCACATTTGCTTTATCCTTGTATCCATTGATGGACATTTAGGTTGCTTCCATGCCTTGGCTATTGTAAATAATGCCACAATGAACATGTGGCATTACCTTCTCAAGTTAATGTTTTTGGTTTTTTTTTCAGATGAATACCCAGAAGTGGAATTGCTGGTAGTTCTATTTTTAATTTTTTGAGTAACCTCCATACTATTTTCCATAATGGCTCTATCAGTTTACATTCCCACCGGTAGTGCAATTTTTCCATAATGGCTGTATCAGTTTACATTCCCACCGGTAGTGCAATGAGGGTTCCCTTTTCTCTGCAGTCTCACTAACACTTGATATTACCTTTTTGAGGATAGCCATTATAACATTTATAAGGTGATATCTCATTGTGGTTTTGATTTGCCCTGTGATAATCAGTTCTTTCTTTATGTACACAACAAACAATTACAAAATACAATATTTAAATACCATTTACCTTAGCACAAAAACATAAAATACTTAGGAACAAATCTAATGAAAGACATGCAAGATGTCTACATTGAAAATTACAAATACTGCTAAAAAAAACCCCCAAAAACAAAGAAGGCCTAGATAAAAGAAACTATGCAATGTTTGATTTAGAAACTCAATGTTATTAAGATAGCAGTTGTTCTCAAACTGAAGGGTAGATTGAATGCAGTCCTAATCAAAATCTCAGCAGTTTTCCTTGTGGAAATGGGAAAGTAGATACTAAAATTCATATGAAAATGCAAAGCACTAGAACAACCAAGGGGATCTTGAAGAACAACAGCACGGCTGGAGAACTTACTACTACTAAGTATCAAGATTTATCATAAGCTATAGTAATTAAAACAGTCTGGTATTCGCCTAAGGATAAACAGACAAATGGAACAGAAGAGAGTCTAGAAAGAGTGTATGAACCCCTGTTTACCACAGAGTACCACTGCCTTTCAGTAGGGAAAGGACAGTGCTTTTAATGAAGGGTGTGGGGTCAGTCGCTTATCCTTAACCCGCACCTAATTAGATAAAAGTGAACTAGAGACTCGAATGTGAAAAGTAAAAAAATAAAGCTGCTAGAAAAAAAAAACTTGGGGAAAAAATTTTAGGAGTTTGGGATAAGTGAAGATTTTTTAAGCAGGACATAAAAAGCATGAACTATAAAAGATATGATTGATAATTTTGATTTTATTAAAATTAAGGACTTCTTTTTATAAAATGATTCTCTCGAGAGAAAATGTTATCACACATTGGGAGAAGGTCAATCTGCCATACATGTGTCTGACAAAGAATTCATATTCTGAATATATAAAGAACTCCTACACATTAGAAACAGATTACTCAAAGAAATTTTTTTTAAATGGGCAGAATACTAGGAGAGGCCATTCACATACACACAAAAGATATCCAGGTGGCCAGTACGCACAAGAAAATGTACTTAGGCTCATTAGATAGCAGTAAAATGCAAATTAAAGCTACAGTGACATAGTATCCTGTTCTACCAGAGTAGCTAACATTTATTTATTTTTTGGCCGCACCCACATCATGAAGAAGTTCCTAGGCTAGGAATTGAACCCATACCACAGCAGTGACAACACTGGATCCTTAACTCACTGTGCCACCAAGGAGCTCCACAGAGCAGCTAACATTTCAAAGACTGACCATGCCAAGGTTCGGCAAGGGTATGGCGCAAATGGAACTCTTCATATATTGCTGGTGAACTTGGGATTAGTTAGAAGCACTTTAGCAAACTGGAAGTTATTAACTGAAGTTAAAACATTTGTATACTGTATGACTCACTCCTGGGTATACACTCAAATGAGGACACATATCTACCAAAAACATATTCAGGAATCTTCACAAAAACTTTTTTCTTAATAGCCTCAAAATAGGAACAATTCAAATTCTTAATAGGAGAATGGGTAAAATATGGTGCATTTGTAAAATGGATGACAACGATAAAGAACTGTGACATGCAGTGACATGGCTTAGTCATTGAGATAAAATGTTAGAGCAACAAAAAATGCAGAAGCACAATCACATATACTGTATGATTTCTTTGACGTGGGGGTGAATGAATAGGCGGAGTCCTGAATCACCTGCACATACAGAAATACATGCTTGTGGTGATGCAGGTCCGAGGAGTAGTTCCTGTACAAGGGGGGGCAGTGGATGGACTTCCCCTGTAAGCGGTAACATGAGCAGATCTCACAAGATTGAGTGAAAGAGAAAAGAATGGGCACTGTGATTCCAGTTTGCATGAAGCTCAAAATCAGGCAGAACTGAAGTAGAGCTTCGGAAGTAAATGCGTTGACTACCTTTTGAGAGGACAGAGTGAGCAGAGGTTGAGAGGCGGAGGGCCCGGGCACTCTGCTATGGCAGTGTTCTTGGCGTGTGAGCCTAATGACACCTGTCTTTGCTTTGTGGTGTTTCACTGGGTTTTGCATTTATATTCCGCATATTTTTCTATAAGCCTCTTACTTCAATAAAGAGTTAGAAAACAAATCCCTAAAAAGTCGGTAGCTACTAAATTAATACCAACATTTATAGGTGTTTTTCTGTAAAGAAAATACAAAAAACCTATTTATAAAACTGGAAAAGTATTACTTTTTTTCATTTACTTTTTTTGCTTTATACACAGCTTTTCCATTAGAAAATTTTCCCTTCATGAAGTTTAAATTTCTTTCTTTTTAATACTCAGAAAGGCATGCTTTCAACCTGAGGTGCATCCATAATCTATCTGAGCTGTCTGATCCTTTAATTTACTACTTTGGTAGTAATTTATCAATTGCAGACATGCTTTTAATTTAATTAAAATTTTTTTATTATTTATTTCTTTTTTTTAGGGCCACACCAGCGACATATGGAAGTTACCAGTAGGCCAGGGTTTGAAGCAGAACTGCAGCTGCCAGCCTAAGCCACATCAACTCCAGATCCGAGCTGCGTCTGCAAACCTACACCATAGCTCATGGAAGTGCCAGATCCTTAACCCACTGAGCAAGGCTAGGGATTGAACCGGCATCCTCCTGGATACTAGTCAGGTTCTTAACCCACTGAGCCACAATAGGAACTCCCATGCTTTTAATTTTAAATTGTTAGTTCTTTTAAAACACGTGATATCTTCTGGGAAAATGAAGAGCTCATGATTATCAGGAACAGGCAAACTCATTAGTAAAATTTGACTCTTTTTAGATTGTTTTTCTGCAGCAATTTCATTATTAATGGCAATTTTCTGGTTTGGCATTTATAATAGTTATGTGAGGTAGATCCATGGTTTATTATCTTTGCAATTTTCAACAAGCATCGTAGCTACCCATCTTTGCTCCTGGTATTCACTGAAAATACTCATCTCTAAATAAATTTTTTTTGGTTAGTAAAATACTGTCTCTATAACTTTGTTCAAATAGGAGATTATGTATTAACATACTTGCTTATGTTGTTTCTCTTTTTCTAGAGAAAATCTCTTCATGAAAACAAACTGAAGAGGCTGCAGGAGAAGGTAGAAGTCTTGGAGGCAAAGAGAGAAGAATTGGAAACAGAAAATCAGGTGTTAAATAGGTAATGTGTTTGTATGTAGACATACCTCATGCGGTGGTTTCGATATTCTAGACTTTCGTTTCTGAATGTAATGCACTTTGGTTTCTTCTAAAATACACATTTAAAAGAATTCTAAGCCTCTTTATTCCAAGACTATTCATTATACTCATAATTCATTATTCTTGTTATTATTTTTTTTTTCCTGACTGTGTCTTTAGGCCAAAAGATCTTTAACCCATGCCAGGCATTTGTGTTTTATGGTTGGGACTGACAGTCACTGGCTTTGGTAGCCAAGAGTGGTGTGAATCCTTGCCGCTGAGACAAGACAGTTTGTAGTGATTATATAGTTCTTCCATTGTGATTATGCTTTGAGTCAAAGTTCAGTTTTTTTATTTTTTGGTGTGGAAAAAATTATTGGGTAATAGCTTGTGCTTTTTTATTTATATCCAAGCACAACTAATAATCTGCATCATTAGCATTTTTGAGCAGAGAAGATTTACTACGTTAAGTTAGTGGCGGTGGCATTGCGTGACCCATGTGATTTAAGTAAATAAATCTTTTCAAATTCAGCCACGTAGTAGTAAGTCATCAGCAGTTAGACAATCTTAGACTGTTCTGTAATGGGAATCGTGTGTAATATCACGCAGTGACGTTTATTACGTGTACGGGTCGACTTGGGTGTCTTTATTACCAAAATGTGAGTAGTTGTTTTTGAGAACATCCCCAGGAGGTTTCTTGACTGTGGAATTAATTCTAACTTTATAATTCTCTGTTCCAAAGTAAGCCACCAAATTCATTCTAAAACAAAATTCAACTTACTACCTCCTCCATAACCTTCAATTTTGAAATACAGAGTTCCTGTTGTGACTCAGCAGGTTAAGAACCCGACATAGTGTCTGTGAGGATGCGGGTTCAATTCCTGGCCTCGCTTAATGGGTAAGGATCGGGCGTTGCTACAGCTGCAGTGTAGGTTGCAGATGTGCCTCAGATCTGGAGTTGCTGTGGCTGTGGTGTAGGCCAGCATCTGTCACTCCAATTCAGCTCTCAGCCCAGGAACTTCCATATGCTGCAGGTGCAGCCATAAAAAGAAAAAATATATATATTATTTATTCACAATTGGACAGCTAATTTAGATTACCTAAAACTTTGAGTTATTTTGAAACTGTATTTGATTACTGGTGTGATGGATCATCAGGAAATTCACATCCAAAAAGGTGATGATCTGTGAAGGCCCAAAAAGTTATTTTTATTCACGTCAGTTTTCCATAAAGTTCAGCAGCTTACCTTTCTCATTAGGTAATTTATTTAAAAAAAATTAAATTGAACAATATAGAATTCCCAATATTTGACCATGTTTCAGCTACAAAAATGGCAGTTTCGTAAGTTTCTTCTGGAAAAATAAGACTTTTTTTTTTTTTTTTTTGGTCTTTTGCCTTTTCTAGGGCTGCTCCCATGGCATATGGAGGTTCCCAGGCTAGGGGTCTAATTGGAGCTTTAGCTGCCGGCCTACACCAGAGCCACAGCAACACAGGATCCAAGCCGAGTCTGCAACCTACACCACAGCTCACGGCAACACCGGATCCTTAACCCACGGAGCAAGGCCAAGGATCGAACCCACAACCTCCTGGTTCCTAGTCGGATTCGTTAACCACTGAGCCACCCTGGGAGCTGCTAAGACACCCTTTTGGTTTAAGGAGTCTCCTTTATGTTTCACAATTCCTGGGTTGGGGGAGTAGAGTGAAAATGGAATATGTAAAGGTATCAAAAGATTTTTAATCTTTAATTGATTGGCAGGTAAAACTTTAAAAAGAGTTGAGAGCCTGCTGTTCTAACAATACGTATAATTAAGATATTATGGTAGTTCCCATTGTAGCACAGCAGAAACGAATCCAGCTAGTATCGGATGAGAATGTTGGTTCAATCCCTGGCCTCGCTCAGGGATCCGGTGTTGCCATGAGCTGTGGTGTAGGTCGCAGACACAGCTTGGATCCTGAGTTTCTGTGGCTGTGGTGTAAGCTGGCAGCTGTAGGTATGATTTGACCCCTAGCCTGGGAACTTCCATATGTCGCACATGCAGCCCTAAAAAGACCAAAAAAAAAAAAAAAAGTTATGTCATGTTTCTTTTTACCTTTCTAGATAAAAAGAATTTTATATATATATTATATACTGATAAATCTTAGAATTGAGCTAGAGACGCTCATACTAAGCAATATAAGTCAGAAAGACAACTACCGTATGATATCACTGATATCTGGAATCTAATATACGGCACAAATGACCCTTTCCACAGAAAAGAAAATCGTGGACACGGAGAACAGACTTGTGGTGGCCAAGGGGGAGGGAGTGGGATGGACTGGGAATTTGGGGTTAGTAGATGCAGACTGTTGCCTTTGGAATGGAGAAGCAACGAGGTCCTGCTGTGTAGCACTGGGAACTGTGTCTAGTCACCTATGGTGGAGCATGATGATGTGAGGAAAAAAATGTACACATGCAGGTGTGACTGGGTCACCTTGCTGTACAGCAGAAAATTGGCAGAACACTGTGAACCAGCTATAATGGAAAAAAATAAAAATCATTATAAATGAAAAAACCAAAAGAAGTCCTCTTCCGATGAAAATTATGTTCTCTGCCTCATACTGTTCTTCACTAGACTATAACTGCATTAAACACCAGAAACACTTTCCTTTTAAGACAAAATGTTCCATTTGAAGAATACACAAGACTTCAGAAAAGACTGAAGGACATACAGAGAAGACACAATGAATTCCGAAGCTTAATCTTGGTTCCTAACATACCTCCAACAGCATCCCTCAATCCCGTTAGCTTTCATTCATCAAACGTGATTCCAGGCATGGAACTGTCCTTTCCTCCTCACATACAGGTATGAGCATTTATTTTTAGGGGAAAAAAGTTAAATGCTTCTGTAACTTTTTACCTATTTAAGTAGTCAAAAACCTTGATCTTTTCCTTAGCAGAGAAATCAGCTGAGGCCCAGCGATTTGAAACTACTCCATCCTTTAGTGCTGGGGTGCTAGCAGTGAAGTCTGCTGGGCAACTGAAAGGAAGAAACTTCTCTGCTAAGTCTTTGAGAAACTGCTGAGTTTATAGCTCACTCATATAATACTAATTACTACTGAGCAATTACTCATGCGCTGCGCTATGCACCTTCCATACATTTTATTTAATCCTGTTGAAAATGCTTTGAGGGAAGGTATTACTGTTCGCAGGTTGCAGATGAGGAAGCTGGTCAGGTGAAGCGACTTGCCTAAGGGCATCACTTAGGCAAGTGAGAGTTGAGTTCTGTATCTCAATCTGTCCGATTCCAAAACCTGGGCTTGTTCTGCTTTATCAGATCCTTGAGATAGGCACAGAATCAAATTGGATGATTTTCAGAAGATGAAATGTTAATAAGCAATGACATTTTATAGTGTTGTAAGCACTAAAGATTTTAGTCACTGAATTAAATCTCCAAGTACTTTGTTTATGAATAAACTGCTATTAAACTCTAGTCTTGTTAGAAAGTTGCCATATAAAGCACACCTGGGTCCTGTATTACTAATACCCAGTTCACTCCCTGGTGAATTTTATACCTAGAGAAGAACAGACTTTGGGTTTTGGCTGAAGGCTCGAGCCTGCGGCAGGAGAGAAACAAGGACTTAGTTGGCAGTCTGGTCCACGCTGCTGTGTTCTTAGAGTGCGAAAAGGGTCGTTCTGTCCTTGCCAAGTGTTGTAGGCCTGAATAAAAGAGGCACTGAGGTTGCTGCCCAACAGTTAATTCTCCACCAGTTTTTCCAAGTCTCTTACTGTGCTCTTTCTGTTTTTGTTTTTTCTTTTTCTGCACTTTTAAGGAGGAACAGC
This sequence comes from Phacochoerus africanus, assembly GCF_016906955.1. Classification (NCBI taxonomy): domain Eukaryota; kingdom Metazoa; phylum Chordata; class Mammalia; order Artiodactyla; family Suidae; genus Phacochoerus; species Phacochoerus africanus. The sequence continues at coordinate 92,656,042 of NC_062550.1, forward strand.
ATCAAAGGGAACTCTCTCTACTTCGCAAAAGACTAGAAGAACTAGAAACAACACAAAGAAAACAACTAGAGGAACTTGGATCTCCTGGGGAATGATATTCTTGGCCAAAAGACGGATCAAAAGGGATGAAATCAGGGACTCAGTAAAACTTGAGGTGTGAACGTATGTGGCATTTAGATACTTTATTACTGTTTGCCAAAACACTTGAACGTGCCTCCAGAAAAGGTACCAACTACATGCTGTATTGCCTGAGTGTCTGGATTTTAGGGGCGTAGTAATGACAGGTAAAGTATTAAAACGGGTTTAGAGATATTTAGACTATTATCGATATTTGAGGATGTAAAATAAGTGATGAACTAATTAGGGAATCAAGTTTTTAAATTATTAATTTTACTTTGTTGATTTTGGCAGGGGGATATTTTGCCTGAAATGTGCCCGTGTTGAATTCCCTTTCCCTTTCTCTGAGATGCTTGGCAGTAATTGAGTCGTAAACATTTTCTGGCTTACTTTATACAAGCGTTTTAAACCTCTAGTTCTTGAAAAACAATTTATAAGCATAAAAATTAAAAAGATGTCTAAATATATATTACAAAGCACTATTTCTAAAAGCTGTGTGCACATAATTTATTAAAAAGCTTAATATTTTTCTAACTGTATTGTTTTGTGTTTAATTTGTCTTTAACCATCCAGTGTATATTGAGCAATGCAGACGAGCTTACTGATTTTGGCTCTGTTGCTTAGAGGAGAAAATAACAAAGTACGAGCATGAACTCCTGTGACTAAAACCAGCGCCCTTCCTCGTAAAAGTTGAACTCAGTGGGCTCCCTTGAGAAATACTGTTGGTATTTAACTTTGCCTCCCACTGCTTTGGATCTAACCAAGTTATTATAAATGTTTTATTATATATGTTTTATTTCTATGTGTCCTAAATATTCCATCACTTGCTTTTTTATGTAACATCTTTTAAAGGCATTCTGCTGGAATAACTGCACGTCCACAAGGCAAGCCCAAGTCTGCCAGACTCAGTGGAATGTTCACTATCCAGAAGGCTTCACATTCAAAAGTCCAAGTTGATAGTGGAGGCCAGGAGTAATTGGGTAGCCTTAACATCATTTAGAAGAAACTAGATTCAGTTACTGCAGAATGTAGCTGCTAATTTTTGGAGCGTCTACAGTGACACTTTGTTTCTGAAAGTGAATTAATTTCTATGGAGCCATGGAATTAAAAAATCTATTATAAACTAGAAAAATTGAAGCAAGAAAAAGACAAAGCCCACATTTACATCAAAATGTTTATTTTTGGATATAGACATTTAAAACATTCATCTCCAAGAACTGCTTCAATCAGGTATACAATAAGAAATAGACTTTAAATCCCTAATACAGAAAAAGGTAACAGAATTTATTTTGAAATGCTGCTGTAGACACTAGTGTTAGGAAAAAAAAAAAAGTTTATAAATGATTTTGCACCAAAAAAATATGCAAAGAAACTTGAAAATAGAAACTGTTTGCCATTTTGTTTCTCTGGTTGCTGTTTAATATAGACCCAGTGACTGATTGTCTTCAGCACGCATCTAATTTGGCCATTTACTGTGTTTGGCTGATGTGATCCAAAGATGTGATCCAGATAGATAGTGCTTTTCACTGGTGGATTGACAAACACGCTACATACATTAGTGAATCTTCACACCACCTCAGTGAGGTAGGTTAGAAATAGTCTACAGAAATTGAGGCACAAAGAGGTAAGTGACTTGCCCAAAGTTCCCAGCAGCACAGTCCCTGGAAAAGGAGGTAAGTCTCCACGCAGGACTCACGTGCCAGAGAGCTGGACAGGGACACCTCACGTAGCATTTACTAAAGACTTCGATAAAGCTGAAGCTGATCCTTTGAGTTGTCTGAGCATTTCTGTACCCCAAAGAAAGAGGGGAAGGCTTTTGGGCAACTCTCCTACCCTTGGCTCTCAAGTCTCCTGCCGTTCGCTAGGCATGCCTTCACATCAAGGCGCTAGCAGCCTCAGATGAGGACCAGACCTCTCACCTTTATAAGGAACCTATTTGGTAGTATTTTTGAGGTGTGTCCATTGGACAGACAATGGTCAAAAGCGACAGGATTGGGAAGGTGCTATCGGGGCAATACATGGTGATTTTTCTCTCATCATTTGTTGAGGTGTCACCTTGAACTCTTCACCAGACAGTGAGGAGCCAAGAGAAGTGCATTTATTTAAGACAGCTTCACATTTTAATCCTGATACGCCATACAGTGTTGGTAAATGATTTTAAGGAAAGTGTGATCAGTGTCTTATTTGCCACTTGAAAAAATTTCTTAATCTGGGATTTGGAACACCAAGGATAAAAGGTGCCACAAAGAAAGTTTGAGAGTTGCCAATTACACCTTGAACTTCTGGTTTAATAGAAGGAAAACACAGTGGTATTAACATTGGTCATGAGCAGCAAAAATTCAGGAATAAAAAATCAGCAATAAAAAGACTACAATATAACTAGATAGGGAATTCTTTTAAAAAAAGGCATGAATAAAACAGGTCTTTTGTAACTCTCTCTCTTGTGAGGAATACTTTCAAAAAGTACATAGTAAGACTAAGATACCAAGTTGTATGCTAAGGTTTTTCAGGCCATGGGCCTCAAATATATATATATTCATATATAATACTCCAGTGTGAACAGCAATTTCATGAAATGTAAAATGTATTTTTTTTTTAAATCACACACAAGTATTTATAACCACAAGGTTCACTAGAACTCTAAAGCAAGGAGCTAGTAGTATAGAAATGTAGGATGAGGGGAGTGAATTAATTCCTCTTCTACAGATAGTTTTGATTGAAATTTTTAGACACAAACTAATGATTTTTTTTTTTTTAACTATAGCCAACATGTCCACTATCAGATACATTTAGTATGGAAAAATAAAGAAAAGGAAGCTACTTTGAGATCAAGCGTCTGGGCAGAATGCTGTCGCAGTTAACGGAGCCTGCTCCCTCTCCTTGCTTTAGAACTCCTCAGTGCAGTGGAGGTGAGTGGCATGGAGTACAAGGGGCGACCACTGAAAAACACGAGCCCTTTCAACAATGTTGCAACACTGTTAGTTTTTGGTTTAAAAACACACACACACTCACAAATGCTAAGTGTACATACTACCAAATTCTGCGGTCAGCTTTTCCAAGAACTACTGGGGAAAGTTTCACTGCCGTAAATCCTCGAGGTTGCCCTCACACCCCCACCTTGTTTCCAAATGACTCATTTCACATTTTGTTTTTGCTCCTTGGCAATGTCCCTTTTCTGCACAGGTGCAGTGTCGTCCCAAGTGCTACACAGCTGTAGTTTTCAAACAAAACCACTTACTTCATTGTGCTTAAGTGGAGACGTGTAGTTACAATACTGACCCTTGCTTGCTGGCCCTGTATTCTCTGTAAACAAGGAGGCTGTCTGTCTACAACAGCCACTTCCATCCTATTTACAGAAAGGTTCCCACAGTACCCACACAGGCACAGTGGTTGGGACGCTTTCTAAAAGCTGTGCATGTGCCTTGGTCTCTTAAAAGACGGTACTCGGAGTGGAACCTATGTGCAAACTTAAAAAATGAACGACACAGAGTAGCTCAAGCTCAGCCATTTTGCTCCCAAGTCGTCGGAAGAACTTTGCCACGTTAAGCCAGGCCCCAGAGTGCTTACATCCACTTGCATTTCTTCTTTTCCTCAAATAAGACTTTTACATGCAAGAGTTGTTTCTGAGCTTCTTCCAGCCCTCGTTCTCTTTCTAGTTTATTTAGAATCTGTTGACAATTAGAACAGTTATTTTAGATATTGGGGTTTTAGCATTACAATTCTGTTTTTTTTTTTTTTTTTTTGCATTCCTGATGCTGTGAGTGGTAAAATCTGTATGAAACAGATGCCAACGGTTTCTTCAATCATTTACATACTCACTTTGCAAGTTGTTTTGCTAAGTCATTATCACAGGATCAACAACACTTTGGCTTAAAATAGAAGCTCGCAAGAAAGACCAACTATTTGCTTACAAATATGGGGCCAGACTTCCAAGGCCCTGTTTTATGCATTATGTCATAGCCATTCCAAGCACAGCAAGCATTCCTGGGCAGCCAACATGCAGGCAAGTATTTCTTCTTAAATGCAGCAGGCAGGGGGATCCTGGTCAGAGATGAATACTCCCCTCCCCTCCCCTCCCTCCCTCCCTCCTGGGCAGTGTAGTCCCCTCCTTTTCCCTCCCCTCCCCTCCCCAGTGCTTCCCTTCTGACCCCTGACCCCTGGAAAGAGGGATGCTTATCATGTTGAAGGAACTCATTGCCTCTACCCTACCTTAGAGCTTCACTGGATCTTCAAGTAGCAAATGGAATTGGTGAGCTATTCTCACCATTGACATGGATAGCCTGTCCCAGCATGACTGAGTGGGGGGGAATCAGGGAAGGGGCAATTAACATATATTTGGAAACAGCGCATCTGATGACTGTGTCTGTGTGAATTCCCAAAGAAAAAAATCCAGATTAAGGAGAATTAATCATAAAGGAGAATGGTTTATTGACATAGTTGCTCAAGTTAGAAATATGTCATAATTTACTGAATACAGAATCTAGGCAATCTAACAAGCTTAGCTTTCATTTTAGCAGATTACAATCAAGCATAAGCTGGCCCCCTTTTATCAGGACCACTACTTACTCATCAAAGTTAACTGTCCAGGTGGCTGTCGGCCCCATTAATGCCAAAGTAAATACATGGCTGAACCAAAGGTGGGCAGCAGGATCAAATTAGGAGGGGCAGCCACATGCAGGGTCTGGCTTGGTGCCAGGCTCCCCCCATCTCAGACACCTCCTGGCCTCCCTTTCTGGCCATGTGGGATGCCAGAGCTGTCCTGAGACCTGTAGAATGCTTGATAACCAAATTCTGGTGACTGAATCATAGCTAATTTTTAAGATGTTATTTAAAATCTTACCTCATCAAATATTTTATGATGTATTTGTAGATTTCTGTCAAGGCCACTTCTTCATTAAATTCATTTTCATGTTTCTTAAAGAAAGAAAGCCTTGTTGAGAGAAGGTGAAATGGCTTTTTAAAGAAAGGATCCAACAGTCTTACTTCTACTTTCCAACAATACCTTAGATTCCTGAGTTAAGAATTCTTCCATCTCTGAAGATGACAATGGAGGCAAATCCCTGATTGCTTTGTAATAAGATTTCACTTCCTCTTTGTAGGTTGGGATATCCTTGGCATAGAGAAGTTTATTAGTTGGTGCTTCCTGAAAAAAAGCAACCACCGCCAAGAGAGATTTAAAAACCATAGGGAATTTATAACAGTACCAGTGTAGCTGAAGCCCCACCACTGTTATTACCTCCTGGTAACAAGGCTTCTTTCTTCATGCAGCAGGCCTTCATAAACGTTGACTGAATGACTGACTGCTATCCAGATAGTTCTGGTGAGTCACTGTTATTTTCAGGCAGATTAAATGCTAATATATTCTGCCTTCCTCTCATAAAAGAACTAAAATTATTATTTTTGCATGATTTTGAGTTACTGTAACAATGGAACTTATTTCAATCATAGCTCCTTACTAATAGTTGTAAAAAGCCTGAATTAAAACATTTGCTCTCCTCCTCACCCACCAGTCAATTCTGGCATTTATAAAAGACTTGATTGTAGGCCTGATTGAGCCCTTTATATAACCGTGAACGTGGTAAGTAATTGTCAGTGGCAGATTTTTCTGCTTGTCCCTTCTCTAGATTTTACTAGATTTTAAAGATCTCCCAGGTGTCCTCAAGAAAACACACGGTCACTAGTATTGGTGGTTCTGATGGCTGGTTTTGCAAAAGCCCCCTGGCAGTTTGAAATCCTTTTTTTTTTTTTTTTGTAGTTATAACAATGATAGGAAATAAGTGAAGAGTTGTTTTTTAAAGTTACTTTTCACAAAATTAAAATTCTACTGTCAGAGAAAAAATTAATAGTCCATCTCAGAAAGAAATGGAAAACTTGAGCCAACCTGAGGACTCTAGCGTAGGAGGCACCCTCTCAGAAAGCCCCGGGGACGACTCGGAAGAGGGGAGCAGGGAGGCCGGTGCACAGGCCTTGGCGAAGGCTGTGTGCCGTCAGACCCATCTTGACAGCCGGTGGTGACCGCTGTTCAAGGCAACAGACTCCTTAATGGTTAAAACCAAAGTGCTTTCCTAACGTGTGGGAAGAGGCAAGAATCCAGAATTTCTCCTGAAAACATCTAACTGTCCGAGGGCCAGTTCCGTCCGATCGCCCGGAGTAGTGAGCGCCTCGGCCTGATCATTCTGTTGAACGCCTTTCAGTGTGTGCTGTCGGTCAGGGACTGTCGTGGTTGATGACTTCATTCTTAATGTTGACCCAGCTTGGGGGAGCCGTTCATGACCAGGAGTGCTCATTCCCAGGTCAGTCAAGGCTTTTGTTGATCAGCCACTCGATTTGTTATTTCCTGGGCTAGTCAGGCCCTGTGAACAGTAGCCAAAAGCCTCTGCACTGCCTTACTAGTCTGTCAAGGTCCAGGAAACGGTTCCCTCCGGTGGGTTCTTCCCATTTCTAGAATGACATTAGCATCACTGCAAGTGGCCTACTTGTTTTTTTGGAGGCCCAGTCACCTTTGGTCATGTAAGAAAACAGTAATCTTATAAAATAGGCAGAATGCAAATAATAGACAATAACGTGAATAAGGTCATAAGTAAGTCTTTAAGCTAAGACCTCACATGAGGTGCGGCCCAGTATCTCCCCAGGAGGTGGTCAGTGGCTGTCTTTAAGGGAAATGATAAATGGGCTTTGTACTTAGAGTTCACCAGTGTGCCTGTACACACAAGGCGAGTGCTGGGTCATCGTGACCCCGTGTAGGATTTGGGAAAGGACTGTTATCCTCTGAGGAGTTGCACAGTCAGGGCCAGAAGCAGCAAAGCTCATCTCTATGGTTCAGCAGGTATTTCTGCCACTGGGGAGGTCTGGTCAAGGCTGATGCCGATGTGTGCTCTGCAACACTCAGAGGGAGGAGAAGGCCCAAAAGGGCCGGGAGAAATTGTGTTCACGTTTGTCTTGTTCTGTCTTAAGATAGGAATATTCACTATAGCACCACTCAGGGAAGACGGGTGAGTTAATGACACTGCCAGGGAGTGTCCCATACATTTTGAAATCTATCGATGGCTTAAGGCATCATTCTGAAGGATGCCCAGCCTGAGCTATTACTGAGATTCTTTTCCATAAATCATGTGATCCTTCATTCAATACAGATTTGTCTAGCCAGGCTCTAAGAGTGTGATTTGAAGGAAGAAGACCAAGCAGGGCCTGCCTTTAAGCAGCTTACAGTCCGCCAGTGCCGACCAACCCTCCCCGTGCTTACCATGTACGATAGCGGCCTGTGTAGCAGGGTACAGAGCAAAGAAAAGGACTGTACGGGGGGATGTGTGATCTTGATGAGACCTGTGACCTCTTAGAACATCAATTTCCTTGTCTCTAAAATTGGGGTAATAATAACTACTTAATGTCGTTCTCGTGAGGAGTAACTAAAATCTACCAAGAACATACTAGACAGCCATGTTTAATACGGATAGATAACCATTTAAGTGTGTGTGTGTATATGTGTATGTAGAGAGAGAGATTTTAGGGCCCCACCTGTGGCTTATGCAGGGGTCTGATCAGGTTAGGGCGTCGAATCTGAGCTGCAGCTGCTGGCCTACCCTACAGCCACAGCCACGCCAGATCCGAGCTGCGTCTGCGACCTACACCACAGCTCACGGCAATGCCGGATCCTTAACCCACTGAGCGAGGCCAGGGATCAAACCTGAGTTCTCATGGATAGTGGTTGGGTTCCTTTCTGCCAAGCCACAATGGGAACTCCTGCATTTAAGTATCTTTCAGTATCCTTCATGCTAGGAGGAACTTTCTTGGTCACACATGAAGCAAGCACGTTGGAAATTCTTCAGGGAACATTCACAGAGGGGTACATTTAGACTGCTGCGAGTCTCCTGCAGTTTCTGACACATACAGGAAATCATGTTTGTTGAATGAATAAGGGGTTTACTAGACAGGGGTTATGAGACAGGAAAGGGACAAGCAAAGTGATAGGAAAACAAGCTTATGGTAAGTTTGGGAAAACTAACAGCTGTAGCATAGAAGGTTTATGGATTAGGCCTGAAAAGACACTTGAAGCCCAGTCCAGAAGGGCCCCGTGGCCGTGTGAAAGTTTTATCTGGCAGGTAATGGGAAGTAATTACAGTGTTTAAGCAGGAGTCTGACAGGATGAGATTCATTCAGGTTATCCTTCTAAAACATAAGACAGTGAAAGAGGGATGAGGTGGGCAGAGGGAGGCGAAGGAGACAGAGGTGATGGGTAACCAACTGGGGAGGGAGGAGGGAGGGGGAGTGGAAGATACTGCCAGGGACTCTACCTTGAAGGACTAGGCAGTGCTATAGGAAAATGAAAGTCCAAAACGGTGAGTTTCGAATTAGACGGGGAGTCTGAGGCACCCAGGAAACATCCTCCCACCAAACAGCCACTGCTCAGCGTGAAAATATTCTTTAAATCCATTTGGGACAGCTATTGCTCAGTTTAATGTGTTTTGGAGTACCTGAAGAAGACTAAAACATCTCTTTCAGAGCTTCCTCTCTGTTTTTATCGGTTTTTTTGCCTTTTAGGGCTTTTGCTTAGCAAAGACAACCACAGGAAAAACAATACTGAGGTTTGGATTATAAACTGACAAACTGGAGGTGGTGGACGTCTCAGGGTTTTCTTCCCCATGAGAAATCTGTTACATTCAGATAGACTCTTTGAGGTATATTCACGTGGAATTCATTTTGGCAACTTTCAGGAGTTTGATAATTTGGGTTCATAGTAGAATGTTTCTTCAGGAAAGAAAGAGAATGCATACTCTGTGCTAAAGGATCACAGGCAGAGAGCTGCAGCGGGTGGGGGGTAATTGTGTTTTCCACTTAAACTAGATAAAACAGAAATGAGAGAATTTTTTTTTTTTTTTGTCTTTTTGCTATATCTTTGGGCCGCTCCCATGGCATATGGAGGTTCCCGGGCTAGGGGTCGAATCGGAGCTGTAGCCGCCGGCCTACACCAGAGCCACAGCAACGCGGGATCCGAGCCGCGTCTGCAACCTACACCACAGCTCACGGCAACGCCGGATCGTTAACCCACTGAGCAAGGGCAGGGACCGAACCCTCAACCTCATGGTTCCTAGTCGGATTCGTTAACCACTGCGCCACGACGGGAACTCCCTGAGATGAGAGAATTTTTAAAGAAAAGCAAATTTCCAGTGACGGTCATTGCCTTTCTTTTCTGCTGGCGTGGTTTGTTATTTCACGTTTGCAAGGAAGACGGAATGCTTCAGACCCGTAGGAGAACACACAGCAAGCAGAACTGAGCCTTACCTTCCCCAGTTGCTGCTCCGTGAGCGAAAAGGCGTCCATGAAGGCCTGGGCGATGACGGACAAACAGCCATCGATGTGGGGTGTCTTCTTAATGTCAAAGACAAACTGAGGGTTCTTCAGGATGTTCACCCAGAAGCGAAGAGGGAGGCTGTTCCGAGAGAGAAAGCGCTTTTCAAACGGAGCCGTTCCCGTGAGGTGGATGCTCTGTCGATCACGGTTTGTAAACGGGTGTTTTTGTCCTTGTCATTGAAATAGGCACGTGCGCTTTGCCAGGTACACCAAGCAACAGATGGCAGCGTCACTCAGAACAAGAAAGGGTTAAACCGTCCGCACCCTGCGAGGGCGGCTGGAGGAGGGGGGTCTGGAAGCTGCCCCTGACCCTTGAGGAGTCCGAGCCATAGCGGATGATGCGCACCAACCCGGCCATCTCCTCGGCGCTCCAGAACCTGACGCCTCGCTCCGCAGTGCCACACTGCGTCTTCCCGCCCCCGGGCTAGTCGTCCTCAGCTGCCACCCGCTGCTTCTCCCACAGCTACCCGCAGCCTCCTCAGACAGCATCAAGTCCGCTCTCGCCCTCTGCCCCGCTCCGCTGTGGCTTTCCATCCCTCTCCCGCCACACCCGTGCCCTTCTCTCCGCCCTGCTCATCCCCGCGCCCCGGCCGCCGCCGAGCTCCGCCTCCCGCCTCCCAGCCCTGCTTTTGTCCACCGTCCGGAAACAGTCTTGCCCCGGAGGGTCTCGTGGCTCAGACGGCCTCTTTCAAGACCTGACGCCAGAGTCAACTCCGTGAGGGCTCCGACCACCCTGTCTGGCCGCTTTCTGTCCTTTTTCCCCTCGGTGCACTATACTGAGCACCTTCTAATAGACTCATTTACCTATGAAAATGTAAGCTCTGCGAGAATATGGTCTCTGTGGAGTTTATTACTTTATCTCCCGCACCTGACAGTCCTCTAATAAATATTTGAATATGAACTTGGGAGTCCTTCAGAGCCCTCTGGCCTAGCTAATTACCTCCTCCTGCGGGCTGCTGGGCCTCCCCGTCGCTCCGCCGTTCTGACCGGTGACCCTGCTCAGATGCTGCCATCCTCCCAGTGGGCTGGGAGCGTGCAGTACCCGAGCTTGTACGGGAGTGGCAGGGCCAGAAGTCAGAGGCTGGAATCTCGAGGGGCAGGGAGGGAGCCAGAGTAGAGCGGGCCTTGACCTGGGGCCTCTGGAACCGCAGCTTTTAATATTTATGTAATACGGTCTGGCTAACTTCGGTGCTTAGGCGGGTTTGAGCGCACACTGAGAAATTCTGTTACATCATAACTCAAGACTTATTCAGCGCATGCACAAAGTATTTCAATTAGAGGTAATGAGCTATATTTCTTTAGTGAGGAGAAATTTAATTTGGATGCTAAAAAGAAACAGAACACAATCCTTACTAATTCTCATGGTATCTGAGTACTGTAGTGGATCAAATAAAAGCAGAAACTTCTGTATGGAATAGGCAAATAGCCTGGAAACTGCAAAGTGATGAATTCCCTGAGGGACACATTTAAGAGTCTTCTCCAATGGAAAATTACATGCAAAACCCACAAAATATTAATTGATTTCTCATCTTTTTTTGCCGGTCAAGTTCAACTTGTTTTAACATTCCATAAAAAGTCTTTTTTATGCATTAAAGATAACAGAGTTTGTTTACCTCGTCCTAAAGAATAGGATTCTCAGTCCAGGAATATAGCTTTGTCGATTGTTTAAAAAGAGCAACAGAGCAAGAAACTGCTTCGACGTGATAGTTTTCAAAGCCAAAACATTCGAATAAAGGGATAAATGAATCCTTCTGTAACTGTCCATGCCCTTCTTTTAGTTAAGCGTCTGTCCCAGATTCTTAAAAACAACAATCACCTACTGCTTGTTCCCACCTGTTTGTTTTCCAAATGTGTACGACATCAGGATCTGTGATTTTTTTGTTTTCAGCCTGGGCATCCAAAAAGTCAAAAAAGTATTTTATAGCAAATGGGGCTCTGCTGTTGGGTAAACTCCAAATGCTTCTAAAAAGCTTTTCGAGCACAGAGTGAATGGCCACCTAAAAGACAGAGCACATCAGACTTGGAAGATGAACACAACAGTGGTTTGGAAAACATGCTGAAAAATGAAATCCAAGTTCAGAGATAATGATGTACCAAACAGAAAAACACGCTAAAAAGAAAGTACGTAAAATCGTCAGATGAGGCCAACACCCCGCACAGTGTAAGACAAAGATCCTGAAAATCCGGGCTGGGTTTAGATTTGGTTCATAAGCTTCTTGCTGATGACAACATTGTTTAGTCACCAGGGAGGCTATCTCAGAAATCTCTGGCAGTTGAAATGACAGTTGTAGGGCCATATACATAAACAAAGGAGCCACGGATGTTTGGCTTTTATTAGGTTCAGCCCAGAAAAACTCAAGTGATGTTGCTCGGTGCCCAGAATTTTCCCTGTGGCGTATATTTCCATCCTAGGGTTTTACTGTGTACTTTCCCAAGCATTTGACTGTTCTACAAAAACCGAAAGGGCAGATGAGAACATCAAGAGGCTCTGGCTGTCCTCTCCACACTAAACAAATCTCCTAAACCCTAAGCAGCCACTCTGCTCTAATCTGAAGCAGCGTTTCTGTCCAGCGCGTAGGGCCAGGTGCAGATAATAGCATTTCTATTGCTAGTCATTTCAGGAAAAAAGATCACCAGACTTCTGTTCATCCCACTAAAAGCCAGATGAAGTAAAATTTGCACCCGACTTGGCATTCCTCTGATTTTCACATCTGACACTTTGATCTGTGAACAGAATTCTTCATTTCAAAATGACCTCCCCACCTTTCATTTTATTTGCAATTCAGAGAGGGCGTTTTATTGCTCATCTATAATAACAAGTAAACAAAAAGGAATCATTACGCTGTCCACCTAAAAAATAGCAATGGTGCAGTGGTGGGTAAAGGGACTCAGAACAACATTAAATCCTTGATTAAAGATGCTACAGTAGAAATTTAGAAAGTGCTTTATCTTTGCAGTTTATAAAAGAAGAAGGGGGTAGGAAATGTTTACAATTTAAACTTTCATTTTGCTTTGCTAGAAGGCACAAGGGATTTGTAACATTTTCACACTTCAGTGGAAATTAAGTCAAACACATCATACACCCCCAAGGTAGCCGTAAAAGCGCTCCCAGAACCATAAGTGTACCTTGGTGGACAGCAGCTTTGTCAGGTACATTTCTTTTACTTTGAACTTGTGCTTCCCTCGATGTCTCTTTCCCTGCACATCTTGGAATGCTTCCGAATCTGGTAAAATCTAAAAAGAAGGCAGAGTCGAAGCGTTACCCAAGGAGACGGTTTGTGCTGCAGAAGGCATCTGATCCAGCAGGAGCACAAGAGAGCCCGAACTCACCAAATGGCAGTGGTCTTCTGAGTATTCCACATCTGAACGCCATGGAAAGAAGGAGAGAAAACAGTGCATTAAAAAAACAACCATGGGCGAACTGTCCTTCTCCTAAGATTCCCCTTGCTATAAACAGAAGTGTTACATGCGCTCTTTGTAGCTATAGTTCTTTCCCCCCCGGTTGTGTCTTAAGACCTTAATAAGAACAGTGCAAAAATAGGAGGGTCAGAGGGTGGCGTTGGAACACCCCGGGAAGTGTTCAGACAGGCTGAAGAGCGTTTGGGGGTGGGACAGGAGAGGTTCAGGTCCCATTCATTGAACACGTGGACCTGGAACCCCTACTGTGTGCCAGAGGCCACTAGGCAGGCAGCAGTGTTCAAGACCGAGCTCCCTGCGCCCTCATGGAATTCACATCCAAGCCAATGAGAGACTCATACGAATTGCGAAGTTAATATTTATATCCTTATGATAAGGGTTGCGGGACAGAATTACATGCTAAGAGAGTGTCTAACAAGGGACTGGCCTCGCCCGGGAGGCACTCTGGGGAAGGGCTGCTGGAGCCGAACCTAGATGAATGGATACTGAGCCGGGCCAATGGCAGGGCAGGGGGGATGCCAGCCCTTCTCGGATCTGGAAGAAGGTCACAAAGGAGGTGGAGAGCAGCACAGAACTAGGACATTCAGGAAGAAATGGGGCTGCGGAGGGAGTGCTGGGTTCAGGGAAGGGAGAGATTGAGGCACCTGAGTTTTTGCTTTGACGATGTCAGAGACTAGAACTTTTTTTTTTTTTTTTTTTTTTTTTTGGTGCCCACACCCATGGCATGTGGAAGTTCCTAGGCCAGGGATCAAACATCCACAGCTGCCGCCCTGCCGGATCCTTAGCGTGCTGCACCACAAGGGAACTTCCAAGACTACATATCTTGAAATGCTCATGGAAAAATGTAATAGAGGGGAGGAAAGCAAGTGCAGGGGAGAGGAGAGACGCTCTGGGGTCAGAATGCTCAGAAAGTCGGGAGCATGGAGAGGGACAGGCCTTGCTGGGAGGCAGAGCAGCCCTGCAATGTTGGGGAGCGAGGAGGAGGGGCTGGGCAGAGGCAGGCAGGGTGGGAGATTAGGCCCTGGCCTTCGAGGACGGTCTCATTTCCATTTTCTCTGTGAAGGCCTGGGTGAAGTCGTGGGCTGACAGGCAGGGGAGTTTGGGGGGTGGGCAGAGCTTCGAGGAGCGAAGGGAGGACGATGGAGAAGCACAGTGTGAACAGGCTACGGCGAGGGCCCTGGTCAAGACGGGCGCCAGGAATTGACGGGCTCCAGCTGTGCTGTGCCGCCTTCCTCCTGTGGCTGCTCAGCTGTAGGGCAGGAAGGCTCGCAGCTGGGCTCATCCGGGGCTGGGTTGGGATTTTCACAGAGGATGTAGTGAAAGGACAGGGGGCAAGGGTTTTGGAGGGTTAACAGGAAAGGGTCGAAATGACTCACAGCTGGATGGGACAGGGAGGAGGCAGAGGTGCTGACTGCCCCCAAGTCCCATTGAGTGATCCAAATAAGAAGCTCTCAAAGGGGCAGCCTTTGAAGGCGGGAATACACAGCTCTTGCACTCATTACAACCCAAGGCTCCACTCCCCCTGGACCAGAAGACAGCCGCCCTCTGAAAGATGGTGTCTCTCCCCAGAGCCTGCCATAGGGATAGACGGGGTGGGGGCGGGATGCCCCAAGGGGTATCTTACAACCTGCCAAGTTGTCCTGTCTAATTGGGAGCCCTGCCTTTCCTGTTGGCACTCCCGAGGTGCAGGGACCTACCAGGCTGCTCCTAGCACTGAATCCAGGAATCCGGAAGCCCCAGCTCCAGCTGCGCGTATGAGCAGACCCTCGCCCTGAGGCCCAGAGCCTTGCTGAGACTGAGCGCCGATGGCTTTGGCTTGGGTATAATTTCTCGGGAGACAAACCTGGACGATCCAGGGACATTCTCAGGGCACTGTCACAGTGTTTTCCTGCCCCGAGGCTATCAGGGCGGTAGGAGAACGTGGAGAGGCTGGCCTACAAAGCTTTCCCCCAAAGCTCCCTCTGTCGTTTGTCTCTCGCTAGGAGATCTGGGCTAAGGGAATTATCTTGTTTGTTCAGAGCTTGCAGGGCTGTGTGATAATCTGCTGGCTTCCCTCCTTTCACCATGGGGGCTCCCCTCTCTTAGCCCCCATCCTATGGAGGAGCTGGGAGAGAGGCACCATGGCTAAGATTTAGGGCTGTTAAAGACAGCAACTTCCTTGGGGCAGAGCAGCCCCGAAGCAACCCCTGTTTCCAGCTCACTCTCTTCCTCCCAGGTCACGGCCTCAGGACCAGAAACAGATGGAAAGGGCTCTTCTCTGCTCTCAGAGAATTACATGGCAACAACCCAGTCTCATCTCTCTTACATCCGAGAGAGGCAAAGAGGGATGCTTTAAAAAGGTGAGTGAGAACAAAAGGTTAACCACGTCATGTCGCTTACCGGAAGGGAAATTCGCTATCTTCTTGAAGACCTTTATAGTGGATCCATTTGAGATCTGAAAGCAAAGATAAAAAATACATGAGTTTTCAAAATTTAATGTACTTCTCAACTTTACCCAGGAATTACATGGCTGGATGGATCTTACATTCTCTCACTTATGCAATGAAATATTTATCAAGAAGTCCTGTGTTCCGCGCACTGGAGGCCGAGGCTGTAACTATGAGCAAGACACTGTCTCTGCCCTCAAGGAGCTCCCGGTCCTGTGAAGGAGGCACTGGTGGCCGTGAGAGGCAGTGAGGCAAGTGCCGGAAGGCGGAGGCCAGGATGCTGTGGGACCAGCCGGAGGTGGGCCAACCTTGGACGAGGGGAGGACTCAGCCGTGCTGGGAGGCACCTCAGCCTCTCGGAGGTCTGGGGACATTTGGACCACGTTCATGTTCGAGCTTCCCACGATATTAAATGCTGAAACTGGAGGTCCCATCGTGGCGCAGTGGTTAACGAATCCAACTAGGAACCATGAGGTTGCGGGTTCGATCCCCGGCCTTGCTCAGTGGGTTAAGGATCCGGCGTTGCTGTGAGCTGTGGTGTAGGCTGGTGGCTATGGCTCTCATTAAACCCCTAGCCTGGGAACCTCCATATGCCGAAGGAGCAGCCCTAGAGAAGGTAAAAAGACTGAAAAAAATAAATAAAACAGTGCTGAAACAACTTTTCAAAAACTGGCCTCTAAAGCTGGTCCCTACCCTCCAACGCAGAAATTTCACATCTAGGTATATACATGTACATAAATACCTACACATCCTGAGAGTAAATGCCTCTACTGGAAACAACCCAAATATCCACCAATAGTAGAATGAGTAAGTTACCTTGAGGTATTTCATAAAACAGGGTATGAGGAAACAATGAAAATGAGCTAATTACTGCTACGCGCCACGTGGGTGAAGCGCGCAGTGACAACGATGAGCAAAAGAGGCCTGATGAAATGCAAGGCATACTGCGTGATTCCAGTCACAGAAATCTTAGAAAAGTCAAAACTATGATTTAAGTGTTTGAAGAAGAGAAGGGTGGTGGTGATTAGGGAGGTCCAGAAGGCAGCGTCTGTGGCGCCCGTAATGCTTTCTGTCTTGATCTGAGCAGGAGTTATAAGAGAGGCTCACTTTGGAGTTCCCGTCGTGGCGCAGTGGTTAACGAATCCGACTAGGAACCATGAGGTTTCAGGTTCGATCCCTGCCCTTGCTCAGTGGGTTAAGGATCCGGCGTTTCCATGAGCTGTGATGCAGGTCGAAGACCCGGCTTGGATCTGGTGTTGCTGTGGCTCTGGCATAGGCCGGTGGATACAGTTCCGATTCGACCCCTAGCCTGGGAACCTCCATATGCTGCGGGAGCGGCTCAAGAAAAGGCAAAAACACACAAAAAAAAAGAAAGAAAAAAGAGACAGAGGGGCTCACTTGGCGATAATTCATCCATCAGGACACTAACAAATTTTCTTTTTTGCATGTCTTTCTTATTTTTTAAAATAAGCTTGTAAATATCATAAAATTGCATATCCTTTAAAATAAAAACTTTAAAATGTAGGAGTTCCCTAAATTTTAGGAGTCGTGGCACAGCAGAAACGAATCTGACTAGGAACCATGAAGTTGTGGGTTCAATCCCTGGCCTTACTCGGTGGGTTAAGGATCCAGTGTTGCCGTGAGCTGTGGTGTAGGTCGCAGATGAGGTTTGGATGCCGAGCTGCTGTGGCTCTGGCGTAGGCCAGCGGCTACAGCTCTGATTGGACGCCTAGCCTGGGAACCTCCATATGCCGCGGGTGCAGCCCTTAAAAAAAACACAACAAAAAAACACCTTTAAAATTTAAACATGACAGTCAGGAAAGTATTTAATGTTCACTAATATTAAGTGTACAGCTCAAGAATGCTCACTTTAAGTATATACCTGTGTAAGCATTACCCATATCAAGATATAAAATTATATTTCAAGGTCCCAAGAAGTACCCCAATTATGCCTTCTCAATCAATAACCGCCCCATCCTCAGCCAGAGGTAATCACTTTTCTGACGTGCATCACCATTGATTAGTTTTCTCTGTTCAGGCCCTTGAACTTCATATAAATGAAATCATTCAGTGTACTCTTGTGTCTAGCTTCTTAAGGTCAGCATAAGGGCTACAGTGTTTGTTAGAGCTACCAGCAGGGTGTCCTCTTCACGTTTTATGTTATTCCTTTTTGGACACACCCATGGCATGTGGAAGTTCCCGGGCCAGGGAGCGAATCCAAGCTGCAGCTGCGACCTACACCACAGCTACGGCCACGCCGGCTCCTTAACCACTGCTCCACAGCAGCAACTCTCAGGTCATCTTCTGATAAACGACCATGTATTATTTTATGGTGGGAATTTACCACAAACAACTGCCACACAATAACAGGAAAGAAGTATGGACACACGCTGCAATGCGAATGAACCTCAAAAACATGAAGTGAAAGAAACCAGTCCCAAAAGATCGCCTATCATATAATCCCATTTATATAATTTGCCCAGAATAGGCAACTACAAACAGAAAGCACGTTACCAGTTGCCTGAAACGGGTTGGAGGAGTGAGGAATGGCTCTTAACAAGTTCAGCGTTGCTATTTGGGGTGATGAAAATGTTCTAAAATTAGATGTGGTGATGACTGCACAACTGCACAGATTCCAAAACCCACTGATTGGGACACTTTTAAAAGGTGACTTTTATGGTATATAAATTGTATTTCAGTAAATTGCCACAGATCGTACATGTACATGTTTGGCAAAGAAATGCTTTTCCCACTCTGACACAAGCGGTCAAGGTCCATGCTGAGCCTCTTTTGGAGATAAAGCCACGCGTTCGCACCTGAGGCCCTTTGGGACCATGGAACCCAGGCCCAGGGGCCCTTAGTGCACCGCTTCCCCGCAGCCAACCGGGGGACTAGGTGCCAAGAGCCAGGTGGCAGGCCCTGCTCCTGGGAGGAGCAAACTGCTCTGGGGGACTAGCCCACAAAAACACATGACCAGAAGGGCATCAAGAAGCACCAGTGTCGGGGAGACACCAACCCTCACCTGCCTCTGGCATGCGGCTGGGGGGTTAACCCTGTCACTTGCAGACATTATCCACCCGACATCTCTAAGGCGGTTCTGGATTCTGATAATCATTTGGACCGGACCTCCCTCGGTTTGGAACAGAAAGAAACTCAGAATTTCTCTTCCAGCCTGTGGCACTTCGGTTATCAGAATGTATACAGCTGCTCAGCAAACTCCAAAGGATTAAAGCCTCATCTCCTGCAGGTCGTCCCCACAGAGGAGAACAGGAGGGAGAGCCAGCCCTGGAGAGGGCCTCCCGCACGGCGTCCGGCCAGCGGTGTCCCACCAGCTGTCAGGTGAGGCCAGAGGCCTCCAGCTGCTGGTGCTCAGGCCATCTTGTGGGGAGGGGTCTGGGCCGGGGCTGCCTGGGGCCACGTGGCCTCCGCGAAGGGTCTCAAGCACGGATCCTCCACCCTTACCGAGCTCTCGGACTCTGCTCTTTGCACCAAACATTCCCCCTTCGCCCCTCGAGCCATGCACCGTTTTCTGGCTGATTTTTCAGTTCTCTTCCCTCTCTGATGCAATGAAAGCAAAGACCCCGTGCAGACGCCCCCTTAGCAAGACTCAGACACCGAGTTGATGAGAAGGTTTGAACAGAGACACAAGATTCCTCCCCATGAAGAGCTGAATAGGCTCCGTTTCTAAGCCAATAAATATCTTTTTATAAAAGGAAGCTGGTGATTCATTCTGGGTAATTGTCAAAGAATGAACCCCAAATGGATCCCGTTGAGTGTTGAGCCAATACTGCGCTACTGCCAGACGCCTGGTTTTGCCCCGGAGCGAGCACCCTTCCTCTATAATCACCGTGCCGCGGAGGGGCGTTCCGAGAAGGAGTGCAGCCAAAAGTTCAAATGTCTTTTCAGGAGCTGGCAGCCACTGGCTGCTGGCACCGTGCTCAGGCCTTAAGACAAGGCAGACGCGGCTTGTCCCGGGGAGATTTCACTCTGAAATTATCTCCCGAGAGCAAGTGTAAAAGCATTTTATTAGCGGATGCGTGGTGTGTGTGTCTGTGCATGTGTGTGTGCGAGTGTGTTGCTAACTTTCACAGCTGCTCTGGGGCTGGAGCATCTCCGCCCCCCGCCACGTGATGCTCTGACAATGTGGTAAAGACGGAAAACTCGTTTATTTACAGATGTTTGGGGGTTCGTGGCGGGGGAGAGAGGGGTTCCATTTTTCTGTCTGGCACAAGTCGGCTGCTGCAAAGCTAAGGACAGACACGCCTTTTTGAAAAGTACCACAGAATCCAAAGTGTTAAAACTGTGATGCTGTTTGTTCCATCTGAGGAGGTCCAATCGCTTTCCTCAGAGTGGCTCATTAATCCTCCCGTACTCCTGTGAGCAGGGAGCATCCTCTGGGCCCTACTTTAGGAATGAAAACCAAATTAAATCAAAGAAAGATTAATGTCACTAGATGGATCTGTGGCAGGAATGCTTCCCCAGCCCAGAGCAGAACTGGTCCGCACGGCAATTGCAAATTAAATTCCCTTCCTGTCTCACAGTGCCCTATGATTCCAAATGCCAGGGAGGCCAGACCCGCCCCCCCCCACCCCCCCCCCGCCAGTGACGGCTCGTCCGTGTTGGAAAGAGGCAGAGATGACTTCGGAGTTGTCCACCATCAGAATCAGGAGGTGTGACCCCAAAGGGAGAGGGGGACCCTGTCATCCGTTTCAAGTTGCTCCTGAAACAAACACTACCCATCCTGCAAACCATTTGCAACTGCAGGGGAGATTTCTTTGTGCTGAAATGCTATCTCTAAGCCACATGTTGAAAATAACACCATAAAAAAAGAGATTTTCTAGAAATATAAGGTTGCACTTGTATTTAACCTGATGAAACGCCCATGTGTGTAACGAAAAGTGGTCAAATATTAGCAATTTCACAGAGTTGCACCCAAGAGGAAAGCTCGAATTTTTGCCTAAGAACTTGATGGAAAATCATGAAGAGCGTCTGAAATACCGTGATATGTTTTCCTTAAAGAAAAAAGTCTGAAAACACCAGGGTCAATACAAATCAAACACCAGGGTCAATACATGGACGCCTTTACGGGTATCTGTCATTCCTAAAATGGTATTTTGTGAAAAGAGAATTCTATTCAACTAGCGTTGTCCCAGCAACCGCTCATCAATACTGCTCCCCGCCTTCCCCGTAGCCCTTCTCGCTGACACCCCAAGGCTGGAAGCAGATGAAAAGGGAATCTATTTTTTAACTCAGGGCCAGACGGGTGACCTTACTCGGTCCTTCTGGAAAGGAGGCTCGGGGCTCATCAGAGCATCTGGAAGGGGCCGTCAGAACACTCTCCATGGGTACATCTTATCACACGTGATGTTCTCGGCACCCAGGACAGAGCTCTGAAGGATTCTTGAACTGAGTGCAGATGCGGTGTAGCTCCTGCTGCTTTCTTGTATGCTTGGAACTAGCCCGGGGCCGTGAGAGCCCTGGCTAGTCCTCCAGCAGCTTGGCCTCCACCAGGGTGTGTGCACAGCCGGGAACCAACTCGCCATGCCTTGGTTGGGCTGGAGTTGCCAGCTCTGGGTGCCTGAGAGAGGTTTCCCTTCTGATGAAGGCAACTGTTGTCGCGTTCAAGGAGTGTTGACTTTCAAGGATATCAAAGTAGGATGAGACGTAAGGAAGCATTCGGATAGACGCACGGATGTGAGATTCATCATGAGATGTGAAGAGCAGCTGTTCTTTCGAACTTGACATCAGAGAAGGTAACTACCAGGACTTCTCATGCGCTTTCCAGCCAGACTGCTTCTGAGGCTTGGAGCGCGGGCTGCAAGCCTGGCTCTGAGCAAGGTTACCCCCCGTGCCCCCCCCAGCCCTGGGAAAAGCCACCGTCTCTGTGCAATTCACTTTGCAACTGCTTCCAGCCCTGGGGCATCACTGAGGAGAGCTTCGGGAGCGTGGCCAAGTTTCTTAGACTCCCGGTGTCTCAGAACGGGGATAACGAGGCATCTACCACACTGGGCTACACGGAGGGCAAAGGAGTCACGGTGCAAACGCTCCTAGAACAGTGCCCGGTGTACAGAAAGCGCACCACGTGTTTATGAAAGAAGAACCTGATGTCTTGCTGTAAGAGACAGACCAATCCCGCTGGTGTCACAAAGGACACACCTGACCAGAAGGACCTTCTCAAGCAGGCCCTTTGGAATATTCCTGTGCGCTCTGAATGTCATGTGCATGACGCTGGCATTAGCAATGGCTCCTTTGGCACCGGCCCGTTCCCGTCACAGTGGTTAAACGTCTTTTCTGCCCTCAAACCTAACAGCTCAGAATGAGAGGTGTGATCCGTGGAGACTATTTCCTGCCGGACACAACACCTGTCCTGCACACTTGATGCCACCCCCACAGCAGAGAGCGGCTGCAAGAACACAGTCCAGCAAAAGATCACACAGGGGGCAGATGCAGAAAGCGTGGGCGGGGAGGGAGAAAGCATCCTGCCAGGGTGGCATCGGGAGAGCATCCCACGCCCCTTATCCACGTGCACGGACGCACCCAACTGATCCCATCTGCTCCAGAACACAGCACCGTCCCCTGCCCACTCAGTACACACACGGCAGCCGAGTGAGGAAGCCCTCGGGGCGGGTTTAATTATAGGGGAGAAAGACGCCTCTGGCTTTATGCAGTGTGTAAAGACATCCGCTTTCCCCCTTGTCGGCACAGGACAGAGAGATCTGAGCCGAAACTTGCCTTCTTCAGTGCCCATCTACTGGAGAACGAGGGCAATGAAATGCCACCATCACAGGCTGCTTATGCACCGGACCCGTGCTGGGCACCGGCTGCCACTGTCACCCCTGAGAAAAGCGACCATGCCGACGCTCAGGGCTGGCGAGGATGTCATCCTGCCGGTGACAACTGGGCCTCTGGGGGCTGCCTCTGGTCCATGAGATGCCATAGCTCTGCGGTGCCCTCAGATCCCCTCTAGACACCTGTTCTTCAAATACGCGGACAGGAAATCATTCAGAGGAGGCCAGCGACACTGTGTTTGCCCTGAGGACAGAACAAGCCACGAAGACACAGGCTCCTGCTCCAGCAGCGAGGACTTTGTTTAGACAGGAGGAGGAACGGGCCGTCACTAAAGATTAACTTTAAAACCGAACTAATTTGGGCTAATTGGAGGGAGGTGAGTCTGAATCACTTAAAACTCTGAGTTAGACCCTATTTTTAAATGAAATGCAGTTTTTTTGCTTTCAAGCACTTACAGTGACTCAAACTAGGGCGCTTTAGTAAATGAATAAGAGTGATCATTAGCATCTTGTCTCTTTGGAGGGAAATGCGAGTGTTGGAGGAGAAAATTTTTCTTTAATGAAAGGGCAAAAGCAAGCTGCGGCGCAGCCCTGTCAAATGTGCAGGGGCGCTGCTAAACGGAGTACAGATTTAAGGTGGCTGAGGGCGGTGCTGGGTCGTTTCTTCCAAGCGGCGTTTGAAAAACAGGGCCTTTGAGATGGTCCAGGCACAGAGAGCATGGGGCCGGTGACCTCCCCAGTTTCCGTCAAGCTCCCTGCGTTTATTTGCCTCACGGCTTAGCTTTTTAAACACAAGGAGAATCCTTTAAGCCCTGGTGTCCTAGTCTTGTCATTTGTTACCACCATGTGGCAATGCTAGGCTATGAGGCCAATAAATCATTTGGACGGGAAGTGACTACAGGCCGGATTAATTTCATTATCATCCTTAAGCAGATAGGTGTCTGGCGTGGCCGGTGTCTCTGGCGAAGATGGATGTCCTGTCTCCTGACAGCCGTCCCGTTGCCTTGCACATGGCGCTGGTTCTGCTTTCCCCCACTGGACTGTCTTGTCCTGCCTTTTCCTTTTAAAGGCAGAGTGGCCACACCCGCTTCCTCTGGGGCCCACCCCAGGCCACACAATTGCCAGGGGACACCAAGAAGCCTGACCAGGGTGGCCCAGGCCTGCACAGCTGAGTGTGGCAAGCACATTGTTAAGAGCCCCGAGGAGGGTGTTTGTGGCTGCGGTTCTGCCAAACTTGCCAAGACAAGCGCACTCCCCAGATACAGGGAGAGGAGGAGATGGGAGCTGGACTGGCAGCTCTGAACTTCAGACTGATGCCATCATAAGCGCCCTCGAGGAGGTCGCGTCGTGGCTCAGCAGAAACGAATCTGACTAGTATCCATGAGGACGCAGGTTCGATCCCTGGCCTTGCTCAGTGGGTTAAGGATCCGGCGTTGCCGTGAGTATAGGTCACAGACATGCTCAGATCCCATGTTGCTGTGGCTGTCATGTAGGCCAGTGGCTACAGCCCCGATTCAACCCCTAGCCTGGGAACCTCCATATGCCTCAGGTGCGGCCCTAAAAAGAAAAAAAATACTAATAAAAAATAAGCGCCCTCTAGCAAGCACTTCCCACCCGTGACCCCAACCTCCTTCCATCCCGTTAGATTTCCTCTGGAGCAGTGCTTCGCCAAATGTGGCCCACCCAGCTTTCAGAAAGTTCCCTGGGGATTTGTACAGATTCCCAAGGCTAAGATCGACAGTTCTTAGCAAGATGCTTCCAAGGTTGGGAAGTCTAAGCTGCAGGAGGGTGAGCACAGGAGCGAGTTGTTCAGCTGCCACGTTCTCTGCCAGGCGCCCTCGAACAAAGGCTGCAGAGGCAGCACCCCGCCAGCGATCACCCAAAGCAACCATTTCCAAACTGGCTCTGAGACCCACTCAGCCAAAGAGCCCAAGGATGAGGTGGCCTCTGTTCTTGGCTGCTGTCCAGGAAGCTCTGCTCAGGGAACGGTCTCAGCTCCTTTCTGGGTGAGGGGAATGCCTGGCAGGACCCAGAGACCTTCTCGCTGCAGAGATATCTCCCTGGCACTCACAGCCATGAAAGACGGGGGGGGGGGGGGGATGCGGACGTGCCAAGGGGCCTGGGAAGCAGCTCCCCATCGTCTTCTTCAAAAGGGCCCCGCATCTGTGCGTCCGCCCAGCCACCCCCGGCGCCTTCTGGACCCCTCCCCTAGTATCTTCCTCGCCCGCACAGCTTGAGGTGTTCGCCTTCTGCCCACCTCGGAATCCACCTGCTTGCCTCCATCTCTGGAGCCACCGCGTCATTTCTGGGCAACCTCCCTCCTCATGTGAAATTCTTCTCATGAGTCTCCCTACATCCAGGTTTGCACAACAGTTGCATGCAGATGTCTCTGCTTAAGACCCTCCAATGGCTTCCCCACTGGGCGTGGGATAAAATTCAGACTCCTGAGGGAAGCCGCCGGGTCTGCATCAGGGTTTGCCTCTCCCCTTCTGGCGCCCCCACGTCTCCCACTTCCCCATGAGAAGCCGGGCGTGTACTGGTTAAGCCTTGGACCCTAGAACCCACAATCTGGGTCCTGACCTTGCCTCTGCCCCTAACTAGCTATTAGTAAACCTCCCTGGGCCTCAGTGTACCCATCTCTAAAATGGGTTGATAAGAGTCCCTACCTCTCAGGAGAGCTGTAGGACAGAACGAGCTGAAATGAAGGGAAAGGCAGAGGACAGCACCCGGCACACAGCAGGGGCTCTGTAACCATCGGCTGTCAGCAGCTCTCCCCGCCACCCCGGCCCCTCCAGTTCTAGCCAGTCTGGAGAGCTTTCTTCGGAAGAACACACACGCTCCCCTTTCACTGCTGGGCATGCTGGCACCCCATCCCAGCCTGGTTAAGTGCTCCTCACTCTTCAGGTCTCAGCTGAGTCACCGCTTCCTCCAGGAAGCCTCCTGGGATGCTCTGAGTCACCGCCCCATCACAGGGCGAGGTGTTGCCTCACTGCTCGCCCCTTCTTCCCCTTCCGCCTGCTCCCTGGGGCTGTAAGCTCCCTGAGCTCAGGGACCTCATGTTTGCTCCTTCTGCCTGCAGCCCCAGCCCTCGGCACAGAGTGTCTATGCAACAAAGATTTGGACACAGTTGCAGAATGACTTCTAGGGTGTTCAGGAGCCTCCCCTCCCTCCCCTCTGGTCTGGGCAGCCTTCTCGGGCCTTGGCTCTCTGTGCCAGCACATGCGCCCTTCGCCACCTGGACCCTCGCCCAGCATGGGGGTCAGAGGCCAAGGAGGTACTGCTGAATATTTCGAACAAACAGGAAAGGTAGATCTTCAGAAACAAAGGACCCTGCTCGAAGGTCACGGGGTCGCCTGTCAACAGCCGTGTAGCTGAGGACTTTTTATAGCGTCGGTTTCAGCATCAAGCTGAACAGTAACCACCTCCACTGAAAGGGCCAGAGGATCTGGTACAGGTGAAGTTTCCCACCTAAACCACAGGATGGAGAGAAACTGGGCCGCGTGAACACTGCCGCTCTCGGAGAGCGGGGTTGCCTGGGAACCAGCAGACCACGAGAGCAGCAAAGGAAATCGCCTGCCCCCAAAACAAGCAACCTGCCAGTGATTTCAGAAAAGCGGTCAGAGTTGTGTAACGTTTCAAAGACCTTACATGGGCCTGGAGGTGCTCTCATTCCATTCGGGGCTGAGGAAGGAGAGGGCGGGGGCTAAATCTCGTTCCTACCTCGTAGTGGCCAATGGTATTCAGCTTCGTTATTCCATCCTCGAGAATCACAGAGGAGCTGTCAATATCCAGAAGTTCTTTGTGTCGTGTGCCCACCTGAAGCTCTGAAAAAAAGCCAAAGAGCATTTTGTTCGCTTTTAAAATGACGAGGGAGTTCCCGTCGTACCTCAGGGGTTAACGAATCCAACTAGGAAACAGGAGGTTGCAGGTTTGATCCCTGGCCTCGCTCCATGGGTTAAGGATCCAGCATTGCCATGAGCTCTGGTGTAGGCTTGGCAGCTACAGCTCCGATTCGACCCCTAGCCTGGGAACCTCCATATGCCATGGGAGCGGCCCCAGAAAAGGCAAAAAGACAAAAACAATAAAATAAAAATAAAAATAAAATGACAAGGGCAGGAAGTCCCTGTGGTGGCGCAGTGGAAACAAATCTGACTGGTATCCATGAGGATGTGGGTTCAATCCCCGGCTTCCCGCTTTGCCGTGAGCTGTGGTGTAGCCCGGCAGCTGTAGCTCCAATGTGAACCCAAGCCTGGGAACTCCCATATGCCACAGGTATAGCCCTAAAAAGCCAAAAAAAATTTTTTAAAAATCAAAATTTAAAAAAATAACACTGAGAAATGTAAAATGCTACCCTGTCACTTGGGCAATTACTGTTTCTCACCAGCTGAAAAGAGCAAAATGGTTTTGAAGGGTCAGAGAGACAGTAGTGGGACCGGGAGCCGGAGTTTTTTGTTTTTGGTTCGTGCTTAGGGCTTGGATGTGTAAGACCGCTTCCCCCTGAAGCTTTTACTCTGAGGCTAAGCCTGGAAATACAGCCAAAGGGAGACAAAACAACGTTATTTCGGAGACTAAACTCTTTGTAAAATTCCAAAAGCAAATTTGTGTGCCCACTCCTGTGTGTGTGTGTTCACAAGCAGGTGCTCTGAGAACTATCTTCTGTGGGTCCCCGTGTAGAGGGGCACTGCTGGGCTTTGTCTCCCAACACTGGGGTTCAACCTCTTTACAGAGGTCGCCACCTTGTGCCCTAGGGTCAGAACGTGGGGTTTCCTTTTTGTGAGCCTGCACAGCGTTGACTTACGATGATTCGAATGTCACTTTAGCACCAACACTTAACAGACTGGAAGACTGCACATCAAAATCTGGATTTCTGATTCCCCTTTAAACAACTGGCTCATCTGGTAACCCTGACCCCACAGGCACACGTGGCCATCATTGGCAGAAGCTAAAGTGACACTGCCCCCTTCCATGGCGAGTGTCTTGCCCCAGTTAAGCTGGGTCCCATGCATGTTCTATCAAGCCAGGTGGGCCGACACCCCTCATTTGTGATGCCTCCTGCCTCTCTGGGCATCTGAGTTTGTGGAGCCTCTGCTGTAAGAGGTCTTAGCACAGCTACTTTTGGTATTGGGTTTTCATAAGATTTACGGCTGACTTCTAAGGCTTTGCCTTGGTTTTCTGAGGCTGGCCTAGCGGGTAGTTTGGAAGATCGGCATTTGCCATCTGACGAATGGGAAGCTTCTAGTGGGCTTGGCCTGCTCCCTCCCCCCATGTCAGAGGCCAGGAATACCTGATGGGCACAAACTCTGGGCGATACTATGGACGTGGCCACGGCAGGACTGGGCTCTTTCCTTCCTCGGCTCTGAGGGCTCATCTCCTTTGCAGTCAGAGCCTCACACTGTTGAGACCGAGGTGCAGGGCAAGGGGGTGGATGGTCCTGGGTCACAGCATGGCCTCCCAGCTACCCTCTGGACCCTGCCTCTAACCAGGTGAGCCCATAGCATCTTGAAGTGACCAAGAGTCCATCCCAACAAGGGCAGCAGAAGAGAGGTGGAGGAGAGGTGCCTTAGTGGCCCGGCTGTCTTTAAAGCCAGGTCTTGGCGCTGCGACCTATTTGCCTGGTTTCCCCGGGATCTGCCAGCCTCCGCCCCCGGCGTCTCTCAATGGCCTTTTAGCGGGAGGCCTGCCTTGCAGGGCCGGGTGGGAGGACTTGAACCGCCTGCTTAGTCGAGGCTACGAGTGTACACGGAGGAGAGAGGACCCTTGTTACGCCGTCTGTCACGGCTGCGATTTCCCCCCTTTCCCCTGTCGCATTAGCTGCCATAAAATCCCACGACAGTCTCCGGGGAGGGCTGCGTGGAGTCGGCTTGAAAATGCTGATGAACATTTGAGTGACGTGGAGCCCTGTTAGCTGGCTCACGCACATGCTCGCCTCTGCCGTGCACCAGGAGAGCCCGAAAATGAATTCAGAGCAGATGCTGCTTCGTGGTGGGGGAGGATGGAGATGACACTTAATGCAGGATGCGACAGCAGCAAGGAAGATGACCTTTCTAGCTGCTGAAGTTAACACCCAGAGTCTGAGCCACCCACTAATGACACACTCAGTATCACAACAAACAAATCAAACGCCAATGTGAAATGCAACACATGCAGAGGGCCTCAGGTTGACACCTCTCTGTACTTCTTGATGCAAGGTGAATTCATTCCGTCTCGGGGTTAGCAATCTCATGAATCTGATTTACAAACATTATTTATATTTATAGTTATACAGCATCTTTGAAAGATCCTGCTTCTCAGAGTTCCCGTCGTGGCGCAGCGGAAGCAGATCCGACTAGGAACCATGAGGTTGCGGGTTTGATCCCTGGCCTCGCTCAGTGGCTTAAGGATCCAGTGTTGCCCTGAGCTGTGGTGTGGGTTGCAGATGCGGCTCGGATCTGGCATTGCTGTGGCTCTGGCTTAGGCCGGCGGCTACAGCTCCGATTAGACCCCCTAGCCTGGGAACCTCCATGTGCCACAGGAGCGGCCCTTAAAAAAAAAACAAACCCAAAACACAAAGATCCTGCTTCTTAGGAAGAGTCACCATACTAGTGGATGAACAATGTGGCCTCCTGGCCCGAAGATGTACCCTCTGGGGACAACCCAGGCTAGTAAGCGTCACCAAACAGAGCTCACACACGCTGGGACAGGGATGGAGGGGAGGCGGCAGGGAGGCCCATCAGGGGATTGGGACAAAAGAGTTCCCGTATTGCCTTACTCACCAAGACCAATTTCATTCAGCTGAAGTCCATAAGGAGAGCCATTTTTGCTTAGGAATGCTTGGAAAATCTTTTCTTTGGCTTGACCTATGGTATCACAATCAAGAACATTGACTGAAATATTCCGACAGACATCTGCGCTCTCGTTTTCTGGGATTTTTTCAAAGGTGACAGTTAATGCCTGCAAGAATACAAACAGGTTTCCAAGTCTATTAGATAATTGCCATCTGAAAGGCATTCGTAAAAGACACAAGCCGTGGCAAGTCCTGCTAATACCTCTGACCGTGCACTAGCAAACACCACATACCGCATTATACTGCTTTCATCTTTTTTCCATAATCCATTCTTTGCAGGGATAATGGAAAGGAAAACGGGAAGTTAAAACTCTCATTGCAGAGCAAGCATTGAAAAAATGCATCTGAGAGTCAACTGTAGGTACACATTCATGTGAAAATAGAGATTTCTAATTTCATCCTCAAAACAAAACACCCACGCTGGAACGGTCCCACAGTACACGAGGGCGGACGGGTGATTATCTTTTTTATTAAGAGGAGCACAGAGTCCTCGAAGCCACGTTCCAGGTGACAGGAAAGGTTAAAAGGTCTCCCTATTGATCAGGCCAAAGAGGTCACTTTGTAATACGCTGCAGTAATTACGATGCTGCGTGTCTCCCGTCCACTTTCAACATCGCCAGTCGGCCGGTTTCCCCAGCTCTCATTAAAGCCCCGAGATCCCCACCCTGTCCTATTATTCTTGCATTAACTACTTCACCTTTCAGGGCCTTTACTTGGGATTTTGTCCGTTAACATTCTCCCACTGCAGCCAAACCTCAGAATTAGCCTAATGGGGGAAGTAGGGCCTTTGCGAAAGTATGAAAATGCAGAACTAGGGAGTCTTTCAAAGTGAATTTAAAAGCAATTTCAGGTTTATGTTGCCTAAGAATAAACAGATCTAGAGCAACAAAGCCATGTCCTAGGGGTCCTAGGGAACCGATTCAGGGCAGGGCCAAGAGTTTTTGCAACTAGCAAAATAAACGTTTGGATTCTAAGGCACCCCGGCAGTTAGGGAGTTGGAGGGACCTGGGCATGGTGGGCAATACACTGTTGTGTTGTGGGTTTGAGCCTGGCTACGCTGAGAGAAGCCTGAATGATTAACGGATGGAAATGTTTTTCAAAAACGAAAACACAAATAGTGTGGAAAATGGGGATCCTTGGAGTGACCTTGACTGGAAAGTGGACAGAAGAACAGGACCAGCCCTCCGGTGTGTGAGCGAGATTTCCCAAGATGATGCAGGTCAAAGGCGTGACACAGGGCCAGGCGGCTGGGACAGGCTTGCGGAGGATGAGGACAGCCATTACGGCGTGGATGTCATTAGTTCATGGAACTGATCATGTTCCTACGGTTGGTATGAGGAGGTCTTCTCGTGGCAACAGAAGCTTGGTCGGCGGTGAGCAGCTAGGACCCTGCCTCATGCTCAGCATCTCTATCGGAGCAAAGAGCAAGCTGCCAGCAAGCCAGTGGGGCTGGGCACCCGCTCTGGGGTCAGACTGCTGGGTTCAACCTCAGCCCAACACGAACTAGCTGCGTAACCTCTCTGTATCTCAGACGTCTCACCTTGGAAGTGGGAACAAGAGCCACTGCCCTCTTGGGGTTCCCGCGATGATGAACCGGATTAAGCCGGTGGCACTTGGAACCGTGTCTGACTTGGGAGGTAGGACCTAAGGACCCCAGCCATGGAGAAGGGGCTCCTGGAACTTGGGGGGGGGGGGCGGTCAGAGGCACGTATTCTTTTCACCGCCTTTACATCTGGCCCCTCCAGTCCTGTTTACGGTGAGGCAAGAGCAAGCCGCGGTGCGGCCCTAACCGAGGGGCTCAGTCTCCCCACGAGCGGAGTCTGGAGCCCGAAGTTAAGGTGATCTCGGGCTGGCCCGAGAGCCTTTCCTTTTCCTGGGCCAGGCACCTGCCGGGCCAGGACGGAGAATGCCTCCCCACTTGCAAAACCCCACATGTGCGGCAGGTGTTTAAAGGATGGACGTGGAGAAGGAACTACAGCGGCCAAGCCTCACACCAGAGTCTTCTCTTCGGCTCCCTGTTTAGGGACATTTAGTGGCACCTTGCCACATGCATTTCAAGACATGCTTCTTTTCATCTTCCCAACATCCGGGGAAGGAGGTATCATAGTCTTATCCCCATTTTTTTTTTTTTTTGGCTTTTTAGGGCCACATTCGTAGTATATGGAGGTTCCCAGGCTAGGGGTTGAATCAGGAGCTGTAGCCACCGGCCTACACCTCAGCCACAGCAACGTAGGATCCCAGCCATGTCTGCAACCTACACCACAGCCCACGGCAATGCCGGATCCTTCATCCACTGGGCGAGGCCAGGGATCGAACCTACGTCCTCATAGATACTAGTCAGATGCGTTTCCGCTTCGCCATGACAGGAACTCCTCTTATCCCGATTTCTGAGTGAAGAAACGGAGATACAGAGGAGCCGAGCTGCTCCAGGTACACGGCTTGTAAGTGGAGGGCCAGGGGTGGCCCGGTGAACCACTGAGCTTCGGCCTCTCCCAGCCTGGCCCTCCCTCCTCTTCCTTGTCCCACCCAGAGCCCAGGAACCCTCCAGACACCAGCAACTGTCTTAGCTCGGGCCATCATCGCAGTCCTAAGCTAGATTCCCTGCACGAGCGGGGTTCCTGGAGGGGCTGGAGGGCTAAGTGCCAGTCCTGCCCGCTTCGGTCTGGGGAGACGCACCCGGGTCTCCCCACCAGCAGGAGTGGCAGCAGGCAAGCAACTGCACAGGACCTCCAAAGATAAGGATGGATAAGTCAGGGCTCGTGCCATCCCAGCTGCTTTAATAGTTTTATAGGTATTTGTGAAATAACATTGAGATTACCTAAAGGGCACCATTGTCTTCAACAAAAACACTTCTTTACAGGCAATAAATGTTCCTCTTAAAAACACAACCAAAAGGAAAAAAAAAAAAATCCTCAACTGGATGTAAAATCATGTAAATCTGCCACTGCCTCCACAGCGAGATGGGTGGAAAAAAGGTAAAATGGCATTTTCTAGAGTCCACAGGGAATTCAGAGAGTAAATTCAGACACAAATTGATTTGTGTTCATTTTTTATGCCGCTAATGCTTTGTGCTCAAGCAGCAGGTGCTGAACCGGTACGTGTAGTCAGGAGTCTCCGGGCAGGCCCTGGCTCTTAACCCGATCCCCAGGCTCGGCAAGCTCACGCTGGGCCTCTGTTCCCCATCAGGGAAGACCCCCCGCACCCCAAGGAAGCACCATGTCCCCCTCCAAACCCACGAAACCAGCCAATCCGCCCGGTGACTGTCTCCGTGTAAGTGCCGGGCGGAGGAGGGACCCTCGGGCCGGCTTTGCTCTCAGATGGTTCATGATACACCTGGGCAACCAAAGCAGCCCCCTTGAAACAATATTCGGCCGCCAGGTGCAACTCTGTCACCCTCAGTAAGTGTTCAGAGACTTGGAGCAGGGAGGACAGGCAGGGGGCCAAGGGCCGTGGACGCTGGCAGCACACCCCCAGGATCATCCCCTCGTGCCGCTCCCTCCCGCGGGCGCGTGGGCAAGTCCTCTGATGTCTCTGAGCTGCAAGACCCTCTTTGCTCCTCTCTCAAAGGAGTGACAGGGTCACCAACTCATGACAGGTAGTAACAGAAAATTAAGGCGTACTTCCTGTAGGCCAAGGCTTCGCGTAAACGATGTGTATTAGGATGTATAAACTAACCCTGAAACGACCCTATGACAGATTTCCTATTATTCCTATTCTGCAGATGAGAACCTGGGGTCCAGAGAGGTGAAGTAAATTGTACAGGATCACCCAGCAAGGAAAGGGCAGAAGCAGGCACTTGAGCTCGCTGTTCTGAAACATTTGATGAGGCTGCCTTTCCAAACAGGAAACTGTTTTATAAACTAAGCACAGTTCAGATCTATGGGGTGGTGATTCATTTTCAAGACCCACACAAGGCTCAAGTGCTTTAAAATGCACCCTGGTCTCTTCCCCAGAAATCTGCCCTCTGTTAAGAGGGACTGCTCTGTGCTCTGGCTGTGAAAGCGTCAGCAAAGCTGGGGCAACAGATATGGTTGCTGTCCAATCAGCAGCCATCTCTCTCTCTCTCTCTTTTTTTTTTTTTTTGGCCACACCCATGATATCTTGAATTTTCCTGGCCAGGGATCACGTCTGAGCTGCAGCTGCGACCTATGCCACGGCAACGGCAACCCCGGATCCTTAACCCACTGTGCCACAGAGGCAACTCCATCTCTCTTCCTTCTTTGTGAGAAGCTGGCATCAGCAGCCGTGGGCCAGGAACCATGACGGCTGGCAACTCTCTTCTCCATCACCAGGGGCTACTCATGTGATCCAGCCCTGCCCAGGGAGATACAGAGGGGCAGGATTTCTACAAAAGAGGAAGGCAGTGCTTAGAGCTGTGGCAGCTTCTCCGACTTGGAGAAAGCATCAGGAGGCGCTTGGAGACGGTGAGCCAGAGCCCCGACGGCGGAGTCCACGGGCCTGCCTTAGGGCTGCTTTCCTCCACATCTCCTGCTCTGGGATGCGAGTCCATGCTCTTATGACTTCAGGCACCATGAGTCACATTTTCTCTGATTTCCATCTGCATGCACCCAACCTGCCAGAGCTCACTTTGCTGAGGCGGAGGTAGATAAAGTCATTCGTCGACACCCACCCACTCAGCACCTACTGTGTACAGGGCATTGCAGACGCTACAAAATAGAATCTGGCACTTCTCCGGCCTGGGAAGCATTTGAAGCCTGATACAACAACTGTGGGATACACACAACATATTCCTGTGTCAGGTAGAAAATTGTAGGTATAGAGGGACTGCCTTAGAGGTTCAGAGAGATACTTCCTCTGGTTTGGAGAAAGGCTTGCAAAGGCAGAGAAACCAAGAAAGGCTGCACAGAGGAGGAGGTACGTGAATTGGGTCTGGAGAGGAGCTGCACGTGCAATGGTCCAGGAGGAGGGCTCTGGACCACGGAGGTCCTTGGCTTCTGTTCTAATGAGACTGATGGGCAGTGAGCTTCAGTCTTTCACTCAGGCTACTAGGTCAGGAAATCAAGATAAAGAATCCCACTTCCTTTGGGTAGCATGGAGGGCGGAGGACGTGATGAAGCATGCTGGCCTTTCCAAAACCACCAACGGCCATGTCCTGTACTATTTTAGAAACAAAAGCTGAAGGAGAGAATACAGCGACAGCCAGCATGTACTGAACACCTACCACGTGCCGCGCCTGCTCTGCTAAGTCACCTAGCCCTCCTAACTGCTGACTCCCTCTGCGCTACGCTCCGCATCATTGAACAGGTGAGGATGCCGAGACCCAGAGAGGTTCAGGACTGTGTCCACGACGCAGAGCTGGCGAGGCGCGTCCTTAGGGTCACACTCGGAACTGCAGAGCCCAGAGGCCCGTGAAGGCATCGGTTTCTGAAGGGCAGTCCCAGCCCGCCTGAGGCTCACAGTAAACGCTAGCAGAGCAGGCAGGTTGGACCGAGTCGAGGCAGCTGGAGCTCCTCACCGGGCTTGGCCTGGAACCCTAGGGAACCCACGCAGCCTGGAGCACCCTGGGGGTCAGGCCCCACAGACAGGCATTTTCATCGAGCTCAAGTTCACCCAGAATGAAGACGGCCTTGCCCAGCCTCTGCTGTGGCAGGGTATGGCCATGTGATTAGGTTCAGGTCAACGAGATGCAGCAGATGTGTTAGGCAGCAGCCTCTGGGGAACTTCCTTAAAAGACAGCTGGTGACACCCTCTGTCACCTTTTCTAAAGCTCAGCAGATGTCCTGCTGCCTGGAATGTGGAAGAAGGCTGAT
The DNA here is from genome assembly GCF_016906955.1 of Phacochoerus africanus. Lineage (NCBI taxonomy): Eukaryota > Metazoa > Chordata > Mammalia > Artiodactyla > Suidae > Phacochoerus > Phacochoerus africanus. The sequence goes on from NC_062550.1 coordinate 92,690,731, forward strand.
GGGGAGGCAAACCCCTTAGGGCAGGAGGTGACCTTAGGGCAAGCAGAGAGGAACCCGGCTCTGTGGGGCATCCCAGCGGAGGTTCCCACCACTGCTGGCCTGCCCTTCCCAGAACTTCACGTGGGAGAGAGAAACTTCTTAAGCTACGGTTATCTTGGGTCAGAAGGAAGAGAGGTTCCAGGACCAATGCCTGTTACCAAGAAGGGTTCTTAGAAGGCAAAGCTACCCGGAAGGCACCTGACCCAAACCCAGAGAAAGGAACAGGCTGGAAGGACCTGGAACTTTGCAGCAGGTTGCAATCCAGGCCCTTTAGGTAGTTTGCTGGGCAGGTTTGTCACTGTGCTCTCCTGTTCACGTGTGTCCAGCGGGATGCTGTCTGCTCCAGGGGTTATGGGTGACATTTTCAACAGTCACATAAGCTTTTAATGACAATGGATGCAGCTAATCAACTCCCCCGCATCACCCATCATCAATCAATAACTAATCAAACAGAATGGTGAGGGGACAGTTTCTGCTTAGTAGACCTTACCGCTGACAAGAAAAACAGCCCGGATGAGAAAGCTACTATGCGTCAATCTTGGGCACCTACCCTGTGGCATGATGTCCAGTCATCATAGAGATATAATTTCCTGACCTCATAACAAACGTACACGATTTAGGGCTTATCATCTGTTTAAAGATGAGGAAACAGGTTTAGGGAGGTTGAGTGACGTGCCCAAGGTCACACAGCCAATTCGTGAGCATCTGAGCCTAGAGTCCTGGTCAAGACGGTCAGACTCCAAACCCCATCCCCAGCCCCACTGAGCAACAGGGCACCTTGACATACGACCACACTCCTGCTCCACCAGCAGCTTTGCGCATCCACCTTCACAAAACGTGGTCGTTTCAGCAACGGAGAAGGCAGAAAAAACAGGCTGCAGAGGGCTGGGAGGAGGCATCGAAAGCAGGGGAAGAGGGATTTTCCCATATTGCCCCACTCTTCGGCGGGGAAAGGAATGATGCAGCTACCTCGTTAACTCTTCAGCCATACCCTTGGCTACCAAGGGGAGGGAATGGCTACCAAGGCGAGGGATGTCGCTGCATTCTTTCTCTAATACCTAGAAACCAATTTTAAAGGAATTTATTACAAGCCCGCAATTTTATCATAAAAAGTCTTAGGCCAATAATTGCTTTCATTAAATAAAACCTATAAAATATCTTTCTAATTTCATTTCAGAGCCCAGTGAAGGTCCAAAGAATAGTCTGGTTCTTACACTAAACTGAATTAGTGGAAAACCACTCCCAGAAGTTCAGTCCAAGCAGCAAGAGCCTAAGGCTAGAAGTCCAAGTCTCAGGAGTTCCCGTGGGGGCTCAGTGGGGTAAGAACCCACCACAGAGTCCGTGAGGATGCAGGTTCGATTCCTGGCCTCACTCAGTGGGTTAAAGACCTGGTGCTGCCGTGAGCTGTGCTGTAGGTCACAGATACCACTAGGATCTGGCGTTGCTGTGGCTGTGGCATAGGCCTCAGCTGTAGCTCCGAATTGAGCCCTAGACCAGGAACTTCCATATGCCGCAGGTACGACCATAAAAGAAAAGGAAAAAAAAAAAAGGAAGTGTAAGTCTCAGAAAAGCATCTGATCGGAGGTTTTTCTCAAGCTGGAGTCAAGGCCCCTGTAATGCTGCTCTGGCTGCGCCTCCCCACCCCCCCTTCCTTTTCTTTTCTCCATCAGAGACTGAGAGCTCAGTGAGGCCTGGGTCAAGGGACTTCACCCCCTGACAGACTAATGAGGGAGGAAGGCCGTTTCCCTTTCGAAGAACAAAATTAAGTTAATGGAGAGACTGTCCTTAAATTTAAGTTTCTCTCCCAAGTTTTCCTACACGTGCCAGGATTTACTAACACTTGTTCACGCAAAAGTCAAGTGAGACAGTCTGTCTGATTTAGCGCAAAATGATTGACTTCCGTGTTTTAGGTTGAATATGAGTGTTTCACAGCTTCCTGATTGTTGGCACAGGGCCTGTGAGTCTCAGCGTTATGGATCGTGGTGCGGCTTTTCCACTGCTGTGTCCCTAGAAGGCGAGCCAACAGGCCAAGGGCTTGGGGGTTAGTGGGAAGGTGGATCCTCGTTTTTTTTTTCTCTATTATGGCAAGCGCTGAAGAGCGGCAAGTTTTCTGTGAAAGACCAACAGTAAACATTTAAGTCTTTGAGGCCCGTACAGTCTCCACTGCAACTACTCAGCTCTGCTGTGGGAGCAGGAAGACGGCCCTGGAGACAGCGGATCAATGGGCATGGCTGTGTGCCAATAAAACTTTATTTATAACAACAGGCAGCAGGGCCACATTTGGCCCATGGGTTGTAGTTTGCCGATCCCCGCTCTAGGTAACAGTAACGTCGAATGCAATGCTGGCTTTGGTAAGGCCAGGAAAATCAAAGCTAGAACCTGCCTTTATCCACACCAAGATGCGCTGTAAAAGTTACCATCCTCTGAGAGGTACAGCTATGAAGAAGAATCCTTAGTGAGGAAGGCACAGAGTGGCATTTGAGCCATAAAGAAGAAAATTAACTCCTTTTGGACTTCGGGAGCTAAATTATTTTCTAATCCCAAGATTAAGGGTGTGAGAAGAAAACGTACGAAGAGGAAAGTCATTTAAAGCGCTCGTTTAAGGTTAATTTTTCATTTTCCGCTGCCTGCCATCAACTAGGATGACTAACCTAAAGTGATTATTTAAAAAAACAAAACAAAACAAAACAAAAAAACCCCGTTTCGCTTCTTTGACCAGAAAGCTCAGAACAGTAACGATGGAGCCTGTAATGGTTTCGGTCTTATTGCAAGTCATAATGGAAATGATTTGCACGCTGGTGGAGAGAAAAGGGAAAGAGGAAAAAAAGCAAGCTCAAGACTTGTTAATTAACTTTCCTGTTTCTCCACAAATGCTATGAGTATTAAAAACAAGATTGCTGAAGTGCAGACATCAGGCTGAAATGAACAAGGGGATGTAATTGAGGTAACCGGAGAATCACTTACTGGGGACAGTGGGTTGGTTAACTACGGGGAGAGTGGATCTTCCTCGAGGACACACTGAAGGGAGCAGGAGGATCCGGGGAGCGGTGGGGGGAACCACGGCGTTGAAGGGAAAAGCGGTCGAGGAGAATCTCCTGCTAGGTTCAGTGAGGGCTCTGGCGTAGATGACGTATTTTATGAAGCACGGTTGCCCCCAATACAGTAACGAGTAGGGGACATAGGCTGGGGCGGGCTGGCATAAACTTTCAATGAATCATAGCAGAGGCAATCCGATTTTTGTGTTTTTTAAGATTTTTCTAATAATCTTAAAGACTGTCTCAGAGATAAGAGGACGAGGGCAATAATATGTTTGTCTCAACTCTGTTTCCCAGGGTGCCAAGATGCTATCTCTCGGCTACAGCAGACTGGCAGCCTCATTTCCTGGGTTTAAGAGTTCAAAACACCATTGCTGGCTTAACTTTGATTATAAGTCACACTTCTCTCGCGATTTCAGCACACTGGCCACGAGTGATTAGGTTTTCTCGTCTCCTCCTGAAAGGGAAGCAAGTGTCCCTTCTCCCACGGGGCGCCCTTTCCCGGAACCGAGATCCTCAACCTTCACTTGCTCTTCTGAAGTTTCAGGCGAGCTGCTCCCAAATCACTCTCTAGACACACAGCCGGCACCCACGGGGGGCCCCAGATGCCCCAGCCACAAAATCAAACGTGCCAAAAAATTTGCAAAGGGGGAAAACCTGCAGAGTAATGGGACTTGTTCCTCTTTTGGCTGCCAGCTCTCAAGCGCTGGGCATGAGACGAAGACAGGAGTCCTGCGTGTGCGTGTGCGTGCGTGCGTGCGTGTGCATGTGCGTGCGCGCGCATGTGCGTGCACACAAACGTTCCCTGGTGCTGCCATCCGGGACCCTGAGAAGGTTGTGGCAGTCTGCCTCACTGAACACCAGCCTGCAATGCCTGCTGGAAAAGGATGGCTTCTTCTGGTCCTGGAGGAAGTGACTGCATGTTCAGAAAGGCAGAGCCATGTTCCACCCAGGATGCAGCAAACAAAGAATGACTTCTTGGAACCCATACGTTAGTCCAATGGTTTCACATACAAGCAATTGGCAGGATGCCTCATGGTCTAGAAAACACCCCACACCTCGGGGAGAACGCATCCTAATCTTAGAGGTGTGAAACCCTGATTTTAGGTTGTCAGATGAGGTGTTGTGTTTGTGAGCATTTAACCAAACAGGACTTTGGCGGCCTCTTTTTAAAGGTGGCCCTGCCATGGCACCGAGGCTCTATCATTTCTCATTGCTCATGTGGCTGCTCTTGTTTTTTGTTTTTTTCTCTTTCCTCCTTGAAAAAAATTTACACACACACATATTCACATGCACACTCAAAAAACTGAGTTTGTTCACCATGCCTCGGTTTTCAATTACATAAACCACCAGAGGCAAATTCAGAAAATCAAGATTTTGAACCACTGGGTACACATGTCTGGGGAAGGGGGGTAAAGTGGGAAAAACGGGGTGAAAGGAGAGAAAGGGAGACATTTTAAAATACGATGGTGAAGGCTGAGGGGACTTGCCGGAAAGGAAATGAAAAACCTTAAATTTTTTATATTGCCCTTCTGCTAACCTTTTGTCACACAAGCAACAGACCAGAGCAGGCTTCTCTGGAGCTTCTGGCACAACGATCTACCATGAAAGACGTGTTGGGACGAGTGCAATAAAAGGCATTAAAAATCCGTTTGAAAGGCAAGGGCCCTAGAAACAAGCTCCCCACCCCTTCTCCCGGCTCAACGCTATCTCCTGGCAAATTCCTACTCTGAAAAGGAAGATTTATGTGGATTTCTGAGAGCATAATTTCCCATCAACCTTTTCCCCAGGGGCTACAAAGGAAAAAAAGAATCCGAGCGTCGACACAAATTTCTGCAACATCAAGAAACGTTTTGATGATGAGTTGAGCGTTAACAAATCAGAAACACATGGTCTTAATTGACTGTGAAATAAATAACATTTCAAACTGAAAGGGGGGGAGAAGTGTTCAGATGTAAAGCCTTAGAAAGGACCCAAACCTCAGAGTTGCTCCAGGCAGCTGATGTCGTCCCCCACTCCCAGCCCCAGCTTCTCCTCTCCTTCCTGTCCGGGTTCAGGGTTTCATGAAAGTGAAACGCTGCTGGATTCCCCTGACCTACATTCACTTGCAAACACGCCTCGTTGGGAACCTGTGGCGCTCCCAAGATGTTTCCGAGTAAAATCAAGGGCGTCTTCCGCATTAGGACCGAGGCCCTGGCTTGGAGGACAAACCCTGGATCCGTGAAAGGGGAGTCAAGAGGCCCAGATGCACGTTCATCTTTTGTTCTCCAAGGTATCAGGGGGTGCTTCCTGCGGGATGCACTTCAGAATTACCTGGAGCGGTGAAAACCTCTATCTGAACCTGGGCTCCACCCTCAGAGAGTCCGAGGCCAGCAGTCCCCAGACGGCGCCGGCGTTGGTCTATCTAGATCTACGCGTCTAACACATGCCTGAGGAGATCAGAATTGACATGCCACTCACGGGCCCTGCAACGTCTTAAGTGCTTTACAGGACATCAGTTCTCAGTCCTCGCAAGACCCCATGAGGTGGGCAGCCGCCATGATCAACATCCCATTTTACAGATGGGGATATGAAGGCACAGAGAGGTTTCCAAACTTGCCCAAAGTCACACAGCTAGCCAGTGGCAGAGGCAGGATTCCAACTTGTCTGGCTTTAGAAGCCACTCTCAGTAACCATTCTATCAAGAGTTCTCCACGTGTGGTCCTGGACCAGCAGCAGCTGCAGAGAGCTCTTTAGAAATGCAAAATCTCTGGCCACGCCCTAGACCTACTGAATCCGAAACTCTGATGCTGGGGCTGCCTTGCAACTGGGGATTTTATAGTTTGGGGCCATGCCCGGGCATGTAGAAGTTCCAGAGCTAGGGACAGAATCTGCACCACAGCAAAGACCAGAGCTGCAGCAGTGACAAGGCAGGATACTTAACCCACTCGTCCACCAGGCAACTCCACAACCGGTGTTACTCCACAACCGGTGTTCAATTCTGATGCATGCCAAGGTTGGAGAACCACTGCCTGCATTGCCTCTCGGGTGTGGATGGGAGTATAGACCCAAGTCAGAACTGCTGACTTTCGGTCCCGCTCCCAACCCTGCTGATGGCTGCTCAGATGCGTGCCATCTTCAGTGGAGGGTGAGCAGCATCTGCCAATGCCCGGGAACTTGAAACTGCTGATCTAGGGACTATTCTCTCGCCAGAGGATGCAACCATAACACAGTCTACAGCAACGTGGTGTGGTGCCTTCTCCAATTAGGGGGTGAATTTTTCCAGGATGACACTGCAGGGCTTGCCCGCCATCCAGGGCAAAGCCACAGGAGACTCAGCTCCCTTACGGAGCAAGAGCAAAACCCCACTGGAATTCTTTCCTTCTCCTCCACTAATGAGATTGTGAAAGAAACCCAGAATCTCCATAAAGCTAAAGATCAAAGCAAAACACAGCAATCTCTTTCCTGAGTCTCTATTAATGGAAAAAAAAAAAAAAAAACCAAAAACAAAAACAAAAAACAACACACAGAAAATTCCGAAGTGATTTTAGAGATGCTTGCCATGGCTGGTTCTCTCTAAAAATTCCTGAATGTGCAAAAAATTGTTCTCTTTTCCTTTAGCAAGGGAAGAGGGTGGGTGGGTGAAGTGGGGAAGGACCAAAAGGAAGTTCTTACATGGGTGAAACCCTCCAGCAGCCCGGCGCTCATCTCCTTGTCGTGATTTAGAGCCTTCCTCTAAATATATCTATGAGATCACAGAACATGAAGTGCATGACACCAAACATTTGTAACTCATCCATGGAAATACAGGAAGGGCGTCATGGCGCAGGGGGAACACAGTGGAATTTGTCTTGTGTTAGCTTTCTAAAATAAGACGGCCTCCGTTTGGTTGAAATATATCTTCACACATTGTCTTCCAGAGCAGAGCCAGTTGAGAAATTCTGATTGCAATTATAAGTGCTGAATAGGGAGTACTTTGCATCTCCTTTGACGAGGCTGAAAGCTCTAAGCCATCCTGATATTAAAATCTTTGGAAATTGACGAGTACCCCAGGCATCGTTACAATACTTCCCCCTCCCAATCTGAGTCATTCAAATCTATTATGTGAACATGTGTTAATATTTTATCAGCGACCATTTTTAATTAACTAAACGTACGAGGCCTCCTGCAGTAGGACTGATATCGTTTCATTTGAAGTGACGCCCCCCCCCCCCCCCGGCGACCCCCCATCGGCTTCATTGCAAACGTACCACAGTACTGAATTCCGGAACCTGCCACAGCAGCCAGTCCTCATTAAGGGTGTACAGGGCTTTGCAAGTGATGACATCAACAGGACCCTTGTTTATTTTCTGATTCAGAGTCGTCACCAGCAAATAGAATGGCTCTCCAACAGTCTCCTTGGAAAAGATGCAAAAGTGACAGTTAGCTTTCAGCAGAATCCAGTGTACTTTCCCAAGAATTGAAGTTTCGGTTTATGGCACCACGACAGGAGACAGGAGGCAGTGTTTTCTAACAATCAACATGAAACTCCTAAGAAAATACATATTGCGCCACTTAGGACTGGGAGCAAAACTCAGGAAACCGCCTCCTCTCCCCATCACACATGCATGTTCACACACACACCCACCCACCCACACACACACACACACTCTCTCTCTCTCTCTCTCAAGGCATCTACAGAGTACCTGATCATTTTTTATGCTTAAGCTTCTGCATGGCAGCCTAACTCCCATCAGCTGGCTAGTGCCTAAGAACACACTTAGAGGAGGTCTACCCTTTGTTTTTATGCCTATTTAATTTCCCCCAGTGCTTAGAAACACCCTGAAAATAAATGGCATTTTAAAAAATGCACAATGATTCGCCTTGGTAACCAGAGGAAACTTAAAAACGTTTCCAACATTTACCTATGAGGAAGCTTTTTGGTGTTAACAGCTTCTCACTAAGGAAGTGGCCTTCCTTCCGTGACACAGTTTGCAGCCTCCTCACCCGCCCGCCCGACCCGGAAAGGCCAGCCCTGGGGCCTCCCCAGATGCCCCCTCCCCGTCACCTTCACGGGTATAGGCCACGGATGGACTCCACCCCCTTCCCCTGGGCCAGAGCCAACCCACTGCTCTAAGGATCTTCCCAAACATTCGGCCCATCCTGATGACCGCTTTCCACACTTCTGCCACATGCACTTTTTCCTGGGCCAGGGGTGGCCAGCCCTGCTGCGCCGGAGAGGCCCCAGATTTGTTGGCACTGTGCTTGAATGGATGCTGAGCAACCCAAGCGGGAGGCCTGGGTGTTCTGCTTTGCGGCAGCCGCCGCAGGCTCGCAGCCGGGGTTGGCTACAGGGTAGCATTTGCGAAGTCAGTCAACCCCTCCGCGAGCCGAAGGACATGCCACTGAATAGATGGGGGGAGAAAAGCCGGGGCCAGAACCAGGAAGTCAAGCTGCCTCAGCGAGGAGCCTAAGCCAGTCACGTGACCCGGGCCTGCCGTACCAGTTTCCAGCATTGAGCTTTCCAGCCGATGCATCTGGCTTGGAAAGGAGGATTCCCCTGGACCAGTAAACTACGATGTCTCGGAAGTCTCCTGGGCTCTCAGCCCCTACCCCGTGCCACCCTCTACAGTGACTGCAGGTGCACAGCCCAGCCCAAGCCCGGGCTTCCTCTGGCTCCTTCTGCCACCCTCCCCGCCCCTGGGCCCCTGTATCACTTCCCGTCCCCTGCTGACATATCCTGGAGTCTCTTCCTCACTGTAGGACGCGGCTGGAATGCTCAAAAATTTCCCAGGTGGGGAAGAGCCCGGGGACGAGAACATGACCTTTAAATTCGCACGAGAAACTTCCTTTATTTAGTGCTTCGCACCCGCACAGCGCTCTTCTCCCGCCCACCCCTGGAGGTAATGTCCTGACCGCAAACCTCCAACCTCCACCTCTCTCTGCCTCCAGCCCACATCAGAGGTGGGGGTGGGCACACCCGCAGAGGCCGCCGTTGGGGGGCCCGGGGGCGGGGAGGTTCTTCTGGGCTGCCTGGTGCCTCAGCTCCAGCCTCTGTGACCCTGTAGTCGGGAATTCTCGGGAGAGGGCAGCTAGAGTCAGGAAAGTACCATCTCCTCTGGCACTGCTCCCACGCCCGGGTTCGATGCCTGGATAGTCGCCACCAGAATCCCCTGGGGCTCTTATGACAAATTCAGAGGTCTGGGTCCCACTTTCGATGGGGACCCTCTGGAGATGAGGCCTGGGCATCTGGAGTTTCAACACCTCCCCAGGGGCTCTGACGTGAGGCTGGCTTAGGAAACCATGGGGCAGAGGGGTTTCTTTGTCACCACCCGCTGCACCTTCTAAGTCAGTCCCACCTGCTGGGGGCTTAGGCATCTTATCAGACCAGGGTGCGCCCAGCTCCCCAGGGGGCTGGCCTGACGCAGAGCCCACCCTGCCCTTCCCCTCCTGTGATGGGCGTTAGGGACCCCTTCCCCAGCCCTTCCTTAGTGAGGTCGGTCGCTCTGACCATGGCTGAGCCCATGGCTTTTGCACCCCTGATCCCATGTGATCCCCTAGCGCCCCTAAGCCTGGAAGGAGGTACTTGCTTCCTTGGGAAGCAGGAAACAGGTGGTTGCAGGCTCCCTGGTGTTGTCACAGGAGCTGTGGGCTCTGGAGAAACTCTCGCTTGTTCTGTGTCCCCCGATTGCCCAACATGCAAAATGGTCATAAAGGCATTTACCTCATGGGGTTCAATGAGCAAAAGGAAGCAAAGTTCTTAGCACGTGGCTGGCAAGGCAGTAGGTGGCAGTTAGTATTATTACTTTACCAACAGGGCCCTGGAGGCACAGAGGGGGAAGTTTACCTGGAGGTCACAGAGCTCGTGGAGCCCGTGTGTGTGTGTGTGTGTGTGTGTGTGTGTGTGTGTGTGTGTATGTGTGTGGTCGGGGTGGGGAGCAGGTAGGGAAGGAGGACTAGGCCCATCAGGGCCCCCCCCCCGCCCCCCCCCCCATCCGTGGGCACTCGGTGGGGGAAGACAGGCCCCTGCACCAGAGGGAACCATTCCACTAAAAATGAAAGTATTGCTGACTGGCTTCCTGCCACTTCCTCCCTGGGGAGCCTGCTGCCCCCTCACCACCCCACCTCAGACACTCTTGAATCAGCATCCCCTTGACCCAGAATCCTCTGCTCAAGGGGGCAGTTTGGGTTCAGGGCCCAGATTTTTCGAACACCTGGCTTTTTTAAAGCCCAAGAGCAGCAAGGACAAGGCTCTGATGAGCCCTTCAGGGCTCAGAGTAAGAATCACAGAAGAACAAACGGGGAAGGGGTTGGACATTAATGGCCACGCCCCTCATCTGGGAGTTAGAAACGGATGCCCAGGTGCAAGGAGCTATCTGTGTCCAGAGCCACGCAGCAAGGGGGACAGACATGAGCTTAGAGCCTGAGCCTGCTGCTTCTCACCCAGACGCCTTCGCCTAGGCTAAGGCTCCTTCTGCTACCCCAGGTTCTCAGAGGCAGGTGCCAGAATCCCCTGTAGGAGCTTGCAAACATGGACAGTGGGGCCCAAACCTGCGATTCAATGGCAAGGCGGTGGCGCAAGAGCCTGCCTTTTGAGACTAAGACCAAAGAGCGAGGTGAGGGTCCTGCTGCCTCCCTTTAGAAGCAGCTGTGGCAGAAGCTAGGATGGGGGGTGGGGGCGGGGGGGGGGGAAGCAAAAAATATTCACCCCAGGAAAAAAATCACTCAACATCTCCCCAAAGCGGATGATGATTTATACCGAGTAAACAGAAAAGAAGGCAGATTTCATTAATCTTAATAAATGGGTATTGCCTTGGGAGAGAAAAGGGTTGGTAAAAAAAATATATATATATATTGTGCATCTACTGCTAAGATTACATTAAACATTAAACTAAGCGCAGTCTATTTAAGGCGCTGCTTTTTGGATCTACACTTAAGTAGTACTGTTAAAACCTGTGGCATAGCAGTGGATCTTCTTCAAAGTTTAATTAGATTTTGGAACCGGCTACAAATACACAATTATGCAGTTTTGCTGGAATCGGGAGGGCTGGTAAAATTAAAGAAGGATAAGAACCTCCTGCACCAGGGGCCTCAGAGGGCTGAATGGAGGCTGGTGGAACAGAACACACTTTTCCTATTAATGTTGTATAATAATAACGGGCACCATTTAGGGGGTGCTGACTCAGTGCTGAGCAATCGTCTACATTTTCTCATCTGTGCTTCCCGAGAGCCCTAAAACCGTCTCCTTCTCATCCTGCAGGTTATAAACCCAGGCCAGGCAGGTCAAGCAACCTGCGCCGGGCCTTTGGATGGTGGTGGAGTCTGGCTGCAGACCGAGCAGCGGGCTGCAGGCCCCCCCTCTTCATCAGGGGAACGTGTACAAAGCTCCCATTTGAAAAGATTTTAAGCTTCGATTCGATCAGGACCGCGTTCATGCAGTAACTCTAACGAAGTGAACCCGAGGGGCAGGCGGCTCTTGGGAGACTCGTTTTAATACGGGATGACGGGTCGGAATGGAGTGTAATTAGCTTACGGCGCGCGCACTGGCAGGTAAACGGCTATTTTCAAGATGCTTCAGGGGCCCTGAAGACGATGTGTGCTCCTCAGTATTTGACACGTGCACATGTGAACTAACCACGTGGCGTGGATGCCAACGTCAGTGGATATAAAACGTCAGTCACGTTCTAGAAATCCATGGCACAACCCGGGGCCCATGGATAATCCTATTTGGTACACTTCAAAATCTGTTACGAGGGTAGGTCTCACATTAATGGTTCTCGCTCCAATGACATTTTTAAAGGGAAAAGTCTTCCCTGAGGAAATTCTCAAGGAACTACACGTGCATAGACCAGTTCCAGCAAAAGCGAATTTTCTTTTCCCTTCCACGCACTCCTGGTAAAGACCAGGACTCCAAGTGGTTCGATGCTGCCACCGGGGAGGGCTCAGGACTTACCCTGGCAAAGACATCCGCATCTGCTAAAACTAACTGCCTATCGTCTTACCTCTGACCCCGCTGGGATGCGACACTTACCCGCAGAAAACCAGAAAGGCAGACAGACATCCAGTTTGTGAGGAGTTTTTCCACCACGGACTCCGTGCGTCTTAGCATGAGTTTGGGCTGCATGTTACTGCTCTGCTCCATCAGGTCCCTGGTCAGCACCTCCAGGATGCTGGTCAGATAGACCAGCTTGGTTTGCAGGGCGATGGTCAAGAAGGAGGCAAATAGACACCTGTTTAAAAACAGAGCCGTGGTGACAAGAGCCAAGGTATGGAGGCAGCCTAAGTGTCCAACCGCCGCTGAATGGATAAAGAGGACGAGGTGTATATACAGCTAAAATGGATGAGAGTTCAGCCGGAACAAGAAGGGAAGCCTGCCGTTTGCGACGACATGGATGGACCTTGAGAGTGTCAGGCTAAGGGAAGTGGAGAAAGGCAAACCCTGTCTCATCTCACTCATAATGTGGAATCTGAAAAGAAAAAAAAAGTCTCCAACTCAGAAAAAGAGATCAGATTTGTAGGTGTCATGCTGTACACCTTAACCCCAGGCAGGGTGGTAGGTCAATTATGTCTCAGTAAAACCGAAAGAAAAAAAAAGATGATATAGAGATTAAAAAAAAAAAAAAAAGCCCCTTAAAACAACACAGAGCCTTGGCTAACCATCGGCTGTGGCTTGCTTGGTCCCGATAGCAGTTTCCAGGGACGCCTGGGGAGCCAGGCAATGGGGCACTGCCCTGCGGGGGAGGGGGCTTTTTTTTAACCTTTCGGTTTCAACTACCTGTGTTCTTAACCCATAAAAACCATGCATCAATGTTGACTTCAGGACATTTTATGCTTTTGGCACTTCAACATTAAATTAGGGTGGTAACAAGAAGTGGATGATTTTCCCGAGTTTTCAAGGTATATTTTCAAATAGAAAACAGCACTTCTGCTTTTTGGGACTCGGGACTCATGTTTTTTCTTGGTGTTGGGGTTTTTCAGGGTGCTTTTTGGGGAGAGTCATATGTTTGGGTGTCTTCAAAATAGAATTTATGTCCGGGCCATGTGCTCTGAACTGGAGACATCACAGAGGCATGACTCAATGCCCCCCCCCCCTGCCCCCCCGCCACCACCAAACAACCCGCCTCTGGATAGAGGAACATTCTCAGATACCAAGTTCAAGCTGTGGTTTAGAACAAAAATAGGAGGCTCAGGTTTCATTTTCCCTACTAAGCGATTTTTTTTTTTTTAAATGGCTGTACCGATTTTTTTTTTTTTTTTAAACGGTTGTACCCGTGGCATATGATGTTCTGAGGGCAGGGACTGAATCTGAGCCATAGCTGCGATCCACACCACAGCTTCATCGGTGCCCGATCCTTTTAACCCGCTGCACCTGGCCAGGGATTGAACCCGCAGCCTCCGCTGTGACCTGAACCGCTGGAGTCGGATTCTTTAACCCCCTGCACCACAGTGGGAACTCCTCCTCTATGTTATGACTTTCAAAATACAAAGGCAGGCGCTGGCTGATACCTGTCCTTCACAGAAAAGTTCTTCTGCTTTTCCAGAGTGTGGATGACCGTAACGAGAAAACTCTTATTACAAATTAGGGCGTCCAAAGCTGTCAGGCTTTCATTCTTATCACTGGCATCTCTGTTCTGGAAAATAAATAAATAAATAAAAAAAAGGAATGTAGTATAAATAATATGCCATAAAAATAATACAGAAAGTTAGACCGCAGATCCACAATGTGTTTTCCAAGACAATGAATTACTTCATAGCAAATTCGTGATCCCCAAAAAGCCACAGGAATGATTGAAAGTAATGATGGCGATGGGAATGAGGACAGCGCGCGTGTCAGGCAGGCGCGGGCCAAAAGCGAAAACGGAGAGACTTACATGCATATCTTCAGTGAAGATGTGGGTGAAGCCACCTGACTGAGAGGAAGGAGACACTTTTATTATTCATAACATCCAAAGGAAATGAAGAGTGCAGTTTTGCTACCATACCCAAGGCCGTTGCAAGAAGGGAGGGACACTATTTTGCTCATCGGAAGAGCCCCTGGCCTTTGGCTCATGGCCTATCTTCTACATAATAAATAGTTAGTCCTTAAGAAACCTCAGTGGCTTCTGAAGGCCTCTGAGAAGACCCTGAATTATCACATCCGTCGCGTTTGGGTAGGTGAAGGCATCTCACGCTTTAAAAGAACCGAGTCCAGCGTTAAAGGTGGGGGGGCGGTGAAAGGAGGTGACGCAAATGTGCAGACCCTCCTTAAGCAACTGAGCTTCTAAGGAGAAAGACTGAGACGTGTGGGTGAGTCTTCGCAGGTCTTGGCTTGGTGGTGTTTACTCATCCATATGCCCTGGTGTTCAAAACAGGATGGAATGGGGCGGTTAAAAGCTTGAATCTGGACCCAGACTACTTGGGTTCCAATCTGGGTTTTGTCATCTACTAGTCACCTGACTTCAGACAAGCTACTTAACCTCCCGGTGCCTGACTTTCCTCACCCGCAAAACGGAAAAACAAAATGAATCCCGCCTCACGGGATGGGCTGGGCACGGAAACAAAATGAATGAGTGCATCGCACGTTCTTCGGGTCGGTTAGTATTAGTTTTATTTTTTAATCACTAATTTATGGCAAAGTGGACCACAATGCTGCTGTCCTGCTGGTTGACAAATATATGTATTTTGTCTTTTGAGGGCCGCACCCCCAGCATATGGAGGTTCCCAGGCTAGGGGTCCGATCAGAGCTGTTGCTGCCGGCCTACACGTTAGCCACAGCCACAGCCACTGAGGATCTGAGCCACGTCTGCGACCTACACCACAGTGCACGGCAACACTGGATCCTTAACCCACTGAGCGAGGCCAGGGATCGAACCTGCAACCTCACGGTTCCTAGTTGGATTTGTTTCCGCTGAGCCACAATGGGAACGCCCCAAAAATATTTTTAAGTGCTCTGCTCTATTATAACGCCTGAATACAAACTTTTAAATTTGAGTTTCTTTTAATGTATCATAAATCATATTGGAATTAAATGATTAAATTTTAAAAGCAAGCTGAGGAATACTTTGTTTGAGTCAACAGGATGAAAATATAAGTCTAAACATTCAGTGATTTTCAATTGTTTTGGTAACAATTGAAACTGCAGGCTATTTTTCTATCTTATTACATTTCTTCTATAGAGGATTTTTTTTTTTGCCTTATAGTTTCAAATTTGTTAGCCCAAGCAGAAGACCTCAAACTATTTTGGTCACACTCTCTCTTAGTAGTAAGTAGAAAAATCAGACCTTGGATTTGCATTTTCTAGTTCTTAATATTTTCCTGCTGAGCCTACCTTATGTCCATAGGCAATTTAAAGAGATTGATTCTTAACCTTAAGTAGGGAAATGCCACTCTGGGCTCCCTGTGTTCAAAGGCCCCTTCCTCCTTTTATTCAAATTTCTCTCATCTAGGGGGTGAGATGCTCTGCTTACCCTGATTGTTCCTATTTTCAGCAAAATAAAGTTGTCGATAAAACGGAAAACAAGGCTTTAAGAGCAAAAACCCAGCTGCCGAGGCAAAGAACCAGGAACTGGTGATGCCTTGGCCTCTGAGAGACCACCACTCCCTTCGGGTTTTGCCTGTTGTTATCTAGCGGGTGTTGAGCAGCCATAGTTTTCCCTCTAACACCCAACCTCCAGGCCAAGAGCAGGACATGGCTCCTGGGTCTACTTAACCATAGGAGGTATCCTCAGAATAGAATGCGTTTCCAACAGGCACTGTCCCAACAGGAGTTCCTGCTGTGGTGCAATGAGTTAGAAATCTGACTGCAGCCGCTCAGGTTACCGGGGAGGCACGGGTTTGATCCTCAGCCCGGTGCTGTGGGTTAAATGATCTGGGGTGGCCACAGCTGTGGCTGCGGCTCGGATGTGATCCCTGGCCCCAGAGCTTTCATATGCCACGGGTGCAGCCATTAAAAGAAAAAAAAAAATGTTACCTGTTCTATCTTTTCCTAATTCCTATGATTTCGATTTTAACTTAGGTCTTCCTGTTAGGGTTTGATAAATGTATACTTGTTTTTCCTGGGTCTTCATTTGACTTTAGTTTCTATGGCTTTTCCAGCTGCCTTTCAAGATCCCACCTAGCCCTGAGTTAGTTCAGTTTGCCTTCTTGCAACTCTCTTTCTGCTCCTAAGATAATATAGCATTGTTCCTGGGATTTTTTTTTTTTTTCCTAAACACTCGCAACAGTGTTCCTTTGCATTCGTCATTCTATCTTGCTCTTGATTACTGAATTTAGAAGATAGGAAAACTTCTTTTTCAGGCTGCAGATGACTCTCTCCAGCACTCAAGGGCAACCATTAACCATAAAAGCCCACACAGTCCTCCTGTGCCTGGTGGAAATCTCTGTGATTTTATTGCTATTAAATTCTTAATGGGGATCTCAGATAGCTGGGAAAGAGGACTCGCGATACAACCTGTGTGAGGTCCTGCACAGTCATCCTGATTCAGCGAATTAAACTCTCCTCCCCAGGTGGTGTTCTGCCATAGAAATGAGGAGGTGGCCACTGGGAAGTTTTGGTACCTGGTACTCTTGGAGGATAACTTAAGAAAAAATTGCAAGTGCAAAAAGCTGAAGTCTTATTTCTAGCCTTCTTGAGTTACAGCACTGAGGCTTGCACGACGATGACAACAACAACAATTTGGTGGGTGTTTTATGGAGGCGTCCCAACTCCAGACACAGCATCGCATATCATGGTGTCTGCTTCTAGAATTATAGAGAACCTGGAAATTGCTTCCTGCCTGTGTCTGGGTGTCTGAACTTGGGGCTTCCGGCCAAATGTAGCTGGGAAGTGGCTGGTAAGGTGATCCAAGCCCTCTTTTGGCCTGAAGAGCTTTCTGGCTTTGCTCACGAGGCTAAATTTAAATATGCTCATTGATATTGCTGGGTGCCAGAGGTGAGGCCTTTGCTGTGGGGTCACCAGTTCTGGACAGAGAGAGGCAAATATGGAGGACCTGGGGCATCGGGGTGTGGAGGTGATGACAGGGGGATGCGTGTACCTCGCCAAAGCCTTGGGAGGGTCCATGAGGAAGGCCACGGGGCGAGCAAATGGAGGTGTTGGAAGGGAAGCAAGACCGAAAACCCAAAGGGTTGAGGAGACTACGCCTGGGAACCCCAGCGCAAATTAATCAATCATCTCATGCAGCTATTTCTACTAAATGAGGATGACACAGACGCATCAGCTAAAGGACCACTGCTGGAGAGAACCATAAAAACTCTGCCTTGCTAAAAACGGCTGTTCTTTACTCAAATGCTACGCATGCCGACTTTCCTCCCTCTTGGCCAAGAGTATGTTTCCTTTCCAATTGAGAAGTAATGGTGAATCATCTAGTAGCTGCAACAGAAGTCACGCAGATAAACACAACAAATTGGCCAGCCCACAATTTATTGATTCTTAAATAAACCAGCTCACTTCCCAACTACACATTCAGTTCTCAACTGGTCGTAAAGTGAAGCAAAAATCATCCCTCTGAACTTCTGTCCCTCCCAGGTTTTTGTTCCTGGACAAAGAGTAATGGCCAGTGACCCATCCCTGCTTTATACCCTAATCAACCCAATTAATAGTTATCCTCCTCCCCGCTCTGCTCAAATTTAAGCCATTATTTTGTACCAAGCACATTATCTACGGCTGCCTGGGAAGCCAACACCCGTTTTGATGAGAGCAACAAGCTCCTTCATTATTATTCAAGACTCAACCTTAGGCATATGATCGATGCTCTTACCTCGGGGAAGAAAGTTCTCAGAGCGAAATGTTTGTAGTCAAGGAAGGGAACAGTTCCAAAACTATCAACCACATCCAATTTATCCATCTGCAGCTCAGCAAAGCCTGCACAACAGAATCCCCAGAGCAAGATTTTAACTCAACAAACAATGGGTGAGAGCTTCTGCTGTTTTGTCTAACATGGAGTCTGACCTTGGTTTTCATTAAAGAAGAAACAATAGATAATTACGTGCTTGGCTGCAAAAGAAGAACTGAAATAAAACACAAAGCCAGGCCTAGACCCTGCTGTTCAGTTGTCTTCGATTATACAAACAGTTCTCGGTACTGTGACTGGTTCCATTCAAGGGTAACCGAGAAAAAGAAAAAGACGGACAATAAAAAAGCCTTGTTGTTCTACAAACACAAGTTGGGAGCCTACCGTCACGTATCTCTTTCCGGAGCTCGCTCTCCAGGAGCTCCAGCTGTTGGCTCTGTTTGCGACTCAGTTCCTTCGATTTGTGCCTGGTCACCCCCACGGCCGCTGGGGAGAGAGAGATCCAGCGTGAGACCGACAGGCGGACTTAAAACTCGGAAAGGAACACAGAGCTGAGCTTTACCTTCTGCCGCAGAGAACGAGACACTGGGAGAGAGAAGGACGCTCGCGTTTAAGAGAGAGAATTTGTAAGAAGAAAAATTCCCAGGGAGGGGTCGCTCTCGAGATGCTCAAATGCAACAGAAAAACAAAACAACCAGAAGGAGAAAAGCCTGCGCATCCTAAGAGTAAAAACGAAATCAAATAAGCCTCGCTTGTAACCAAAGATCCCAGCTGGCTGAAAAGTAATGAAACAAGCCCACTTTCCTTACAGCCGCAGGCTATCTATACCGTTCTGTTCTTTTGTCATGTTTCTAAACATCTCCAGAGAAATAAAGTGGAGCCGCAAAATGCAGAAAAAACCCACACATCCACAGTGAGCTCTGTAAGCCAACCTTGCATAGATCGAATGGGGTGACGGGATGAGCGGTCCGCCGTGAACCCCCAGATCTGGACACTGCTTATTTCTCCACTTCATTTTGGTGCTAACTGTGCCATAGAGGCAGCAAATGGAACAAGTTCAGCCCTCGGGTTCACGTCCCTGCTCTGCCATTGACCAGCTGTGTGGCCTCGGCTAAGTGCCTCAGCATCTCTGTGCCCGGCTGCCTCATCTGCCAAGGTGCCTCCCTCCTTGCGATGTTCTCGGGATTCCAGGAAGTAACTCATGGAAAGCATTTAGATCTTGTTTTTGAAGAAGCATACATCACAATGGTCAACTATCATGATTTTATTTTATTGAAGCGTAGTCGAGTTACAATGTTGTCATTTCTGCTGTACAGCCAGTGACCCAGCTCGACATACGGTCTTTTTCATATGCTTTTTCCCAGGATGGTTTACCATAAGCTAGTGAATATATTCCCTGCGCTATACAGTGGGACCTTGTTGTTTATCTATTCAATAGAGAGTGGTTTGCACCTGCTACTCCCAAACTCCCAACCCTTCCCTCCTCCACCTCTCCTGCCCTCTTGGCGACCGACCACAAGTCTGTTCTCTACTTCACGAGTCTGTTTTGGTTTCATGGATGTGCAGATGTGGGTCCTAGTTTAGATTCCACCTGTGATAATATATGGGCTTTGCCTTTCTCTTTCTGACTGACCTCCCTTAATATCAATTATTATTATTATTCTAGAGAGCTTTTCCTCTTTGAATAGGAATTTCTCGATTTTACCAGCAGAAGTGAAGGATGCTGAGGAAACAAAGTTCCATACAGTCCTGCCCTGGGCCACTCGGTGAATTCATCGGGCTTCATCATAACGTGTGCTGTGCAGCTTCAAGAAAGGGCGGCACCGACAGGGATGCTCGAATTTGCTTGACTATGGAACCCTTTCTCCAGGAGCATCACTTGGGGCCGTTGGTCCCGAGGCTGCCCTTTAGGCAGCACCAGCTCACTGCGCAGAGAGGGCTAGCAGGCCACATCCATAAAGCAGTGAGCTTTTCCTGGCTGAGGTCTCTAAGGGAAGCCACAGTGGCAGGGGATGGAGTCGGGGGGGGGGGGGGGGGTTGTAGGTGGCAGCTCTAGGCCAGGTGTGTTTAGCGTCTTCACTAATGATGTGATTGACAGAGTGAGAGCGCACTTACTCAAGCGGCTCACGACACATGCCTCCCTGGAATCATGGTAAGAGCGGGAT